>NW_027514487.1:677154-1015732 GCF_048772815.1 Callospermophilus lateralis
AATGGAGATAAACTTCCACTCTTCATGTTGCCCTGTTCTACTTGGCCACTGGCTGGAAAAATCACCACCCCTAAGCTAGACATCGCCTTACTAGTTTTTCACAAAATATGTGAACAAGGACTCTGGCCTTGAGCTGGGGCTTCAGAGAGATTGCTACATTTCTAAGATAAAAAAGTTACCAACTGGGCTCCATGGTGACAGCTGGCAAGGAGGAAAAAAAAGAGACAAAAAAGCTCTCCCATTCCAAGGTGTAATTGAAAAGTTAACGTGCACAGAACAGAGGAAAAAAAACAGAAACAAAAACTGATTTGTGTGAATTTCTGCAGACTGTGAACTTCTGAGCCCCTTCCCTTACATGTTGGGTACAAATACTAAAACTACCAAAACTTGGGGTTCAGGGGATTAATTGATTACAACAGAAGCAATGCCCTCTCAATACGGATGCAAACAAATAAAACTCCTTTCCTGTCTTTGGTGCTATCTTAGGTGCCTTTCCTTGTCCGTCTCTACAACAGTATAATTCTATACACTTTAACATTATTTATGTTTTCATAAAGTGGTCAATAGTTGCGATTAATTATGTAATGATGCAGATGTTTTCCAGAGTGCTCTATCAGGACGCAGGTTCATTTAAAGATCAAATAGGGGGGGCATACAACCCGGTTCCACCGGGAACCTGTATCCCTCACTTTAGCCATCCTATTAGGAATAATAGTTGCTGAAGTGGTGGGCACAGGAACAACTGCCCTAGTCCATGAGACACAACAAAGACACAATTAGAAGCAGAAATAGACCAAAGCTTAAAGACATTAAAAACCGACATCACAGCTTTACAGGAATTTTAACCTCTCTCTCTCTGAAGTTGTTTACAGAGCAGGCGAGTGTTGGACCTCCTCTTCATGAGAGAAGGGTGCCTTTTTGCTTGCATTGAGGAAAGAATGATGTTTTTTATGCCGACAATACTGGAGTTGTAAAAGAATCTATGAGTAAATTAAGAAAATTACTTGAAGAGTGTCAAAGAAAGACAGAGGCCCCCAAAGGGAGGTTTGAGTCTTGGTTCACATAGTCCACCTAGTTAACTACACTTTTATCCACCCAGGCTGGTCCATTAATAATTCTCATATTATTGTTAACTGTAGGACCCTGTTTGCTCAACCATGTAGTTTCTTTTCTCACCCAAATTGAACCTGTTATTAACCCTAACCATACACTGTTCTCTCAATCTAATTTTACAGAAGAGCGGGGACAGAGTTGGTCTTAAAATACAGGAATATAGAGGATCTTCCACCTGCTGAGAACCTCAAAGGTCCTTGAAGAAATGATCCCTGCAGAAGATGTAGTCAACTATGAAGGACCTGAGAGAGCAAAAGTCTTCCATGGCAAACAACCTGCTCATGATGAAGGGATGTGTCTGAATCAGCCACTCTCTTCTTAATGTAGAGAAGATGGACCAAAGCAGGGATGTGTTGAGAGCTGCTCCTGCGTGCCAATGGGTGACATACCATTCTAACTTGTGAAAGTGTCACAGAAAGTAGGGGCAGCCTCCTTCTCATGGGAACCTTGGAAGCAACTGTTAGGACAAAGTTGTTGTCAAGGCAGTGACCTCATTCAGTTCCTAAAGAAAGTGACCTCACCTAACTTCTATGGTGATGTAACTCTCTGAACTTGGAATCCAGGAAGCCTGGCACCCAGAGCCAGTCCCAGTCCCAGTCCCAGTTGTCAAACTTATTTTGATTTACCAAGGACAGACTCAGTCTTTCTTGGGACCTACTGATGTGAGGATCGCCAAATGCAAGAAAAGCTATGAAGAGGGGGCTTTCCTGAGAAAGCACGCATTGGCTCACCACTGGATCCTAAAAAATTCACAGAGTTGGCCAAAAAGACCAGATTTGAGAAAGAACAGGCCATTTCCTGGAACATAGTATGGCCCACCAGTCAGAGGACTCTCCGGATAGTCACAGACCTACATGGGGGAAGGAGGTGCCTTTGTGATGTGGGTGTGAGTTTGTGGTTTTGTCTCATGTTCTGAGAATAGGTATGAAAGAAGGTTTGTTTTTTTTTTGGAGTGAACGGTTTCTAGTAAGTCGTTTGACAACGCGAGTGTTTCTATGTCAGTGTATCCCACTGTGCCCGTGGTTGTAGACATTAGAAGAGAGAATGCATCAATGAATATGTCCTGTCAGCTAGAAAGCTTCCCAGCATTCATCCTTCCCAATTTATTAATGGACTGCAGCTTGCCTTATTGATGGGCAACACTTAATATCTTTCTAAGATCTTGTTTTCTTCCTGAATTCTGGCCACTCTCCAGAATAGGCTCATGGTTTTGTGTTTAAGATATGTACAACCACGAAGCTCTTTGAAATGACCATGTACTAGATAGCTAAAGGGAATGGCGAGCATCTCAGAAAACTCAGATATCAGTGTTACCAGTAAAGTCTCAGTGGAGAAACCCTGCTTGGGGCCTTTTGATTACCTAATCTTCTGTTGCCCTGAATGTCAGGAAGGTCTTTTCCTCAGGCCACCACTTTGTGAAGCCTGAAGAAAACAGTTTTCAAATGGAAATGAATGGGTATTACCTGTGGTTCTTTGCTTAATTGCTTTGGAGAGGATGTGTCTGAATCAGCCTATTTGCCCTGTGTGAGGCTGTGGCTTAGATTCTCACCTTCTGATGGATATAAAGAAAGATCCCATGTGTACATCCAAGACCAAAATGGCCACAGAGCAGTCCTTGTGGATGAAGTCTCTCGCCTTCCTCTGTAACTTTCCTGAACTCCATCAAGTCAGAATAGGGATCCTTTGGGTCAAATGAGATCTTCAAAGCCCTGCAGAGGCTAGCCCATGGTTGCTTGGGTTTTCTCAAGACTCCAATTTACATAAAGAATCCAAACCCCACAGTCAGTTGACCTCAAATTGAAGAAGTGGAGCAGTATTAATGGGAGGCCTATTTGATCTCTCCTGGTTCACAAGAAGGGTGTCCATGCCACCCTGAATTAGGCAATTTAGGTGCAAGAGAGCTTATTTTGGACACGGACTTGAGCTGTGCCCCTCATGGAAAACTCTAGCCACAGGTTATTATGTGTGTCTATATGGAAGAAGATGAGTGCCACGTTGGAGTGTTTTGGTTTAAATTGTGGTCATTTGGGTGGCGGTTAGAAGAGATGACTTGGTCCACATGTGCTTGAACTCTGGTGTGATTTCCTTAGAGACTGAGTTCTGCAACTGAACTCAGAGAAGTATTGCCATGAATAGTGTTGAGATTTTAGGAAGCCAGGCATGAGTGTCGCCCTTGGAAACTGAGTTCTAGGCCCAGGGTGGCTTTCCACAGAGCACTGGGCCTCTCAGCCAGGATACCACATGATTTTATTCTGAAAGACTTGGCACCCATCGTTGAGAGTCAAAACTCATATGGACCTCACATTGTAGAGCTAAATGAGCTAAACATCATGTGATCTTTTCACCATTCTTTGGGAAGCCTTACCTGTGAGTGTTCTCAAGAGCTTTCATTGAAATGAGCTTCCTAACCATTTAATGGTTCCTGAATGAATTGAAACTCACAGTGCCTCCAACTTCATTCTTGAAAAATGGCTAGATAAATGCCATGAAATTTTTGAAATTCCCATCACCAGGTGGCACTGGAGAACCTTTGGATGACCTGTTGCTGGTCATGAATATTTCAGTGTCTTGTTTTACTGGGTTTCATGTAAATGGTGTAGAACAGAGATGTCAGTAAGTTGGACTCTGTTGAGTAGTGGGCCTAGAGCAGTGTTGGGCAGGTATGTGATAAAACATCTGTGGTGGGGCCATGTGGATCTGCCATTGGCTTCCAAATGGCTTGTGACTGACATGGCACAGCCAGCAGAACCTTCTGTGTAAAGGCAACTTGTTATATGGAGCGATTTCAGGATATTGTTCAGAATCAGGTTGCTATGGTCAAGGGGTCAAGCTATGTGGGATAGAAGCCTGGTTCTTGTATCATCCTGCAGACCCTGACCCACCACACGTGACAGAACTCCCTCTTGCACTTTGTCGCAGTTGAACTCCTTGTATTTCGTGAAGCAAATACCAAACTCCCAGTGCAGCAGGAAGAAACACCACGAAATGGAGGATGACCATATGGCTTCACAGTCCACACTTGGAGACACTAAGCCCCAGTGGCCACAGTTTACCTACAAAGAGAGCATTCAGCACTGCTGCCTCGTGTTCATTGTAAAATAAGAAACTTTGTCCTCCTGGTCACATAGATGCAGACCCAGCTTTGAGGGTCTCACTACAAAGGAAGCTTAACTCGTGACAACAACCTATATTTCAGTGCCCAACCTCAGTGGCAGTTTCTCAAAAAGTTTTAGGCAAGCAGAGCTCCATGTTTGTGGAGTGTGTACCCTGTCCTTATTTTTGGAAACTCCTATTCCACCTCCAAGTTTGTGCACTCTTGAGCATTTTCCATTCCAAAAATGTAATCACAGATTTTTTAACTCTTCTCCTCTAATTGTGTCTTACTTGGGGCGAAGGTAATGTCAAGGCATGATTCTAGATGAGACTGGGAAGATTTGTTGTAGCACATATTTGCATACACATTGGATTAATTTTCCTATTTTCCATTCGAAATTCTGAATCCCTGACACTAACCCATATTCTACTAGACTCTGACTACTAATCCTAATATGATGGAGAAAAATAACCCAAACAGTACATAAGTACATGCAGTTCAGAGTTCGACTTGCCATTTGCATGATAAAGCGTAGGTGTTATAAATTTGGTCAATTTTTAATTGAAATAGTTCTCCATGTGTTTTCAAAGTTAACAAATATGTGAATTACTGTCTCCCATTCTCTGGAGCCTATTCAGCACATGTATTTTTATATGCACAAATAGAATCCTGCGTGATATCACACGTACATTCTTGTGAGTTACATGACTTAGCAGATACAAAGTGTGAGAAGTGACCACTCCTCCTAAACCCTGTTGGAACTGAAAATTCAACCTATGGGTGAGCTTCCCAGTAGAACAACATTATACATAAACCCATTTTCAGTAAAATGAATGTTTTTGCATCTTTATGATATATATTTCATGATGAATTTCGATTGGCATATATATTGCTACTTATTAATGTCTCTGTTCATGTGTGTGTGTGTGTGTGTGTGTGTATATATATATATATATATATATATATATATATATATATATATATATATTCTCCAGATTTTTAAAAATATGAAATATATGTGTCTTATATACAATCCCTAAATTCATTCATGTTCATGTATGTGGATTAATAATCAACTTTTCACAAGATTATTCTTAGAAATATTCATCCACCCGAAATACATATTTGTTTCCTTGTACTGAAAACTAACTTCAGTGAAAGGTGCATACAAATCCTAATATGTCTAACTGTTTAACTGACCCAGTTAAACATCAATGCATGTAGGTTACTATGGAACATGATGTGTATTTTGACGTTAATTTTTATTCCACACTGGTACATTACTATTCCTTCAGTTTATGTACATCATAGAATATATATTTTATTCACTAGTTAACAAATTTATAGGCATTTGTTTCACTTTCAATCACTTCCTGCTCCAGAACACATGAATTTCTCTACGTTTCTTCAGTGGTCTATTCATGAGACTTTTTTTCCAAATACATTTTTTTCGATTTCCATAATCAATTTTGAAACAAAACTCACAAACCCTTCATGATAAACCATAACCCTAAGATGATCATTAGATATATAACTGGTTGGAATGAATGATTGTATATTAATATAACATTTCTTATATATTTTCAGATATCTATTCAATCCATTATTTAAAGTGGATCCAGTTATATTATTTATTCACAGTATGGTCTATTCATGCATTATGTGTATATTCATAGAAACAGGGTACACATCTTTGTACGACCATACTAATTTATAAGTCTTCAAAATATTGCTCCAAGAAATGGTGGAAGAAATACTCATGTCACCTGATCTACATACACATTTTATCACAGAAATATTCTGGACACCAAAAGCAAAGGTCACACTTACAATTGTACCAAAGCCTAAATAGAAAGTGAGCATGGATTACTAAAAACATCCATGTCCAGGTTGCCTAATGCTCTCAAATATCAATCCTATTGGTGACTACATATTTGTTTCTTCCTAAGATTATCTATTCAACCTCAAACCTGTTGAAAATGTCTAACCCTATCACACAATTTATACTTTGCTTGATTTCCTAATGTCTCTATTGATATCTGCTTTCCTACATGATTTCCCCTGTTCATCATTGTGACTGACTCTTCACATGTACTGACATTTACATACACTCTCTACCCGAAACCCTATTGCTAAAGAACTTTTGGTCCAAATCCTATACTCACTCTTCTTTCTAAACCTACAGACTACCTTCCTAATCCTACCGACTATCGCTTTTTGACTGGATGTTCTTTTCAACATTCAATCATCCAAAGTACAAGGTCCGATGCCAGTGTATATTGATTTATTTGAGACATCTGTGCAGCACATAACTCAAAGCTAAGTATCCCACTCAAGTCCCCAGTGCCCTTCTGGACTTCAAATCTTACCTAGATTTCTGCTTTCATAGTTATATTTCACATATATACTCTTATAAATATCACAGGTTGCCAATGCCATTATTCATCCTGCAGAATGATTCGTAACCCAAATCAAACCTATTATTAACCTTAACTATACACTGTTCCTTCAATATAACGTACAGAAGAGCAGGGACAGAGTGGGTCTTACAATATAGGAATGTAGATGATCTTCCACCTGCTGAGAACCTAAAAGATCCATGGAGAAATGATCCTTGGAGAACATGTAGGCAGCTATGTAGGACCTGAGAGAGCAAAAGTCATCTTCCATGGCAAACAACCTGGTCAGGGTGAATTGATGTGTCTGAATCAACCTCTGTCTTCTTAAAGTAGAGAAGATGGACCAATCCAGGCCTGTGTGGAGAGCTGTTCCCGGGTGCCTATGGTTGATATACCATTCTAACTTCTGAATGTGTCACAGGATGTTGGGGCAGCCTCCATCTCATGGGAACCTTGGAAGCAACTGTTAGGACAAAGTGGTTACCGAGGCAGTGACCATATTCAGTTCCTGAAAGAAGTGACCTCACTTCACTTCCTTGGTGATGTAATTCTCTGAACTTGGGATCCAGGAAGCCAGGCACCCAGAGTCAGTCTCACTCCGAGTCCCAGTGGGCTAACTTGTTTGCTTTTCCCAAAGACATAGTCAGTCTTTCTTGGTACCTACTGATGTGAGGATGGCCAAATTCCAGCAGAGCTCTGAAGAGGGGCCTTTCCTGAGAAAGTAGGTAGTGGCAAACCACTGGCTCCTGACAACTTCACAGAATTGGCCAAGGAGACCAGAACTGAAACAGGACAGGACATTTTTGGGGAACATAATATGGCCCACCAGTCAGAAGACACTCCGGATAATCACAGACCTACTTGGGGGAAAGAATTGCCTTTGCCATTGTAGGTGTGAGTTTTTGTTTTTTTCTGATGTTCTGAGAATAGCTAGGAAAGGTGGTTTGTTTGGTTTGGAGTGGACTATTTCTAGTAAGTCCTTTGACATGGTGAGTGTTTCTATGTCTGTGTATTCCACTGTATCCGTTGTTGTAGACATTAGAAAAGACAATGCATCAATGGATGTGTTGTCTCTAGTTGAAAGCTTCCCCGCATTCTTACTGCCCAATTGATGAATGGACTGCAGCTTGCCTTATGGATGGGCAACATCTACTATCTTCTTAAGTTCCTGTTTTCTTCGTGTTTTCCAGCCACTCTCCAGAATAGGCTCATGGTTTTGAGTCCCAGATATGTAACACCACAAGGCTCTGTGACATGGCCATGTACTGGATAGCTTAAGGGAATGGGAGCATCTCAGAAATATCAGATATCAGTGTGACCAGTAAAGTCTCAGTGGAGAAACCCTTCTTTGGGCCATTTGCTTACTTCTGTTTCTATTACCCTGAATGTCAGGAAAGTCTTTGCCTCAGGCCACCCTGTTGTGTAGCCTTAAGAAGACTGTTTTCATATGGAAATGAATGGACATCACCTGTGGCTCTTTGCTTAATTGCTTTGGAATGGAATGTGTCTGATTCAGCCTCTTGTCCTTGAATGAGGTTGTGGCTTAGATTCTCAGCACCTGATCGATCTAAAGAAAGATCCCATGTGATTTCAAAACCAAAATGACAAAAAGAGAAGTCATTGTGGATGAATATTTTTGCCTTCTTGTTTTATGTTCCTGACCTCCATCAAGTGAGAATAGGGATCCTTTGGGTCAAATGAGTCTTTGAAATCCCTGCAGAGGCTAGCCCATATGTGCTTGGGTTTTCTCATGACTCCAAATCACATCAAGAATTTATAGGCTTCAGCCAGTAGGCCTCAAATTGGAGAAGCGGAACACTTTAACAGCAGCAATATTTGATCACTCCTGGTTCACAGGAATAGTGTTCAGGCCACCATGTTTTTAGGCAAATGAGGGGCAAGTGAGCTTATTTTGGACACTACCTTGTGCTCATTGAAACCTCCAGCTAGAGGTTATGATGAGTGTCTACAAGGAAGAAGATTATGGCCCTGTGGGAGTGATTTCATTTTAATTTTGGTCATTTTTGTGGCAGTTGAAAGGGATGACTGGGTCCACCTGGGCTTGAGCTCTGGTATGATTTACCCTTAGAGACTGAGTTCTGGAACTGACCTCAGAGAAGTATTGCCATGAATTGTGTTGGGATTTTAGGAGGCCACGCATGAGACTCACTCTTGGAAACTGAGATCTAGGCCCAGGGTGGCTTTCCACAGAGGCCTGGGAATCTCAGCCAGAATATCACATGATTTTATTCTGAAAGACTTGGTAGCCATAGTTGAGAGTCAAAACACACATGGACCTCACATTGTAGACGTCAATTGGCCTGGCTTCATGTGACCTGTTGGCAACTCTTTGAGAAGCCTTGACTTTAGAGTTCTCCAGAGCATTCATTGAAATGAGCTTTCTCAACACTTAACGGTTCCTGAATGTATTGAAACCCACAGTGCCTCTAACTTCATCCTTGAAAACTTGCTAGATAAATACCATAAAATTTTGGAAATTCCCATGACCAGGTGGCACTGCAGAAACGTTGGATGTCCTGTTGCTGATCATGTGTATACCAGAAAGTGCCTTGTTTGACTGGGTTTCATGAAAATGGTGTAGAATACGAGATGCCAGGAATTTGGAGCCTGCTGAGTAGTGGGCCTAGAGCAGTGGTGGGCAGGTGTGTGATGAAACATCAAGGTGGGGCCATGTGGATTGGCTATCGGCTTACAAATGGCTTGTGACTGATATGGCGCAGCCCCCATTCCCTTGTATGTAAAGGCATCTTGTTATATGGAGAGGTTTCAGGGCAATGTTCATAATCAGGTTGCTATGGTTATTGGGACAAGCTATGTGGGATAGAAGCCTGGTTGGTACATTCTCCTGCAGATGCTAACCCACCCCACATGACAGAACACCCTCCAGCACTGTATCCCAGATGAACTTCTTATATTGTGTGAAGCAAGTACCAAATTCCCAGTGTAGCAGCAAGAAACACCACGAAAATTGGAGGATGATCAAATGTCTTCACTGTCGCCACCGGGAGACACTTAGCCTCCAGTGGACACAGTTTACCTACAAAGAGAAAATTGAGCACTGCTGCCTCATGTTCATTGAAATATAAGAAATCATGTCTTCCAGGTCACATAGATGCAGACCCAGCTTTTATGGTCTCACGACAAAGGAAGCCAAAGCTCATGACAACAACATATATTTCAAGTGCCCAACCTCAGAAGCCGTATTCCAAGAAGTCTTAGGCCAGCAGAGCTCTTTGTTTGTGGAGTGTTTACCCTGTCCTTTACTTTTGGAAACGCCTCTACCACCTCCAAGGTTGTGAACTCCCGAGCATATTCCATTAAATATATGTATTCATAGATTTTCACACTTTTCTACTATAATTGTGTATTACTTGGGTGAAGGTAATGTCAAGGCATTGTTCTGGATGTGAGTGGGAAGATTTTTGTGTAGCACATATTTACACACACACTGGATTCATTTTTCAATTTTTATTTTGAAATACTGAATCCCTGACACTAACCCATACCCTACTAGACTCTGAATTATGATCCTAATATGATGGTGAAAAAATAACCCAAAAAGAATAGAAATACAAGCAGTTCAGAGGAGGCATGGTGTATAGTTGGAATTGCCTTTTGCATTATATTTTGTAGGAGTTATAAATCTAGTCAATTTTTTGTTGAAATAGTTCTACATGTGTTTTTAAAATTAACAAATATATGAATCCCTGTCTCCCTTTCTCTGTAGCCTATTCAGCACATGTATTTTTATATGCACATATAGAATCCTACCTGATTTCACTCGTATACACTTGTGAGGTGGCTGAATTTGCAGATGCAAATTGAGAGAAGAGATCACTCCTCCTAAACGCTGTTTTAACTGAAAATTCAACCTATGGGTGAGCTTCCTAGTTGAATAACATTATACATAATTTCATGTTCAGTAAAATTAATATTTTTCAATCTGTGGATTATATATATTTCATGATGAATTTCTATTTGCATATATATCGCTACCTTTTTTTATTGGTTGCTCAAAACATTACAAAGCTCTTGACATATCATATTTCATACATTAGATTCAAGTGGGTTATGAACTCCCATTTTTACTTCAAATACAGATTGCAGAATCACATCAGTAACACATCCATATTTTTACATAATGCCCTATTAGTTACTGTTGTATTCTGCTACCTTTCCTATACTCTACTATACCCCCTCCCTTCTCTTCCCATCTTTTCTCTCTACCATACCTACTCTAATTCATTTCTCCCGTTGTTTATTTTCCCACAACCTCTTATATGTAATTTTGTGTAACAATAAGGGTCTCTCTCCATTACCATGCAATTTCCCTCTTCTCTCCCTTTCCCTCCCACCTCATGTTTCTGCTTAATGTTAATCTTTTCTTCATGCTCTTCCTCCCTGCTCTGTTCTTAGTTGCTCTCATTATATCAAAGAAGATATTTGGTATTTGTTTTTTAGGGATTGGCTAGCTTCACTAAGCATAATCTTCTCTATTGCCATGCATTTCCCTGCAAATTCCATGATTTTGTCATATTTTAGTGCTGCGTAATCCTCCATAGTATACAAAGGTCACCTCTTTTTTATCCATTCATCTATTGAAGGGCATCTGGGTTGGTTCCACAGTGTAGCAATTGTGAATTGTGCTGCTATGAAAATCGATGTGGCAGTATCACTGTAGTACGCTCTTTTAAGGTCTTCAGGGAATAGTCCAAGAAGGGCAATAGCTGGGTCAAATGGTGCTTCCATTCCAAGCTTTCACAGGAGTCTCCATACTCCTTTCCAAATTGGCTGCACCAGTTTCAGTCCCACGAGCAATGTACAAGAGTACCCTTTTCCTCACATCCTCGCCAGCACTTGTTGTTGTTTGACTTCATTATGGCTGCCAATCTCACTGGATTGAGATGGTATTTTAGGGTGGTTTTTATTTGCATTTCTCTTACTGCTAGAAATGGAGAGCATTTTTTCATGTACTTGTTAATTGATTCTATGTCCTCCTCTGAGAAGTTTCTGTTCAGGTCCTTGGCCCATTGGGTTATTGGTTATATTATTGTCTAATTTTCTGAGTTCTTTGTATACTTTGATATTAGTATACTTTGTATACTCTAGATATTAGGGCTCCATGTGAAGGGTGAGGACTAAAAATTTGTTCCCATGATGTAGGCTCCATATTTACCTCTCTTATTGTTTCTCTTTCTGAGAAAAAAAAATTCAGTTTAAGTAAGTCCCATTTCTTGATTCTTGTTATTAACTCTTGTTCTATGGGTGTCCTATTAAGGAATTTGGAGCCTGACCACACAATATGTAGATCTGAGCCAACTTTTTCTTCTATCAGACGCAGAGACTCTGATTTGAATCTAGCTCCTTGATCCACTTTGAGTTAACTTTTGTGCAGGGCGAGAGGAGGGGTTCAGTTTCATTTTGTTGCATATGGATTTCCAGTTTACCCAACACCATTTGATGAAGATGCCATCCTTCCTCCATTGCAGGCCATTAGCTCTTTTATCAAATATAAGACAGTTGTAGATTTTTGGATTAGTCTCTGTGTCCTCCATTCTGTACCATTGGTCCACCTGCCTGTTTTGGTACCAGTACCATGCTGTTTTTATTATAATTGCTCTGTAATATAGTTTGAAATCTGGTATTGCTATACTGCCTGATTCACACTTCTTGCTTAGAATTGCTTTTGCTATTCTGGGTCTTTTATTTTTCCATTTGAATTTCATAATTGCTTTATCTATTTCTACAAAAAATTCCTTTGGGATTTTGATTGGCATTGCATTAAACCTGTAGAGAACTTTTGGTAGTATAGCCATATTGATGATGTTAGTTCTTCCTATCCATGAACGGGGTATATTTTTCCATCTTCTAAGATCTTATTCTATTTCTCTTTTTAGGGTTCTGTAGTTTGCATTATATAAATCTTTCACCTCTTTTGTTAGGTTGATTCCCAAGTATTTAATTATTTTGAGGAAATTGGGAATGCAGTGTTTTGACTCATTTTTGTTTCAGAAGTTTTGTCGCTAATATACAGAAATGCCTTTGATTTATGCATGTTGATTTTCTATCCTGCCACATTGCTGCATTCATTTATTAGTTCTAGTAGTTTTTTCTGTAGACCCTTTTGGGTCTTCTATGTATAGAATCATGTCATCTGCAAATAGTGATAAGTTAAGTTCTTCTTTTCCTATTTTTATGCCTTTAATGTCTTTCATCTCTCTAATTGCTCTGGCCAGTTTTTCGAGAACTATATTGAATAGAAGTGGTGATAGAGGACATCCCTGTCTTGTTCCAGATTTTAAAGGGAATGCCTTCAATTTTTCTCCATTCAGAATGATGCTAACCTGAGGCTTAACATAGATAGCTTTTACAATGTCGAGGTAAGTTCCTGTTATCCCTAGTTTTTAAAATGTTTTGAACATAAAGGAATGCTCTACTTTGTTGAATGTTTTTTCTGCGTCTATCGAGATGATCATATGGTTCTTATCTTTAAGTCCAATGATGTTGTGAATAACATTTATTAATTTCCATATATTGAACCAGCCTTGCATCCCAGGGATGAATCCTAGTTGATCATGGTGCACAATTTTTTTGATGTGCCTTTGTATCCAATTCGCCAGAATTTTAATGAGGATTTTTGCATCTAGGTTCATCAGAGATATTGGTCTGTAGTTTTCTTTCTTTGAGGTGTCTTTGTCTGGTTTCAGAATCAGGGTGATGTTGTCCTCATAGAACGAATTTGGCAGAGCTCCCAGTTTTTCTATTTCCTGAATAACTTGAAAAGTAATGGTATTAATTCTTCTTTAAAGGTTTTGTAAAACTCTGCTGTATACCCATCCGGTCCTGGGCTTTTCTTGGTTGGTAGTCTTTTGATTGCTTCTTCTACTTCATCCATTGATATTGGTCTGTTTAAATTGTGTGTTCCCTTATGACTCAGTGTGGGCAAATCATATGACTTAAGAAATTTATCGATGTCTTCACTATTTTTTATTTTATTGGAATACAGGTTTCCAAATAATTTCTAATTTTCTTCTGTATTTATGTTGCATCTGTTGTGATATTGCCTTTTTCATCCCGTATGTTAGTAATTTGAGTTCTCTCTCTTCTTCTCTTCATTAGCATGGCTAAGGGTCTGTCGATCTTATTTATCTTTTTGAAGAACCAACTTTTAGTTTTGTTAATTTTTTCAATAGTTTCTTTTGTTTCAATTTCGCTCTGATTTTAATTATTTCTTGCCTTCTGCTACATTTGCTGTTGTTTTGCTCTTCCTTTTCTAGGGCTTTGAGATAAAGTGTGAGCTCATTTATTTGTTGTTTTTTTTTCTTTCTTTTTTTGAGGAATGACCTCCAGGAGATGAATTTACCTCTTAAAACTTCTTTCATTTTGTCCCATAGAATCTGATATGTTGTGTCTGTATTTTCATTTATCTCTAAGAATTTTTTGATTTCCTCCTTTATGTCTTCTGTAACCCATTGATCATTCAGTAACATATTGTTCATTTTGCATGTAATGTATGATTTTTTCTTTTTTCTTTTATCATTGGTTTCCAGTTTCATTCCATTATGATCACAAAAAATTCATGGTATTATCTCCTCCCCTTTATATTTACTGAGGGTTGCCCTATGGCAAAACATATGGTCTATTTTTGAGAAGGATCCATGTGCTGCTGAGAAAAAAGTATATCCACTTGATGATGGTTGATATATTCTATATATGTCACTTAAGTCTAGGGTATTGATTGTGATATTGAGTTCTATAGTTTCTTTATTCAACTTTTGTTTGGAGGATCTGTCCAATGGTGAGAGACGTGAGTTGAAGTCACCCATAATTATTGTACTGTGGTCTATTTGATTCTTGAACTTGAGGAGAATTTGTTTAATGAACGTCGCAGCACCATTATTTGCTGCGTGAATATTGATAATTGTTATGTCTTGTCAGTGAATGGTTTCTTTAAACAGTATATAATGTCCTTCCTTATCCCTTTTGATTAAATTAGTCTTGTGGTCGAGTTTATTCTATAGGAGGATGGCCACCCCTGCTTGGTTACGAGGACTGTGTGCATGGTATAAATTTTCCCAATCTTTCACCTTCAGCTTGTGTATGTCTTTTCCATTCAGATGTGTCCCCTGGAGGCAACATATTGTTGGATTTGTTTTTTTTAATTCAAGTTACAAGCCTATGTCACTTTATTGGAGAGTTTAAGCCATTAACGTTTAGAGTTACTATTAATATATGGTTTGTACTGCCACCCATGTTTGCTTATATCTTTTTTTTAAATTAGTTTGTTTCTCCATGATTAGCTTTTCCCGCCCTCTGTCATTACTGAGGCACTTCCCACTGATGGTTTACATTGTTGATTTTCATTTCTTCCTCGTGTAGTGTTTTGCTCAAGATGCTTTCCAATGCTGGTTTTCTGGCTGCAAATTCTTTTAGCTTTTGTTTATCATGAAATATTTTTATTTTGTTGTCTTACATTAAGCTTAATTTTGCTGGATACATAATTCTTGGTTGGCATCCATTGTCTTTCAGTGTTTGAAGTACGTTGTTCCAGGATCTTCTCACTTCCAGCATCTGTGATAAAAAAAAAAACCATTGTTAACCTTTTTGTTTTACCCCTGATTGTAATCTGCCTCTTTTCTCTGGTAGGTTTTAATATTTTCTCTTTGTTTTGTATATTGGATATCTTCATAACAATGTGTCTTGGCATTGGTCTACTGTGATTTTGTGTGCTCAGTGTCCTGTAAGCATCTACAATTTGTTTAACTGTTTCCATTTTTATTTTTGGAAAGTTTTCTCTAATTATTTCATTCAGCAGGTTACTCATTCCCTTGGTTTGAATCTCTGTACCTTCCTCTTTCGGTATGACTCATAAGTTTGTTTTTTTAATGTTATCCCATATCTCTTGGATGTTTTCTCATAATTATTTACAGCATTTCTTTCTTGGATAGAGTTTTTTCAAGATGATATATTTTGTCTTCATTATCTGACATTCTGTCTTCTACTTGCTCCACTCTGTTAGTGATACTGTCAATTGAGTTTTTAATTTGGTTTATCATTTCCTTCATTTCTAGAATTATTGTTTGATTTTTCTAATAATCTCTATCTTCTGATAAAGATGCTTAATTTCTTATTTTATCTGTTTATGTAATTCATTTTCAATGCGTTCTTTCACTGTTTGTTTTTGTTGTCTCGTATCCTCTTTAATGTTCCATTACATCTGTCTAAGGTATTCCTTGAGTTCTTTATATGACCATTTTTCTGATGACTCCAGATGCTCTTGAATATTTAGGCTGTCCTTCATTGTTTGTACTTTTTTTCTTCCTTGCTTTTTTATGCTGCTCATGTTACTTCTTGTTCTGTTTGACTACTGAGTTACTGCTTACTCTTATAAATTTATTTGATGCTTGGAAGGAAACATATTAGAAGGGAAGGGAAGAAGTCATTAAAGAGAATGAGAGTAGCCAGGTAGAATTCAAGGAAGGGGGTATAATAAAATTGAAAAGAAATGAAAAGACAAAAGAAAAAAATAGAAAATAAAGAAAGAAAATTTTAAGTAATAATGATAATTAAAAAATGAAAATTAATATTTAAAATAATAATAATAATAATGAAATAAAAAATTAAAAAAATAAAAAACATTAAAAAAGTTAAAGAACAACAACAAAAATGAAAATGAAAGAAAAAGAAAAACATACAAATAATATAATAATAATAACACATGCAGTACTAGAGTTCAATTAACTTCTCTTCCAGTAGTTGGAGCTGTGTGCACTGGGCCAAGCTTCTCCTCTAAATAAGTGGGAACAAATCACTGTGCAGCAGCTCTTCCTCCCAGACTCGGCGGGTCTCCAATCCTGAGTGCCTAGGGCCTTCTCTTGTGCTTCCTCAAGCCAGGCCCCGCTCACCTTTGACGCTCACCACAATACTGGTTACACGCCAGGCCTCTGCTCCTGGTAGCCCTGTTTTAATGAACGCCTGGGCACACTCTCCCTGTTTGCCTCCCTCAGACCCTAAGTTTGTAGAGCTTTGTCCTGAGAACCGCCAGTGAATTTTCTTGTCTTCCAGGAGCCATGCCCCTGGTAGGTGGTGTAAGAGACCTCAATTGTCAGCACTGGTGGGAGTGGTAGCCGGGAATTCCACGCTGCAAGTCCCGAGCCAATCCTGTTTCCCTAGGTCTGGCTATCGTGCTCCTGGGAGACCTGGGAGGGGCCCTTGAGGTTTCCCCGTGGTGTTGAGAGAGATGGCAATGGGATAACACACTTGTCGCGTTGGTTTCAATGAAGTTATCTCCTCCGCCTGTAATGTCAGTTCTATGCCATGGTGGTATCACATTAAAATGGTGACCGTTCGTTCCCTTTGCTGGGTGACCAATGCAATGGGTGGGTCCTGACTATCTCTCCCAAGCCCCATTTCAATCCTGTGGCCACTGCCTATGAAGGCTCAGTTGTCTTTTAACTCTGTCAATTCAGAGAGCCCAAGCAGTTATTTCAGCGGGAATGTTAGTGCTGAGTCACAAAAACCAGACGAATCTAAGCTTGAATGCAGCCAATCCGGGCTCTGTGTGTGTTCTGAGGGGCCCAGACTGTTCGCCCCAGATTCACAACAGGTCAACATTGCCTAGTGATTCTGAGCAAACAGCATTTAGACAGTTTACGACTTCCTATGCCCGTGCAGCTGAAGAGATCAGAGACTTGATTTCTCCATGCCTGCCTTAATAATGGATCTCCTGTATTGCTACTTTTTAATATCTGTGCATGTGCGTGTTTGTATATATATATACATATATATATATATATATATATATATATATATATATATATATACATATATATATATTTATATTTATATATATACACACTCTTCAGATTTTTCAAAATATGAAATATATGTGTCTTATTATACACTCCCTAAATTCATTCATATTCATATCTGTGGATTTATAATCAACTTTCCACAAGATTATTCTCATAATAATCATCCACCTGCAATACATATTGTTTCCTAGTACTGAAAACTAAATTCAGTGAATGGTGCATACAAACCCTATTATTTCTACATTTACTTAGCCAGTTTAAAATCAATGCAAGTAGATTCCTAGGGGACATGATGTGTATTTTGACTTTCATTTTTATTCAACACTTGTACGTTACTATGTCTTCAGTTTATCCACATCATAGGATATATATTTCAGTCACAAATTAGAAAATTTATAGGCATTTGTTTCACGATCAATCACTTCCTGATTCAGAACACATGCATTCCTCCATGTTTCTTGACTGGTCTTTTCATGAGACTTCTTTCCAAACACATTACTTTCGTTTAACATCATCACTTATAAAGCAAAACTCAAACACCATTCATCATAAATCATAATCCTAATATTACCATTAGATATATAACTGGTTGGAATGAATGATTGTATATCAATATAAGATTTCTTATATATTTTCACATGTCAATTCAATCCATTATTTAAAGTGGAATCAGTTATGTTATTTATTCATAGTATGGTCTATTCATGCATTATCTCTATATTCATAGACAGAGGTTACACCTCTTTGTGCCCCTAATACTAATGTATGCGTCTTCAAATTATTGCTCCCAGAAATGGTGAAAGAAATACTCATGTCACCTGATCTACATATACATTTTATCACAGTAATATTCTGAACAACAAAAAAATAAAATATCACACTTATGATTGTACCAAAGCCTAAAAGGAAAGTGAATGTTGATAACTAATAACATCCATGTCCAGGTTGCCTAATGCTCTCAAATGTCATTCCCATTCATGACGACATATTTGTTTTTTCCTATGATTATATATTCAAACTCAAGCCTGTTGAAAATGTCTAATCCTATCCCTCACTTTATACTTTGCCTGATTTAGTAATGTCTCTATTGACACCTGCTTTCCTACATATTTTCCCCAGTTCATCATTTTGGCTTACTCTTCACATGTGCTGACATTTACATTCACTCTCTAAACGAAACCCTATTGCTAAAGAAGCTTTTTTTTCCAAATCATATACTCACTCTTCTTCCTAAACCTACTGACTATCTTCCTAATCCTACCAACTATCCCTTTTTGACTGGATGTTCTCTTCTACATTCAATCATCCAAGGTACAAGGTCCTATGCCATTGTATTTTGATTTAACTGAGACAATTGTACAGAACATTATTCAACACTAAGTATCCAAACCAAGGGCCCAATGCCCTTCTGGGCTTCAAATCTTTCTTAGATTCCCGTTTTTATACATATATTTCACCTATATATTCTTATAAATATCACAGGTTTCCAATCCCATTATTCATCCTGCAGAATGATTCCTAACCCAAATCGAAAATATTATTAACCCTAACCATACACTAACTTTGCAGGAGAGCAGGAACAGTGTGGGTATTAAACTACAGGAATCTAGGGGATCTTCACCTGCTGAGAAACTCAAATGTTCATGCAGAAATAATCCCTGGTGAAGATGAAGGCAGCTATGAAGTACCTCAGAAAGCAAAAGTCAACTTCCATGGCAATCATCCTGGTCAGGATGAAGGGTTGTGTCTGAATCATTCTCTCTCTTCTTAATGTATAGAACATGGACCAAACCAGTCCTGTGTGGAAGCTGTTCCCGGGTGCTTATGGTTGATATAACATTCTAACTGGAGAAAGTGTCACATGAAAATCGGGGCAGCCTCCACCTCATGGTACTTTTGGAAGCAACAAAGTGGTTGCCAAGGCAGTGACATCATTCAGATCCTGAAGAAAGTGATCTCACCTCACTTCCTTGGTGAGGGAACTCTCTGAACTTGGGATCCAGGAAGCCAGGCACCCAGAGACAGTCCCTGTTCTAGTCCCAGTGGTCTCACATGTTTGGAATTACCAAGGACAGAGTCAGTCTTTCTTGGTACCTACAGATGTGAGGATGGCCAAATGCCAGGAAACCTCTGAAGAGGGGCTTTCCCTGAGAAAGCAGGTAGTGGATCATTTTCTGAGAATAGGTAGGAAAGGCGGTTTGTTTGGTATGGTGTGGAATATTTCTATTAAGTCCTTTGACAAGGTGAGTGTTTCTATGTGTGTGTATCCCACTGAGTCCATTGTTGTAGACATTAGAAAAGACAATGCATCAATGGATGTGTCCTGTCTAGTAGAAAGCTTCCCAGCATTCATCCTGCCCAATTCATGAGTGGACTCTGGCTTGCCTTATGGATGGGCAACACCTACAAGCTTCCTAATTTCCTGTTTTCTCTCTCAATTCAGCCCACTCTCCAGAATAGTATCATGGTTTTGTGTCCAAGATTTGTACCACCTCCAAGATCTGTGACATGGCTATGTACTGGATAGCTGAAGGAAATGGCTAGCATCTCAGAAATCTCAGATATCTGTTGACCAGGAAAGTCTCAGTGGAGAAACCCTGCTTTGGTCCTTTTGCTTAACTATTGTTCTGTTGAATGTCAGGAAGTTTTTTGCCTCAAGTCACCACTTTGTGAACCCTGAAGAAAACAGTTTTCAAATGGAAATGAATTGGCATCACCTGTGGCTCTTTGCTTAATTGCTTAGGATTGGGATATGTCTGAATCAGCCTGTTGGCCCTGTGTGAGGCTGTGGCTTAGATTCTCAGCACCTGATGGATCTAAAGATAGATCCCATGCGTGCATCCAAAACCAAAATGGCAAAAAGATCAGAAATTGTTGATGAACTCTCTTGCCTTCCTCTGGTAGGTTCCAGATATCCATCAAGTGAGAATAGGGATTCTTTGGGTCAAATGAGTTCTTCAAAGCCCTGCAGAGGCTAGGCCATAGGTGCTTGATTATCATGACTCCAATTCACTTAAAGAATCTAAACCCCAAAGCTAGAAGGCCTCAAGTTGGAGAAGCCAAGCAATATTAAAGGTAGGCCTATTTGATCGCTCCTGGTTCACAGAAGAGAGTCCAGGCCACCCTTACTTTAGGCAAATGTGGTGCAAGGAGCTTATTTTGGACACTGTCGTGGGCTGCATGCCTTATGGAAACCTCCAGCCAGAGGATATAATGAGTGTCTATATGGAAGAAGATGAGGGCCATGTGAGAGTGTTTTGGTTTTAATTGTGGACATTTGTCTGGCGATTGGAAGAGATCACTGGGTCCACCTAGGCTTGCACTCTGGTGTGATTCCCCTTAGAGACTGAGTTCTTTTACTGATCTCAGAGAATTATTGCCAGGAATTGTGTTGGAATTTTAGATGGCCATGCATGAGAGTTGCCCTTGGAAAGTGACATCTAGGCCCTAGTTGACTTTCCACAGAGCACAGGGAATCTCAGCCAGGATAACACATGATATTATTCTTAAAGACTTGGCAGCCATATTTGAGAGTCAAAACACACATGGACCATACATTGTAGACCTCAATGGGCCTGGCTTAATCTGACTTTTGGCCACTTTTGGAAGCCTTGCCTGTAAGAATTCTCCAGAGTTTTCATTTAATGGTTTCTGAGTGAATTGAAATCCACAGTGCCTCCAACTTCATCCTTGAAAATTGGCTATATCAATATCATGAAATTTTTGAAATTCCCATGACCGGGTAGCACTGGAGAACATTTGGATGTCCTCTTGCTGATCATGAGTATACAGGACAGTGCCTTGATTGACTGGGTTTTATGAAAATGGTGTAGAACAGAGATTCCAGTAAGTTGGATCTTGCTGAGTAGTTGTTCTAGAGCAGTGGTTGGCAGGTGTGTGATAAAACATCTGTGGTGGGGGCATGTGGATCTGCCATTGGCTTCCAAATGGATTGTGACTGACATTTTGCAGTCAGTAGAACCTCATATGTAAAAGCATATTGTTATATGGAGAGGTTTCAGGGCAATGTTCAGAATCAGGATGCTATGGTCAATAGGGCAAGTTATGTGGGATAGAAGCCTGGTTGGTGCATTCTCCTGCAGAACTCGACACACCACACTTGACAGAACTCACTTCAGCACTGTGTCCCAGGTGAACCCTTGTATTTAATGAAGCAAATACCAAACTCCCAGTGCAGCAGCAAGAAACACCACGAAAGTGGAGGATGACCAAATGAATTTACAGTCCACACGGGGAGACACCTAGAATCCAGTGGCCACAGTATACCTACAAATAGAAAATTCAGCACTGCTGCCTCATGTTTATTGGAAAATAAGAAACCATGTCATCCAGGTCACATAGATGCAGAACCAGATTTGATGGTCTCACTACATATGAAGCTAATGCTTCTGACAACAGCATATATTTCATTGCCCAACCTCACAGGCAGTTTCTTCAGATGTTAGGCTGGCAGAACTTCATGTTTTTGGAGTGATTACCCTGTCCCTTACTTTTGGAAACTCCTCTACCAACTCCAAATTTGTGAACTTCTGAGCATTTTCCATTCCACATATGTATTCACAGATTTTCTAAATGTTCTCCTCTAATTGTGTCTTATGTAGGGTGAAGGTAATGTCAAGGCATTATTCTGAATGAGAGTGGGAAGATTTTTGTGTAGCACATATTTGCATACACATTGGATACATTTTCCAATTTTCCATTCAAAATACTGAATCCCTGACACTAACACATAGCCTACTAGACTTTGACTTCTTATCCTAATTTGATGGAGAATAATAACCCAAACAGAATACAAATACAAGAGGTTCACAGGAGGCATGGTGTATAATTGGACTTGCCTTTCGTATGATAAATTGTAGGTGTTATAAATCTAGCGAATTTTAATTGAAATAGTTCTCCATGTGTTTTCAAAGTTAACAAATATGTGAATAACTGTCTCCCTTTCTCTGTAGCCTATTCATCACATGTATTTTTATAAGCACATACAGAATTCTACCTGGTATCAGTCGTACATTTGGTGAGGTGGCTGGCTTGGCAGATACAAATTGTGAGAAGAGATCACTCCTACTTAACGCTGTTGGAACTGAAAATTCAACATATGGGTGAGCTTTTTAGTTAAACAACATGAATCCATGTACATTAAAATGAATATTTTTGGATCTGTGGATGATATATATTTCATGGTGAATTTCAATTCACATACATAATGCTACTTTTTAATGTCTGTGTGTGTGTGTGTGTGTGTGTGTGTGTGTGTATATATATATATATATATATATATATATATATATATATATTCACTCTCCAGATTTTTCAAAATATTTAGTATATTTTTCTTTTTATACCCTCCCTAAATTCATTCATATTCATGTATGTGGATTTATAATCAACTTTTCACAAGATTATTCTCAGAAATATTCCTCCAACTGAAATACATATTTTTTTTTTTTGTACTGAAAACTAACTTTGGGGGATCACATGATGGCGGCGAATGGAGTGCATTACCCCCATGTACCGCGTCACTGTGCGGGAAAATGACGAGTTAGAACGGCTAAAACCTATCTTGTTAGGAATTTCCAGCAAATTTGGGGTGCTCCAAAACCTAGTGGACATATATCCATCTCACGAGGATCAGCTACGGGGGCTCAAACGCGAGTGATTTTTCCGCACGGAGGGTCATGCTGCTTATTCAGCAAATTGCCCTGCAGCTAGAGTGTGTGGCGCGCACTGGGAAAAGACGAGATAGCATCGCAAATATACAGTGGTGCGGATTCTATGGGCTCCTGCCCGCTATGCAATTACTGTGCTCAGTGCTGAATTCTGGGATTGAGACGGGGATGGATGTGGTCCAATTCCGTTCTCCATACCGGTCAGACCACAGAGGAAGCCAGCGTCCACCATCTTGAAGAGCTGACGTCACCATCCCTGTTTTCGACTGATCACAGCTCATTCAGCTATAGAACAGGTAATTTCAGGATTCCATTCACCTTTGCTTCGCAGACAAATTACTCAGGCTCAGTGCTAAAGAACCCGCAGAAACTGCGTCTTGGAGCCTGCTCCTATTAGAACATACACTGAGCCCAGAGCGGCCAAATTTGGCCTCCCTGAACTGATCTGGCCCAGGGCTCAAGAACCCGTGGAAACTGCTTCCCGGTGTGGGTCTTGCTGAATAATGTGGAGGTAAATATCAACCGAGCCTTCATAGGCAGTGGCAACAGGATTGAGACGAGGCTTGTGAGGGCAAGTCAGGACTCACCCATTGCTTTGGTCACCCAGCAAAGGGAACGAAATGCTGCCTTTTGCATGGGATACCAACATGGCAGAGATCTGATGTCATCAGAAAGCAGCGGAGGAGATAACTTCATTAATACCAGCGGTGACCGAAACAGTTGGTCTCCTGGTAAAGAAAGTGAGTCAGAAACACCCGAGTCTCTCTCACTTTGTCATCAAGCCAGAGGGGCAGAGCAGAGCCGCTGCCCATGCCTGGAACAGGCCCAGTGACACACCTGCATGATACTCACTTCACCCCAATTGGAATAGAGGCAGAGCAGAGCCGCCACAGGTGCCCAGAACAGGCTTAGCGACCAGCAGGCATGGTAGTCACGTCACCTCAATTGGAGTAATTGCAGAGCAGAGCCTTCTCCAGCACCTAGTACAATCCAAGTGGCCCACCGGCATGGTAGTCACATAACCCCAATAGGAGTAGGGGCAGAGCAGAGTCTTTGCCCATGGTGCCCGGAACAGGCCCAGCAACCTGCCGACTTCGTAGTCACGACACCCCAATTGGAGTAGCGGCAGAGCAGAGCCACCACCCGCGCCCTCAAGGTAGACAAATCTGCACCCGACCAGCAGAAGAGTCCCAGCGGCCTGCCAGCGCGGCAGACACTTCACCCCATTTGGACTAGGGGCAGAGCAGATCCATCGCCCATGCCCGTAAGGTAGGCAGACCTGCGACCGACGGCAGAACAGGCCCACCCACCCGCCGGCGTGGTAGTCACGTCACCCCAATTGGAGTAGGGGCAGAGCAGAGGCGCCGCCCACGCCTCTAAGGTAGGCAGACCTGAGACCGACTGGCAGAACACCCCAGGGGTCCATGGGTGTGGTACACAGGTCACACCAATTAGAGGAGGGGCTTAGCAGAGCCGCTTCCCGCGCCTGCAGGGTAGGCAGACCTGCGACCGATCAGGAGAACAGGCCCAGCGGCCCATCAGCATGGTAGATAGATCACCCCAATTGGAAGAGCACAACAGCCACCCCCGCCCCTGCAAGGAAGACTTTTCAAATATACAAGAGCAATATAAATATATAGGGGGAAAATTTCAAAATCACAACAGTTTCACCAAGCAGAAAGAAACGCGAGCCGTATGAAAAGACAAAGAAAAAAGGACCACAAGCAATGCAGGTCAACACAACTTTAGAAGAGGTAATAGCTGCAGCAGATGGAATGTCAGATAAAAAACTCAGGATATACATGCTTCAGATAATCTGGAGTCTCAAGGAAGACATTAGACAGCAAAATCAGACAATGAAAGATCACTTCGACAATGAATTACACAAACAAATCCAAGAAGCAAAAGATCAATTATACAGGGAGATAGAAGTTGTAAAAAATGACAAACAGAAATCCTAGAAATGCAGGAAGCAATAAAACAACTTAAAAACTCAATTGAGAACACTACCATCAGAGTAGAACACTTAGAAGATAGAACATCAGACAATGAAGACAAAGTATTTCAACTTGAAAAGAACATAGACAGCTCAGCAAGACTGTTAAGAAACCATGAACAGAACATCCGAGAAATATGGGATAACATAAAGAGACCAAACTTAAGAGTCATTGGGATACAGGAAGGTATAGAGGTCCAAACCAAAAGAATGAGCAATGTATTTAATGAAATAATACGAGAAAACTTCCCAGACTTGAAGAATGAGACAGACTCCCAAGTCCTAGAAGCCAACAGGACGACGAATGTGCAAAATCATAAGAGATCCACACCTAGACGCATTATAATGAAGATATCCAACGTACAGAATAAAGAGAGAATTTTAAAAGCTACAATTGAAAGGAAGCAGATTACATTTAGGGGTAAAGCAATCAGGATAACAGCTGATATTTCAACACAGACTCTGAAAGCTAGAAGATCCTTGAAATATATGTTTTTGTCAGGAGCTTTAGCTTCATTTCTAGTGAAAGCATCAAAGCTGTGTCTGCATCTATGTAACCTGGAGAACATGGTTTCTTATTTTCCAAAAGACATGAGGCGGCAGTGCTGAATTCACTCTTTGTAGGTAAACTGTGGCCACTGAAGGCTAAGTGTCTCCCCGTGTGGACTGTGAAGCCATTTGGTCATCCTCCACTTTTCATGGTGTTTCTTGCCGCTGCACTGGGAGTTTGGTATTTGTTTCAATAAATAAAATGAGTTCAACTGAGACCCAGTGCTGGAGGGAGTTCTGTCATGTATGGTGGGTCAGGGTCTGCAGGAGAATTCACCAACCAGGATTCTATCCCACATAGATTGCCCCCTTGATCATAGGAACCTGATTCTGAACATTGCCCTGAAAATCTCCATATAAAAAGATGCCTTTACATGGAGAGGTTTCAGACATATAAGGTTCTGCTGGATGCACCATGTCAGTCTCAAGCCCTTTGGAAGTAATGACAGATCCACATGGCCCCACAAGAGATGTTTTATCACACACCTGCACACCACCTGCACACACACCACTATTCAGTAGGCTACAAGTTACTGGCATTTATGTTCTACACCATTTTCATGAAACCCAGACAATCAAGGCACTATCTGGTACACTCATGATGAGCAAAAGGACATCAAAGGTTCTCCAGTGCCACCTGGTCATTGGAAAGGCAAAAATTTCATGGTATTTATGTAGCCACTTTTCAAGGATGAAGTTGGAAGCACTGTGGGTTTCAATTCATTCAGGAACAATTAAATGGTGAGGAAGCTCATTTCAATAAAAGATCTGGAGAACTCTCACAGGCAATTTTTCCCAAGGAGTGAGCTAGATCTCAGTTTAGAAGGGCGAATCTCATTAGTGGCCTATTCCACTGCCACACAAATGACCGCAATTGAAACCAAAACACTCCCACATGACCCTCATCTTCTGCCATAGAGACACTCATCATAACCTCTTGCTGCAGGTTTTCATGAGGGATGCAGCCCAAGACAGTGTCCAAAATAAGCTCACTTACCCCTCAATTGCCTAAAGTCAGGGTGGCCTGGACACCCTTCCTGTGAACCAGGAGTGATCAAATAGGCCTGCCCTTAATACTGCTCTGCTTCTCCATTTTGACTGTTACTGATTGTTGAGTATAAATTCTTTGTGTGAATTGGAGTCATGAGAAAATCCAAGCACCTATGCATTAGCCTCTTCAGGGCTTTTAAAAACTCATTTGACCCAAATGATATCTATTCTCACTTGATAGAGGTCAGGACTTACAGAGGAAGGCAAGAGACTTCATCCACATTGACTGCTCTTATGGCCATTTTGGTTTTGGATTCAGAGATGGGATCTTTCTGTAGATCCGTCAGGTGCCGAGAATCTAAGCCCCAGCCTCACATAGGGCCAAGGGGCTGATTCAGACACATCCCTTTTGAAGCAATTAAGCAAACAGCCACAGGTGATGCCCATTCATTTTCATTTGAAAACTGTTTTCTTCAGGCTTTACAAAGGGGTTGCCTGAGGCAAAGAAATTCCTGACATTCAGGGCAACAGAACAATAGGTTAGCAAAAGGCCCAAAGCAGGGTTTCTCCACTGAGACTTTACTGGTCACACTGATATCTGAGTTTTCTGAGATGCTCCCATTGCCTTCAGCTATCCAGTACATGGCCATGTAACAAAGCTTGGAGGCGGTACATATCTTGGACACCAAACCATGAGACTATTCCGGAGAGTGGGCAGAATTCAGGAAGAAAACTGGAGCTTAGGAAGATAGTAGGTGTTGTCCATTCATAAGGCAAGCTGCAGTCCATTCATCAATTGCGCAGGATGAATGCTGGGTAGCTTTCTACTAGACAGGGCACTTCCATTGATGCATTCTCTTTTCAAATGTCAACAACCACGGACACAGTGGGATACACTTTTAGAAACCCTCCCCATGTCAAACGACTTTCTAGAAACAATCCACTCAAAAACAAACAATCCACCATCCCTACCTATTCTCAGAACATGAGACAAAACCACAAACTCACACCCACACCCACAAAGCACCTCCTTCCCAGAAGTAGGTCTTTGATTATCCGGAGTTTCCTCTGACTGGTGGGCCATACCATGTTCCCCCGAAATGGCCTGTACTTTCTCAGATTTGGTGTCTTTGCCAGAACAACTACCTGCTTTCTCAGGAAACACCTGTCTTCATAGCTTTCCTGGCATTTGGCCATCCTCACATCAGTTGGTACCAATAAAGACTGACTCTGTCCTTGGTAAATCCAATCAAGTGTGCCAACTGGGACTGGTACTGGCTCTGGGGGCCTAGATTCCTGGTTCCCAAGTTAAGAGAGTTCCACTACAAAGGAAGTGAGGTGAGGTCACTTTTTTCAGGAACTGAATGAGGTCACTGCCTTGGCAACTACTTTGCCCTAACAGTTGCTTCCAAGGGTCCCATGAGATGGATGCTGCCCCAATTCCTGTGACATTTTTACAAGTTAGAATAGTATATCAACCATAGTCACCCAGGAACAGCTCTCCACACAGGCTTGGTTTGGTCCATCTTCTCTACATTAAGAAGAGAGAGGCTGATTCAGACACAACCCTTCATCCTGACCAGGCTGTTTGCCATGGAAGATGACCTTTGCTCTCTCAGGTCCTTCATACCTGCCTACATGTTTTCCAGGGATAATTTCTGCATGGACCATTGAGGTTCTAAGTAGGTGGAAGATCCCCTCCATCCCTGCATTGTAAGACCAACTCTGTTCCAGCTCTTCTGTAATGTTATATTGAGGGAACAGTGTATGGTTATGCTTAATAACCAGTTCGATTTGGGTTAGGAATCATTCTACGGGATGTATAATGGTATTGGGTAACTGCAATACTTACAAGAATATATAGGTGAAATATAAGTATGAAAACAGAAATCCAGGTAAGATTTGAAGTCCAGAAAGTCATTGGGTCCTTGATTGGATTACTTAGCTTGAATTACGTTCTGCACAGGTATCTCAGATAAATTGATATACAATGGCATAGGAACTTGTACCTTGGATGATTGAATGTAGATGAGAACATCCCCTCAAACAGAGATAGTCAGTAGGATCAGGAAGATAGTCGGTAAGTATCGGAAGAACAATGAGTATAGGATTTGGACCAAAAGTTATTTAGCAATAGGGTTTCGGTTAGAGAGTGAATTTCAATAACAGCACATGTGAAGGGTCTCTAACAATGATGAAGTGGGGAAAATATGTAGGAATGCAGATATCAATAGAGACATTAGGAAATCAGGCAAAGTATAAAGTGAGTGATAGGATTAGATATTTTCAACAGGGTTGAGGTTGAACATATAATCTTAGGAAGAAACAAATATGTAGTCACCAATCGGATTGACATTTGAGAGCATAAGGCACCCTGGACATGGATGTTTTTAGTAATCCATGTTCACTTTCTATTTAGGATTTGGTAGAATCATAAGTGTGACCTTTGAATTTTGTGTCTAGAATATTACTGTGATGAAATGTATATGTAGATCAGGTTACATGAGTATTTCTTCCACCATTTCTGGAAGCAATATTTTGAAGATGTATAAATTTGTATTGGGGCTACAAAAAGGTGCACCCTGTGTCTATGAATACAGAGGAAATGCATGAATAGACCATACTGTGAATAAATAATAAAACTGGTTTCAACTTGAAATAATAGATTGAAATAAATTTGAAAACAAATAAGAAATCTTATATTAATATACAATCATTCATTCCAACCCATTATACATCTAATGGAAATATGAGGATTTTGGTTTAACATGAAAAGTGTGTGACTTTGCTTCAAATTTATTATGAAAATCGAAAATAATTTGTTTGGAAAGAAGTCTCATGAAAAGACCAGTCAAGAAACCTGGAGGAATACATGTGTTCTGAAGCAGGAAGCGATTGAAAGTGAAACAAATGCCTATAAATTTGCGAAATTGTTGATGAAATATATGTCCTATGATGTCCATAAACTTAAGAAAGAGTAATGTACCAGTGTGGAATAAAAACGAACGTCAAAATACACATCACGTCCAATAGAATTCTACACGCATTGATGTTAAACTGGTTCAGTTACTGTAGAAATATTAGGATTTGAAGGCACCAATCACTGTAGTTAGTTTTCAGTACTAGGAAACAAATATGTACTTCAGGTGGATGAATATTTCTGAGAATAATCTTGTGAAAATTTTATTATAAATCCACATACATGAACATGAATGAATTTTGGGACTCTAAATAAGACACAAATATTTCATATTTTGAAAAATATGGAGACTATATATATATATATATATATATACACACACATACACACACACACACACACAAAACACACACACAGACTTTAAAATGTAGTAATATATGCCAATCGAAATTCATCATGAAATATATATCATCCACAAATGCAAAAATATATATTTTACAGAATATGGATTTATGTATAATTTTGTTCAACTAGGAAGCTCACCCATAGGTTGAATATTCAGTTCCAAAGCGTTTAGGAGGAGTGATCTCTTCTCACAATTTGTATTTGCTGAGGAAGCCACCTCACAAAAATGTAGGTGTGATACCAGGTAGCTTTCGGTATGTGCATATAAAAATACATATGTTGAATAGGCTACAGAGAAAGGGAGTCAGTAATACACATATTTTGAACTTTAAAAACACATGGAGAACTATTTAATTAAAAATTGACTAGATTTATAACACATAAACTTTATCATGTAAAAGGCAAGTCCAAATATACATCATGCCTCCTTTGAACTGCTTGTATTTATATTCTGTTTGTGTTATTTTTCTCCATCATATTAGGATTAGTAGCCAGAGTCAAGTAGGGTATGGGATAGTGTCAGGGATTCTGTATTTTGAATGGAAAATTGGAAATTGTATCAAATGTGTGTGCAAATATGTGCAACCCAAAACTTCCCACTCTGATCCAGAACAATGCCTTGACATTACCTTCGCTCCAAGTAAGACACAATTAGAGGAGAAGAGTTAGAAAATTTGTGAATACATGTCTGGAATGGAAAATGCTCAGGAGTTCACAAACTTCGAGATGGTAGAGGAGTTTCCAAAATCAAGGGACATGGTAAACACAACACCAACATGGAGCTCTTCTGGCCTAAAGACTGTTTGAGAAACTGCATGTGAGATTGGGCACTTGAAATATAAGTTGTTGTCAGAAGTTTTAGCTTTCTTTCTAGTGAGACCATCAAAGATGGGTCTGCATCTATGTGACCAGGACGACATGTTTTCTTATTTTCCAATGAACATGGGGCAGCAGTGCTGAATTCTCTCTTTGTAGGTAAACTGTGGCCACTGGGGGCTTAGTGTCTCCCCGTGTCACTGTGAAGACATTTCGTCATCCTCCACTTTTCGTGGTGTTACTTGCTGCTGCACAGTGAGTTTGATATTTGCTTTACAAAATACAAGGAGTTCAACTGGGACACAGTGCTGCAGGGAGTTCTGTCACTTGTGGTGGGTTAGAGTCTGCAGGAGAATGCACCATCCAGGCTTCTATCACTCATTGCTTGCTACATTGCCCCCTTTTAAATTGCAACCCAATTCTGAACATTGCCCTGAAACCTCTCTATATAACAAGGTGCCTTTACATAAATGGGTCTGCTGGCTGCTGCAAGTCAATCACATGCTATTTGGAAGCCAATGGCAGATCCACATGGCCCCACCACAGATGTTTTGTCACACACCTGCCCACAACTGCTCAAGGCGCACTAGTCAGAAGGTTCCAACTTACTGGCATCTCTGTTCTATGCCATTTTCATGAAACCCAGTAAATCAAGGCCCAGTCTGGTACACTCATGATGAGCATCAGGAGATCTAACTGTTCTCCAGTGCCACCTGGTCATGGGAATTTAAAAAATTTCATGGTATTTATCTAGCCATTTTTCAAAGAGGAATTTGGAGCCACAGTGGGTTTCAATTCATTCATGAACCATTAAATGTTGTGGAAGCTCATTTCAATGAAAGATCTGGAGAACTCTCACAGGCAATGCTTCCCAAAGAGTGGCCTAAAGGTCACATGAGGCCAGGCCCATTGAGGTCTACAATGTGAGGTCCATGGGTGTTTTGACTCTCAAATATGCCTGCCAAGTCTTTCAGAATAAAATCCGGGTATATCCTGGCTGACATTCTCAGTGCTTTGTGGAAAGCCACCCTGGGCTTAGATCTCAGTTTCCAAGGGCAAGTCTAATGCGTGGCCTCCTAAAATCCCAACACAATTCATGTCAATACTTCTCTGAGGTCAGTTCCAGAACTCAGTCTCTAAGGTGAATCAAACCCTAGTTAAAGCCCAGGTGGACCCAGTCTTATCTTCCAACAGCCAAATAAATGACCACAATTAAATCCAAAACACTCCCACATTGCCCTCATCTTCTTCCATATAGACACTCATCATTACCTCTGGCTGGAGTTTTCCATGAGGGGTAAAGCACAAGACAGAGTCTGAAATAATCTCCCTTGCCCTCATTTGCCTAAAGTCAGTGTGACCTGGACACCCTTCCTGTAAACAAGGAGTGATTTAATAGGCCTGCCACTAATACTGCTCTGCTTCTCCAATTTGAGGCCTACTGACTGTCATGTATAGATTCTTTATGTGATTTGGATTCATTAGAAAACCCAAGCACATATGGGCTAGCCTCTGCAGGGCTTTGAAGAACTCGATTAATTCAAAGGATCCCCAAATTCACTTGTTGGAGGTCAGGAACCTAACAGAGAAAGGCAATAAACTTCATCTACAATGACTGATTTTTTAGACATTTTGGTTTTGGATGAACACATGGGATCTTTCTTAAGATCCATTAGGCGCTGAATATCTAAGACACAGCCTCACACACGGCCAAGAGGCTGATTCACACACATATCTCTCAAAGCATTTTAGCAAACAGCCACAGGTGATGCCCATTCATTTCCATTTGAAAACTGTTTTCTTCAGGATTCACAAAGGGGTGGCCTGAGGCAAAGACCTTCCTGACATTCAGGGCAACAGAGGAATAGGGAAGCAAAAGGCCCAAAGCCGGTTTTCTCCACTGAGACTTTCCTTGTCACACTGATATCTGAGTTTTCTGAGATGCTCCCTTTCCTTTCAGCTATAGAATACATGGCCATGTCACAGAGGTTGGAGGTGGTACATAACTTGGACAAAAAACCATGAGCCTACTCTGGAGAGTGGCCAGATTCAGAAAGAAAACAGGAACTTAGGAAGATAGTATGTGTTGCCCATTGATAAGGCAAGTCACAGTCCATTCATAAATTAGGCAGGATAAATGCTGGAATTCTTTCTACTAGACAGGACACATCCATAGATGAATTCTCTTTTCTAATGAATACAACCACGGACACAGAGAGTTACACAGACATAGAAACACTCACATTGTCAAAGGAATTACTAGACACAGTCCACTCCAAACCCAACAAACTGCCTTTCCTACTTATTCTCAGAACATGAGAAAAAACCACAAACTCACTCCCACACCCACAAAGACACCTCCTTCCCCCAAGTAATTCTGTGACTATCCTGAGTGTCGTCTGACTGGTAGGCCATACTATGTACCCCCAAATGGCCTGTCCTGTCTCAGATATGGTTTCCTTGGCCAAATCTGTGACGTTGTCAGGAGCCAGAAATGGGAAAGTACCTTTTTCTCAGGAAAGGCCCCTCTATAAAGCTCTCCTGGTATTTGGCCATCCTCACATCAGTAGGTTCCAGGAAACACTGATTCTGTCCTTGGTAAATCCAAACAAGTGACCTCAATGGGACTGGGACTAGGACTGGCTCTGGTTGCCTGGCTTCTGCACACAAGTTCAGAGAGTTCCATCACCAAGGAAGAGAGGTGAGATCACTTACTTCAGGTAGTGAATGAGGACACTGCCTTGGCAATCACTTTGTCCTAACAGTTGCTTCCAAGGGTCCCATGAGATAGAGGCTGCCCCTACTTCCTGTGACACTTTCACAAGTTAGAATGGTGAATCAACCATAGTCACCCAGGAACAGCTCTCCACACAGGCCTGGTTTGGTCCATTTTCTCTACATTGAGAACAGAGAGGCTCATTAAGATACAACCCTTCATCCTGACCAGGTTGTTTGCAATGGAAGATGAGTTTTGCTCTTTAAGGTCCTTCATAGCTGCCTATATCTTCTCCAGGGATCACATCTGCATGGACCTTTGAGTTTTTCAGCATATGGAATATCCCCTACATTCCTGTATTGTAAGACCAACACTGTCCCTGGTCTTTTGTTAAGTGAGATTGTGGGAACAGTGTATGTTTAGGGTTTAATAACATGTTTGATTTGGGTTAGGAATCATTCTGCTGGATGAATAATGGTATTGGGAACCTGTGATATTTATTAAAACATAGACATAAAATATAAGTATGAAAACAGAAATCTAGGTAAGATTTGAAGCTCAGAAGGGCATTGAGCTGTTGATTGTGATACTTAGCTTTGAATTATGTTCCGCATATATGTCTCAGATAAATCGATAATCAATGGCATAGGACCTTGTACCTTGGATGATTGAATGGAAAAGAGAACTTCCACTCAAACAGGGAAACTCAGTAAGATTAGGAAGATAGTCAGTAGCTTTCAGAAGAAGAGTACAGGATTTGGACCAAAAATTCTTTATCAATAGGGTTTCGCTTAGAGAGTGAAAGTAAATATCATCACATGTGAAGAGTCACTCACATGGTGAACTGGGGAAAATATTTAGGAAAACAGACATCAATAGAGACATTAGGAAATCAGGCAAAGTATAGAGTGAGTGATAGGATTAGACATTATTAACTGCATTTAGGTTGAATATATAATTTTAGGAAGAAACAAATTCGTAGTCACCAATAGGATTGATATTTGAGACTATTAGGCAAACTGGACCTGGATGTTTTTAGGAATCCATGTTCAGTTTCCATTTAGGCTTTGGTACAATCATAAGTGTGACTTTTGCTTTTTGTGTCCAGAATATTACTGTGATACAATGTATATGTAGATAAGGTGACCTGAGTATTTCTTCCACCATTTCTGGGAGCAATATTTTGAAGATGTATAAATTAGTATTCGGGGTACAAACAGGTGTTCTTTGTCTTTGAATATGGAGAATATGCATGTATAGACCATACTGTGAATAAATAATATATCTGGTTCCAACTTCAAATAATGGATTGAATTGAAATGTGAAAATATACAGGAAATCTTATATTGATATACAACCATTCATTCCAACCCGTTTTACATCTAATGGTAATATGAGGATTATGGTTTATCATGAAGAGTGTGTGAGTTTTGCTTAAAATTGATTATGGAAATTGAAAATATTTTTTTTGGAAAAAAGTCTCATAAAAAGACCAGTCAAGAAACCTGGAGAAATACATGTGTTCTGAAGCAGGAAGTGACTGAAAGTGAAACAAATGCATATAAATTTGTGAAATTGTAGATGAAATACATATCCTCTGATGTGCATTAACTGAAGGAATAGTAATGTACCAGTGTTGAGTAAAAATGAACGTCAAAATAAACATCATGTCCCATAGGAATCTTTTTGCATTGATGTTAAACTGAGTCAGTTAATGTAGAAATATTAGGATTTGAATGCACCATTCACTAAATTTAGTTTTCAGTCCTAAGAAACAAATATGTATTTCAGGTGGATGAATATTTCTGAGAATAATCTTGTGAAAATTTGATTATAATTCCACATACATGAACATGAATGAATTTTGGGACTGTACATAAGACACATCTATTTCATATTTTGAAATATATGGAGAGTGTGCATATATATATATATATATATATATATATATATATATATATATATATACAAGAGTGTGTATACACACACACACACAAAAAAAAAAAACAGACATTAAAAAGTAGCAATATATATGCCAATTGAAATTCTTCATGAAATATATATTATCCACAGATCCAAAAATCTTCATTTTACTGAGCGTGGATTTATGTGTAATATTGTTTAACACCCATAGCTTAAATTTTCAGTTACAACATCGTTTAGGAGGAGTGATCTCTTCTCATAATTTGTATCTGCCAAGTCAGCAACCTCACAAAAATGTACGTGTGATACCAGGTAGGATTCTATATGTGCATATAAAAATACATGTGCTGAATATGCTACAGAGAAAGGGAGACAGGAATTCACATATTTGTCAACTTTAAAAACACATTGAGAGAGGGAGGGGCAGATCTGCCAATCGCTCCTTCAAGGTAGGCGGACCTGCGACCCACCGGCTGAACAGGACCAGTGGCCCGCCACCGTGGAAAACACATCGCCCTGGTTGGGGGAGGGGCAATGCCTCCGGGCCTGCAAGGTAGGCAGACCTGTGACCCACAGCAGGACAGGCCCAGCAATCTGAGGAGGGGCAGAGACGCCCTCTGCGCCTGCAAGGTAGGTGGACCTGCAACCACCGACAGACCAGGCCTATGGCCCGCCAGCATGGTATACACATCGTCCCGGTTGGGGGATGGGCGGAGCAGCCACAGGCGCCTGCAAGGTAGACAGACCTGCAAGGGACAGACAAAACAGACCCAGTGGCCCGCGGATGGTCAAAGCTGCCGCCCACGCCTGCAAAGTAGCCCGACTTGTGACCCACTGGCAGAACAGGCCCAGTGCCTGCAGAGGGGCAGAGCTGCTGCTCGCACCTTCAAGGTAGGCGGACCAGCTACCGACTTACAGAACAGGCCCAGCAGCCTGCTGGTGTGGTAGGCACATTGTCCCAATTGTAGGAGGGGCAGAGCCACCACCCGTGCCTGCGAGGGAGACTTTGAAAATATACAAGAGCAATATAAATATATAGGGGAAAAATTCAATAACACAACAGTTTCACCAAGCAGAAAGAAATATGAACAGTATGAAAAGACAAGGAAAGAAAGGACCATAAGCAATGCAGGTAAAGTCAACGTTAGAAGAGTTAATATCTGCAGCAGATAGAATGTCAGATAAAGAACTCAGGATATACATGCTTCAGATGATCTGGAGTCTCAAGGAAGACATTAGAGAGCAAAATCAGACAATGAAAGATCACTTCGACAATGAATTACACAAACAAATCCAAGAAGCAAAAGATCAATTATACAGGGAGATAGAAGTTGTAAAAAATGACAAACAGAAATCCTAGAAATGCAGGAAGCAATAAAACAACTTAAAAACTCAATTGAGAACACTACCATCAGAGTAGAACACTTAGAAGATAGAACATCAGACAATGAAGACAAAGTATTTCAACTTGAAAAGAACATAGACAGCTCAGCAAGACTGTTAAGAAACCATGAACAGAACATCCGAGAAATATGGGATAACATAAAGAGACCAAACTTAAGAGTCATTGGGATACAGGAAGGTATAGAGGTCCAAACCAAAAGAATGAGCAATGTATTTAATGAAATAATACGAGAAAACTTCCCAGACTTGAAGAATGAGACAGACTCCCAAGTCCTAGAAGCCAACAGGACGACGAATGTGCAAAATCATAAGAGATCCACACCTAGACGCATTATAATGAAGATATCCAACGTACAGAATAAAGAGAGAATTTTAAAAGCTACAATTGAAAGGAAGCAGATTACATTTAGGGGTAAAGCAATCAGGATAACAGCTGATATTTCAACACAGACTCTGAAAGCTAGAAGATCCTTGAAATATATGTTTTTGTCAGGAGCTTTAGCTTCATTTCTAGTGAAAGCATCAAAGCTGTGTCTGCATCTATGTAACCTGGAGAACATGGTTTCTTATTTTCCAAAAGACATGAGGCGGCAGTGCTGAATTCACTCTTTGTAGGTAAACTGTGGCCACTGAAGGCTAAGTGTCTCCCCGTGTGGACTGTGAAGCCATTTGGTCATCCTCCACTTTTCATGGTGTTTCTTGCCGCTGCACTGGGAGTTTGGTATTTGTTTCAATAAATAAAATGAGTTCAACTGAGACCCAGTGCTGGAGGGAGTTCTGTCATGTATGGTGGGTCAGGGTCTGCAGGAGAATTCACCAACCAGGATTCTATCCCACATAGATTGCCCCCTTGATCATAGGAACCTGATTCTGAACATTGCCCTGAAAATCTCCATATAAAAAGATGCCTTTACATGGAGAGGTTTCAGACATATAAGGTTCTGCTGGATGCACCATGTCAGTCTCAAGCCCTTTGGAAGTAATGACAGATCCACATGGCCCCACAAGAGATGTTTTATCACACACCTGCACACCACCTGCACACACACCACTATTCAGTAGGCTACAAGTTACTGGCATTTATGTTCTACACCATTTTCATGAAACCCAGACAATCAAGGCACTATCTGGTACACTCATGATGAGCAAAAGGACATCAAAGGTTCTCCAGTGCCACCTGGTCATTGGAAAGGCAAAAATTTCATGGTATTTATGTAGCCACTTTTCAAGGATGAAGTTGGAAGCACTGTGGGTTTCAATTCATTCAGGAACAATTAAATGGTGAGGAAGCTCATTTCAATAAAAGATCTGGAGAACTCTCACAGGCAATTTTTCCCAAGGAGTGAGCTAGATCTCAGTTTAGAAGGGCGAATCTCATTAGTGGCCTATTCCACTGCCACACAAATGACCGCAATTGAAACCAAAACACTCCCACATGACCCTCATCTTCTGCCATAGAGACACTCATCATAACCTCTTGCTGCAGGTTTTCATGAGGGATGCAGCCCAAGACAGTGTCCAAAATAAGCTCACTTACCCCTCAATTGCCTAAAGTCAGGGTGGCCTGGACACCCTTCCTGTGAACCAGGAGTGATCAAATAGGCCTGCCCTTAATACTGCTCTGCTTCTCCATTTTGACTGTTACTGATTGTTGAGTATAAATTCTTTGTGTGAATTGGAGTCATGAGAAAATCCAAGCACCTATGCATTAGCCTCTTCAGGGCTTTTAAAAACTCATTTGACCCAAATGATATCTATTCTCACTTGATAGAGGTCAGGACTTACAGAGGAAGGCAAGAGACTTCATCCACATTGACTGCTCTTATGGCCATTTTGGTTTTGGATTCAGAGATGGGATCTTTCTGTAGATCCGTCAGGTGCCGAGAATCTAAGCCCCAGCCTCACATAGGGCCAAGGGGCTGATTCAGACACATCCCTTTTGAAGCAATTAAGCAAACAGCCACAGGTGATGCCCATTCATTTTCATTTGAAAACTGTTTTCTTCAGGCTTTACAAAGGGGTTGCCTGAGGCAAAGAAATTCCTGACATTCAGGGCAACAGAACAATAGGTTAGCAAAAGGCCCAAAGCAGGGTTTCTCCACTGAGACTTTACTGGTCACACTGATATCTGAGTTTTCTGAGATGCTCCCATTGCCTTCAGCTATCCAGTACATGGCCATGTAACAAAGCTTGGAGGCGGTACATATCTTGGACACCAAACCATGAGACTATTCCGGAGAGTGGGCAGAATTCAGGAAGAAAACTGGAGCTTAGGAAGATAGTAGGTGTTGTCCATTCATAAGGCAAGCTGCAGTCCATTCATCAATTGCGCAGGATGAATGCTGGGTAGCTTTCTACTAGACAGGGCACTTCCATTGATGCATTCTCTTTTCAAATGTCAACAACCACGGACACAGTGGGATACACTTTTAGAAACCCTCCCCATGTCAAACGACTTTCTAGAAACAATCCACTCAAAAACAAACAATCCACCATCCCTACCTATTCTCAGAACATGAGACAAAACCACAAACTCACACCCACACCCACAAAGCACCTCCTTCCCAGAAGTAGGTCTTTGATTATCCGGAGTTTCCTCTGACTGGTGGGCCATACCATGTTCCCCCGAAATGGCCTGTACTTTCTCAGATTTGGTGTCTTTGCCAGAACAACTACCTGCTTTCTCAGGAAACACCTGTCTTCATAGCTTTCCTGGCATTTGGCCATCCTCACATCAGTTGGTACCAATAAAGACTGACTCTGTCCTTGGTAAATCCAATCAAGTGTGCCAACTGGGACTGGTACTGGCTCTGGGGGCCTAGATTCCTGGTTCCCAAGTTAAGAGAGTTCCACTACAAAGGAAGTGAGGTGAGGTCACTTTTTTCAGGAACTGAATGAGGTCACTGCCTTGGCAACTACTTTGCCCTAACAGTTGCTTCCAAGGGTCCCATGAGATGGATGCTGCCCCAATTCCTGTGACATTTTTACAAGTTAGAATAGTATATCAACCATAGTCACCCAGGAACAGCTCTCCACACAGGCTTGGTTTGGTCCATCTTCTCTACATTAAGAAGAGAGAGGCTGATTCAGACACAACCCTTCATCCTGACCAGGCTGTTTGCCATGGAAGATGACCTTTGCTCTCTCAGGTCCTTCATACCTGCCTACATGTTTTCCAGGGATAATTTCTGCATGGACCATTGAGGTTCTAAGTAGGTGGAAGATCCCCTCCATCCCTGCATTGTAAGACCAACTCTGTTCCAGCTCTTCTGTAATGTTATATTGAGGGAACAGTGTATGGTTATGCTTAATAACCAGTTCGATTTGGGTTAGGAATCATTCTACGGGATGTATAATGGTATTGGGTAACTGCAATACTTACAAGAATATATAGGTGAAATATAAGTATGAAAACAGAAATCCAGGTAAGATTTGAAGTCCAGAAAGTCATTGGGTCCTTGATTGGATTACTTAGCTTGAATTACGTTCTGCACAGGTATCTCAGATAAATTGATATACAATGGCATAGGAACTTGTACCTTGGATGATTGAATGTAGATGAGAACATCCCCTCAAACAGAGATAGTCAGTAGGATCAGGAAGATAGTCGGTAAGTATCGGAAGAACAATGAGTATAGGATTTGGACCAAAAGTTATTTAGCAATAGGGTTTCGGTTAGAGAGTGAATTTCAATAACAGCACATGTGAAGGGTCTCTAACAATGATGAAGTGGGGAAAATATGTAGGAATGCAGATATCAATAGAGACATTAGGAAATCAGGCAAAGTATAAAGTGAGTGATAGGATTAGATATTTTCAACAGGGTTGAGGTTGAACATATAATCTTAGGAAGAAACAAATATGTAGTCACCAATCGGATTGACATTTGAGAGCATAAGGCACCCTGGACATGGATGTTTTTAGTAATCCATGTTCACTTTCTATTTAGGATTTGGTAGAATCATAAGTGTGACCTTTGAATTTTGTGTCTAGAATATTACTGTGATGAAATGTATATGTAGATCAGGTTACATGAGTATTTCTTCCACCATTTCTGGAAGCAATATTTTGAAGATGTATAAATTTGTATTGGGGCTACAAAAAGGTGCACCCTGTGTCTATGAATACAGAGGAAATGCATGAATAGACCATACTGTGAATAAATAATAAAACTGGTTTCAACTTGAAATAATAGATTGAAATAAATTTGAAAACAAATAAGAAATCTTATATTAATATACAATCATTCATTCCAACCCATTATACATCTAATGGAAATATGAGGATTTTGGTTTAACATGAAAAGTGTGTGACTTTGCTTCAAATTTATTATGAAAATCGAAAATAATTTGTTTGGAAAGAAGTCTCATGAAAAGACCAGTCAAGAAACCTGGAGGAATACATGTGTTCTGAAGCAGGAAGCGATTGAAAGTGAAACAAATGCCTATAAATTTGCGAAATTGTTGATGAAATATATGTCCTATGATGTCCATAAACTTAAGAAAGAGTAATGTACCAGTGTGGAATAAAAACGAACGTCAAAATACACATCACGTCCAATAGAATTCTACACGCATTGATGTTAAACTGGTTCAGTTACTGTAGAAATATTAGGATTTGAAGGCACCAATCACTGTAGTTAGTTTTCAGTACTAGGAAACAAATATGTACTTCAGGTGGATGAATATTTCTGAGAATAATCTTGTGAAAATTTTATTATAAATCCACATACATGAACATGAATGAATTTTGGGACTCTAAATAAGACACAAATATTTCATATTTTGAAAAATATGGAGACTATATATATATATATATATATATACACACACATACACACACACACACACACAAAACACACACACAGACTTTAAAATGTAGTAATATATGCCAATCGAAATTCATCATGAAATATATATCATCCACAAATGCAAAAATATATATTTTACAGAATATGGATTTATGTATAATTTTGTTCAACTAGGAAGCTCACCCATAGGTTGAATATTCAGTTCCAAAGCGTTTAGGAGGAGTGATCTCTTCTCACAATTTGTATTTGCTGAGGAAGCCACCTCACAAAAATGTAGGTGTGATACCAGGTAGCTTTCGGTATGTGCATATAAAAATACATATGTTGAATAGGCTACAGAGAAAGGGAGTCAGTAATACACATATTTTGAACTTTAAAAACACATGGAGAACTATTTAATTAAAAATTGACTAGATTTATAACACATAAACTTTATCATGTAAAAGGCAAGTCCAAATATACATCATGCCTCCTTTGAACTGCTTGTATTTATATTCTGTTTGTGTTATTTTTCTCCATCATATTAGGATTAGTAGCCAGAGTCAAGTAGGGTATGGGATAGTGTCAGGGATTCTGTATTTTGAATGGAAAATTGGAAATTGTATCAAATGTGTGTGCAAATATGTGCAACCCAAAACTTCCCACTCTGATCCAGAACAATGCCTTGACATTACCTTCGCTCCAAGTAAGACACAATTAGAGGAGAAGAGTTAGAAAATTTGTGAATACATGTCTGGAATGGAAAATGCTCAGGAGTTCACAAACTTCGAGATGGTAGAGGAGTTTCCAAAATCAAGGGACATGGTAAACACAACACCAACATGGAGCTCTTCTGGCCTAAAGACTGTTTGAGAAACTGCATGTGAGATTGGGCACTTGAAATATAAGTTGTTGTCAGAAGTTTTAGCTTTCTTTCTAGTGAGACCATCAAAGATGGGTCTGCATCTATGTGACCAGGACGACATGTTTTCTTATTTTCCAATGAACATGGGGCAGCAGTGCTGAATTCTCTCTTTGTAGGTAAACTGTGGCCACTGGGGGCTTAGTGTCTCCCCGTGTCACTGTGAAGACATTTCGTCATCCTCCACTTTTCGTGGTGTTACTTGCTGCTGCACAGTGAGTTTGATATTTGCTTTACAAAATACAAGGAGTTCAACTGGGACACAGTGCTGCAGGGAGTTCTGTCACTTGTGGTGGGTTAGAGTCTGCAGGAGAATGCACCATCCAGGCTTCTATCACTCATTGCTTGCTACATTGCCCCCTTTTAAATTGCAACCCAATTCTGAACATTGCCCTGAAACCTCTCTATATAACAAGGTGCCTTTACATAAATGGGTCTGCTGGCTGCTGCAAGTCAATCACATGCTATTTGGAAGCCAATGGCAGATCCACATGGCCCCACCACAGATGTTTTGTCACACACCTGCCCACAACTGCTCAAGGCGCACTAGTCAGAAGGTTCCAACTTACTGGCATCTCTGTTCTATGCCATTTTCATGAAACCCAGTAAATCAAGGCCCAGTCTGGTACACTCATGATGAGCATCAGGAGATCTAACTGTTCTCCAGTGCCACCTGGTCATGGGAATTTAAAAAATTTCATGGTATTTATCTAGCCATTTTTCAAAGAGGAATTTGGAGCCACAGTGGGTTTCAATTCATTCATGAACCATTAAATGTTGTGGAAGCTCATTTCAATGAAAGATCTGGAGAACTCTCACAGGCAATGCTTCCCAAAGAGTGGCCTAAAGGTCACATGAGGCCAGGCCCATTGAGGTCTACAATGTGAGGTCCATGGGTGTTTTGACTCTCAAATATGCCTGCCAAGTCTTTCAGAATAAAATCCGGGTATATCCTGGCTGACATTCTCAGTGCTTTGTGGAAAGCCACCCTGGGCTTAGATCTCAGTTTCCAAGGGCAAGTCTAATGCGTGGCCTCCTAAAATCCCAACACAATTCATGTCAATACTTCTCTGAGGTCAGTTCCAGAACTCAGTCTCTAAGGTGAATCAAACCCTAGTTAAAGCCCAGGTGGACCCAGTCTTATCTTCCAACAGCCAAATAAATGACCACAATTAAATCCAAAACACTCCCACATTGCCCTCATCTTCTTCCATATAGACACTCATCATTACCTCTGGCTGGAGTTTTCCATGAGGGGTAAAGCACAAGACAGAGTCTGAAATAATCTCCCTTGCCCTCATTTGCCTAAAGTCAGTGTGACCTGGACACCCTTCCTGTAAACAAGGAGTGATTTAATAGGCCTGCCACTAATACTGCTCTGCTTCTCCAATTTGAGGCCTACTGACTGTCATGTATAGATTCTTTATGTGATTTGGATTCATTAGAAAACCCAAGCACATATGGGCTAGCCTCTGCAGGGCTTTGAAGAACTCGATTAATTCAAAGGATCCCCAAATTCACTTGTTGGAGGTCAGGAACCTAACAGAGAAAGGCAATAAACTTCATCTACAATGACTGATTTTTTAGACATTTTGGTTTTGGATGAACACATGGGATCTTTCTTAAGATCCATTAGGCGCTGAATATCTAAGACACAGCCTCACACACGGCCAAGAGGCTGATTCACACACATATCTCTCAAAGCATTTTAGCAAACAGCCACAGGTGATGCCCATTCATTTCCATTTGAAAACTGTTTTCTTCAGGATTCACAAAGGGGTGGCCTGAGGCAAAGACCTTCCTGACATTCAGGGCAACAGAGGAATAGGGAAGCAAAAGGCCCAAAGCCGGTTTTCTCCACTGAGACTTTCCTTGTCACACTGATATCTGAGTTTTCTGAGATGCTCCCTTTCCTTTCAGCTATAGAATACATGGCCATGTCACAGAGGTTGGAGGTGGTACATAACTTGGACAAAAAACCATGAGCCTACTCTGGAGAGTGGCCAGATTCAGAAAGAAAACAGGAACTTAGGAAGATAGTATGTGTTGCCCATTGATAAGGCAAGTCACAGTCCATTCATAAATTAGGCAGGATAAATGCTGGAATTCTTTCTACTAGACAGGACACATCCATAGATGAATTCTCTTTTCTAATGAATACAACCACGGACACAGAGAGTTACACAGACATAGAAACACTCACATTGTCAAAGGAATTACTAGACACAGTCCACTCCAAACCCAACAAACTGCCTTTCCTACTTATTCTCAGAACATGAGAAAAAACCACAAACTCACTCCCACACCCACAAAGACACCTCCTTCCCCCAAGTAATTCTGTGACTATCCTGAGTGTCGTCTGACTGGTAGGCCATACTATGTACCCCCAAATGGCCTGTCCTGTCTCAGATATGGTTTCCTTGGCCAAATCTGTGACGTTGTCAGGAGCCAGAAATGGGAAAGTACCTTTTTCTCAGGAAAGGCCCCTCTATAAAGCTCTCCTGGTATTTGGCCATCCTCACATCAGTAGGTTCCAGGAAACACTGATTCTGTCCTTGGTAAATCCAAACAAGTGACCTCAATGGGACTGGGACTAGGACTGGCTCTGGTTGCCTGGCTTCTGCACACAAGTTCAGAGAGTTCCATCACCAAGGAAGAGAGGTGAGATCACTTACTTCAGGTAGTGAATGAGGACACTGCCTTGGCAATCACTTTGTCCTAACAGTTGCTTCCAAGGGTCCCATGAGATAGAGGCTGCCCCTACTTCCTGTGACACTTTCACAAGTTAGAATGGTGAATCAACCATAGTCACCCAGGAACAGCTCTCCACACAGGCCTGGTTTGGTCCATTTTCTCTACATTGAGAACAGAGAGGCTCATTAAGATACAACCCTTCATCCTGACCAGGTTGTTTGCAATGGAAGATGAGTTTTGCTCTTTAAGGTCCTTCATAGCTGCCTATATCTTCTCCAGGGATCACATCTGCATGGACCTTTGAGTTTTTCAGCATATGGAATATCCCCTACATTCCTGTATTGTAAGACCAACACTGTCCCTGGTCTTTTGTTAAGTGAGATTGTGGGAACAGTGTATGTTTAGGGTTTAATAACATGTTTGATTTGGGTTAGGAATCATTCTGCTGGATGAATAATGGTATTGGGAACCTGTGATATTTATTAAAACATAGACATAAAATATAAGTATGAAAACAGAAATCTAGGTAAGATTTGAAGCTCAGAAGGGCATTGAGCTGTTGATTGTGATACTTAGCTTTGAATTATGTTCCGCATATATGTCTCAGATAAATCGATAATCAATGGCATAGGACCTTGTACCTTGGATGATTGAATGGAAAAGAGAACTTCCACTCAAACAGGGAAACTCAGTAAGATTAGGAAGATAGTCAGTAGCTTTCAGAAGAAGAGTACAGGATTTGGACCAAAAATTCTTTATCAATAGGGTTTCGCTTAGAGAGTGAAAGTAAATATCATCACATGTGAAGAGTCACTCACATGGTGAACTGGGGAAAATATTTAGGAAAACAGACATCAATAGAGACATTAGGAAATCAGGCAAAGTATAGAGTGAGTGATAGGATTAGACATTATTAACTGCATTTAGGTTGAATATATAATTTTAGGAAGAAACAAATTCGTAGTCACCAATAGGATTGATATTTGAGACTATTAGGCAAACTGGACCTGGATGTTTTTAGGAATCCATGTTCAGTTTCCATTTAGGCTTTGGTACAATCATAAGTGTGACTTTTGCTTTTTGTGTCCAGAATATTACTGTGATACAATGTATATGTAGATAAGGTGACCTGAGTATTTCTTCCACCATTTCTGGGAGCAATATTTTGAAGATGTATAAATTAGTATTCGGGGTACAAACAGGTGTTCTTTGTCTTTGAATATGGAGAATATGCATGTATAGACCATACTGTGAATAAATAATATATCTGGTTCCAACTTCAAATAATGGATTGAATTGAAATGTGAAAATATACAGGAAATCTTATATTGATATACAACCATTCATTCCAACCCGTTTTACATCTAATGGTAATATGAGGATTATGGTTTATCATGAAGAGTGTGTGAGTTTTGCTTAAAATTGATTATGGAAATTGAAAATATTTTTTTTGGAAAAAAGTCTCATAAAAAGACCAGTCAAGAAACCTGGAGAAATACATGTGTTCTGAAGCAGGAAGTGACTGAAAGTGAAACAAATGCATATAAATTTGTGAAATTGTAGATGAAATACATATCCTCTGATGTGCATTAACTGAAGGAATAGTAATGTACCAGTGTTGAGTAAAAATGAACGTCAAAATAAACATCATGTCCCATAGGAATCTTTTTGCATTGATGTTAAACTGAGTCAGTTAATGTAGAAATATTAGGATTTGAATGCACCATTCACTAAATTTAGTTTTCAGTCCTAAGAAACAAATATGTATTTCAGGTGGATGAATATTTCTGAGAATAATCTTGTGAAAATTTGATTATAATTCCACATACATGAACATGAATGAATTTTGGGACTGTACATAAGACACATCTATTTCATATTTTGAAATATATGGAGAGTGTGCATATATATATATATATATATATATATATATATATATATATATATATATACAAGAGTGTGTATACACACACACACACAAAAAAAAAAAACAGACATTAAAAAGTAGCAATATATATGCCAATTGAAATTCTTCATGAAATATATATTATCCACAGATCCAAAAATCTTCATTTTACTGAGCGTGGATTTATGTGTAATATTGTTTAACACCCATAGCTTAAATTTTCAGTTACAACATCGTTTAGGAGGAGTGATCTCTTCTCATAATTTGTATCTGCCAAGTCAGCAACCTCACAAAAATGTACGTGTGATACCAGGTAGGATTCTATATGTGCATATAAAAATACATGTGCTGAATATGCTACAGAGAAAGGGAGACAGGAATTCACATATTTGTCAACTTTAAAAACACATTGAGAGAGGGAGGGGCAGATCTGCCAATCGCTCCTTCAAGGTAGGCGGACCTGCGACCCACCGGCTGAACAGGACCAGTGGCCCGCCACCGTGGAAAACACATCGCCCTGGTTGGGGGAGGGGCAATGCCTCCGGGCCTGCAAGGTAGGCAGACCTGTGACCCACAGCAGGACAGGCCCAGCAATCTGAGGAGGGGCAGAGACGCCCTCTGCGCCTGCAAGGTAGGTGGACCTGCAACCACCGACAGACCAGGCCTATGGCCCGCCAGCATGGTATACACATCGTCCCGGTTGGGGGATGGGCGGAGCAGCCACAGGCGCCTGCAAGGTAGACAGACCTGCAAGGGACAGACAAAACAGACCCAGTGGCCCGCGGATGGTCAAAGCTGCCGCCCACGCCTGCAAAGTAGCCCGACTTGTGACCCACTGGCAGAACAGGCCCAGTGCCTGCAGAGGGGCAGAGCTGCTGCTCGCACCTTCAAGGTAGGCGGACCAGCTACCGACTTACAGAACAGGCCCAGCAGCCTGCTGGTGTGGTAGGCACATTGTCCCAATTGTAGGAGGGGCAGAGCCACCACCCGTGCCTGCGAGGGAGACTTTGAAAATATACAAGAGCAATATAAATATATAGGGGAAAAATTCAATAACACAACAGTTTCACCAAGCAGAAAGAAATATGAACAGTATGAAAAGACAAGGAAAGAAAGGACCATAAGCAATGCAGGTAAAGTCAACGTTAGAAGAGTTAATATCTGCAGCAGATAGAATGTCAGATAAAGAACTCAGGATATACATGCTTCAGATGATCTGGAGTCTCAAGGAAGACATTAGAGAGCAAAATCAGACAATGAAAGATCACCTTGATAATGAATTACATAAAAAAAATCCAAGAAGCATAAGATCAACTATACAGGGAGATAAAGATTATAAAATCAAACAAACAGAAATCCTAGGAATGCAGGAATCAATAAACCAACTTAAAAACTCAATTGAGAATACTACCAGCAGAGTAGAACACTTAGAAGATAGAACATCAGACAATGAAGACAAATTATTTCAACTTGACAAGAACACAGACAGCTCAGCAAGACTTTTAAGAAACCATGAGCAGAACATCCAAGAAATATGAAATAACATAAAAAGACCAAACTTAAGAGTCATTGGGATACAGGAAGGTATAGAGGTCCAAACAAAAGGAATGAGCAATATATTCAATGAAATATAGGAGAAAACTTCCCAGACTTGTAGAATGAGACAGAATCGCAAATCCTAGAAGCTTACAGGATGCCAAATGTGCAAAATCATAAGAGATCCACACCTAGACATATTATAATTAAGATGCCCAACATACAGAAAAAGGAGAGAATTTTAAAAGCTACAAGATAAAGGAAGCAGATTACATTTAGTGGTAAACCATTCAGGATAACAGCTGATCTTTCAACACAGATTCTGAAAGCTAGAAGATCCTGCAATAACATTTTTCAAACACTGAAAGAAAATGGGTTCCATCCAAGAATTGTGTATCCAGCGAAATTAAGCTTCAGGATAGAAGATGAAATTAAAACTTTCCACGATAAACAAAAGTTAAAAGAATTTGCAGCTAGAAAACTATTTCTTAAAAACATCCTTGGCAAAACATCACAGGAAGGGGAAATGGAAAATAACAATGAAAACCAACAGTGGGAGGTAGAGGAGTAAAGGGGGGAAAATAATCAAGGAGGAAAACAAACCATGTTTAGTAACATAAATATACAAATATGGCTGGAAGAAGAACCCATATCTCAATAATAACCCTAAATGTTAATGGCTTAAACTCACCAATTAAGAGACACAGGCTAGTAGAATGGATCATAAAACAAGACCCAACAATATGCTGCCTACTGGAGACGCATTTGTTAGGAAAAGATATACATAGACTGAAGGTGAAAAGTTGGGAAAAATCATATCACTCATATGGACTTTGGAAACAAGCAGAAGTGTCCATACTCATATCAAATAAAATAGATTTCAAGCCAAAGTTAATCAAAAGGGATAAAGAGGGACACTACATACTGCTCAAGGAAACCATACACCAACAAGACATAACAATCATAAATATATATGCCCCAAACATTGGTGCAGCTATGTTCATCAAACAAATTCTTCTCAAGTTCAAGATTCTAATAAACCAATATACAATACTCATGGGAGACTCAAACACACCTCTCTAACTAATGGACTGATCTTCCAAACAAAAGTTGAATAATGAAACTATAGAACTCAATAACACAATTAATAACCCAGACTTAAGATATATATATATAGAATATACCACCCAACATCAAGCAGTTACACTTTTTTCTCAGCAGCACATGGAAACTTCTCAAAAAATAAATGATATATTATGTCACAGAGCTATTCTTAGACAATATAAAGGAGTAGATATAATACCAGGCATCTTATCTGATCATAAGGAAATGAAACTGAAAATCAACAATGAAAGAAAGAAGGAAAAATCATGTATCACATGGAGAATGAAAAATAGGTTACTGAATGATCAATGGGTTATAGAAGACACCAAGGAGGAAATTAAAAAATTCTTAGAGATAAATGAAAACACAGACATTACATATCAGAATCTATGGGACACATTGAAAGCAGTTCTAAGAACAAAATTCATTGCTTGGATTTCATTCCTTAAAAAAAGGAAAAAAAAAAAGACAAATAAATGATCTCATACTTCATCTCAGAATCCAAGAAAAAGAAGAGCAAAACAACAGCAAAAGAAGTAGAAGCCAAGAAATAATTAAAATCAGAGCTGAAATTAATGAAATCGAAACAAAGAAACAATTGAAAAAATTGACAAAACTAAAAGATGGTTCTTTGAAAAAATAAATAAAATCGACCGACCCTTAGCCAAGCTAACAAAGAAGAGAGAGAATTCAGTATCACAACAGATAGTTCAGAAATACAGAAGATAATCTGAAATTATTTTGAATTCTTATTCTTCAATAAAATAGAAGATAGTGAAGGCATCGATAAATTTCTCAAGTCATATAATCTGCCCAGATTGAGTCAGGAGGATATAGGCAACCTAAACAGACCCATAACAATTGAGGAAATAGAATAAACCATCAAAAGACTACCAACTAAGAAAAAGCCCAGGACCGGATGGGTATACAGCAGAGTTTTACAAAACCTTTAAAGAGGAACTAATACCAATACTTTTCAAGCTATTTCAGGAAAAATGCAAAAATCCTCAATAAAATTGTGGCGAATCGGATACAAAAACATATTAAAAAAGTTGTGCACCATGATCAAGTAGAATTCATCCCTGGGATGCAAGGCTGGTTCACTATACAGAAATCAATAAATGTTATTCATCACATCAATAGACTTAAAAATAAGAACCATTTGATCATCTCGATAGATGCAGAAAAAGCATTCGACAATGTACATCATCCCTTTATGTTCAAAACTCTGGAAAAACTAGGGATAACAGGAACATACCTCAATAATGTAAAAGCAATCTATGCTAAGCCTCAGGCTAGCATCATTCTGAATGGAGAAAAATTGAAGGCATTCCCTCTAAAATCTGGAAGAAGATAGGGATGCCGTCTCTCACTACTTCTGTTCAACATAGTTGTCGAAACACTGGCCAGAGCAATTAGAGAGATTAAAGAAATCAAAGGCATAAAAATAGGAAAAGAAGAACGTAAATTATCACTATTTGAAGATGACATGATTCTATACTTAGCAGACCCAAAAAGGTATACAAAGAAACTATTAGAGCTAATAAATGAATTCACCAAAGTGGCAGGATATAAAATCAATACGCATAAATCAAAGGCATTCCTGTATATCAGCAACAAATCCTCTGAAATAGAAATGAGGACAACCATTCCATTCAAAATATCCACACACACACACACAAAAAAAAATACTTGGGAATCAACCTAACAAAAGAGGTGAAAGGCTTATAAAATGAAAACTACAGAACCCTAAAGAGAGAAATAGAAGAAGATCTTAGAAGATGGAAAAATATACTATGTTCATGGATAGGCAGAACTAACATCATCAAAATGGCAATATAACCAAAATTCTCTATATGTTTAATGCAATGTCAATCGGGTCTAAAAGCATGCAATGGAGGAAGGATAGCATCTTCAACAAATGGTTCTGTGAAAACTGGAAATTCATATGCAACAAAATGAAACTGAATCCATTTCTCTCGTCATGCACAAAAGTTAACACAAAATGGATCAAGGAGCTTGATATCAAATCAGAGACACTGCACCTGATACAAGAAAAAGTTGGCTATGATCTACATACTGTGGGGTTGGGCTCCTAATTCCTCAATAGGACATCCATAGCACAAGAGTTAATAACAAGAGTTAATAACTAGAATCAACACATGGGATTTACTCAAAGCAAAAAGTTTTTTCTCAGCAAAAGAAACAATAAGAGAGGTAAATAGGGAGCCTACATTCTGGGAACAAATCTTTTCTCCTCACACTTCAGATAGAGCCCTAATATCCAGAGTATACAAAGAACTCAAAAAATTAAACAATAAGAAAACGAATAACCCAATCAACAAATGGTCCAAGGACCTGAACAGACACTTCTCAGATGAGGACATACAATCAATCAATAAGTACATGATAAAATGCTCACCATCTCTTGCAGTCAGAAAAATGGAAAACAAACCCACCCTAAGATACCATCTCACTCCAGTATGATTGGCAGCCATTATGAAGTCAAACAACAAGTGCTGGCGACGATGTGGGGAAAAGGGTACACCTGTACATTGCTGGTGGGACTGCAAATTGGTGCAGCCAATTTGAAAGAAGTATGGAGATTTCTTGGAAGCTAGGAATGGAACCACCATTTGACCCAGCTATTCCCCTTCTCAGTGTATTCCCTAAGACCTAAAAAGTGCATGCTGCATTGACACTGCTACATTGATGTTCATAGCAGCACAATTCAAAATAGCAAGAGTGTGGAACCAACCTAGATGCCCTTCAATAGACGAAGGAAAAAAAATGTGGCATTTATACACAATGGAGTAATACTCTACATTAAAAAATGTCAAAATCATAGAATTTGCCGGGAAATAGATGGCATTAGAACAGATTATGCTAAGTGAAGCTAGCCAATCCCTAAAAAAAACAAATGCCAATAGTTTTATTTGATATAAGGAGAGTAACTAAGAACAGAGTTGGGAGGAAGAGCATGAGAAGAAAATTAACATTAAACGGGGGTGAGAGGTGGAAGAGAAAAGGAAAGAGAAGAAAAATTGCATGGAAATGGAAGGAGACCCTCATGGTTATACAAAATTACATACAAGAGGAAGTGAGGGGAAAGGGGGGAAAAAACAAGGGGGAGAAATGAATTACAGTAGATGGAGTAGAGAGAGAAGATGGGAGGGGAGGGGATGGGGGATAGTAGAGGATAGGAAAGACAGCAGACTACAACAGACACTACTATTGCAATACGTACAACAGTGGATGTGTAACAGATGTGATGCTGAAACCTGTATACGGGGTAAAAATGGGAGTTCATAACCCACTTGAATCAAAGTATGAAATATGATATGTCAAGCAAAAGGTAAAGTTTTGAACAACCAACAATAAAAATTAAAGGAAAAAAACACATAGAGAACTATTTCAATGAAAAATGGACTAGATATATAACACCTACCCTTTATCATGCAAAAGGCAATTCCAACTATACACCATGCTTCCCCTGAACGGCTTGTATTTCTATTCTGTTTGTGTTATTATTCTCCATCATAGTAGGATTAGTATTCAGAGTCTAGTAGGGTATGGGTTAGTGTCAGGGATTCAGTATTCTGAATGGAAAAAAGGAAAATGAATCCAATGTGCATGCAAATATGGGCTACACAATAAATTTCCCACTCTCATCCAGAACAATGGCTTCACATTACCTTCGCCCCAAATAAGACGCAATTAGAGGAGAAGAGTTGGAAAATCTGTGAATACATATCTGGAATGGAAAATTCAAAGGAGTTCACAACCTTGGATGTGGTAGAGGAGTTTCCAAATGTAAGGGACAAGGTAAACACTCCACATACTTGTAGCTCTTCTGGCCTAAAGACTTCTTGAGAAACTGCCTCTGAGGTTGGGAACTCAAAATATATGTTGTTGTCAGGAGCTTTAGCTTTCTTTCTAGTGAGACCATCAGAGCTGGGTCTACATCTATGTGACCTGGAGGACGTGGTTTCTTATTTTCCAATGAACACTAGGCTACAGTACTGAATTCTCTCTTTGTAAGTAAACTGTGACCACTGGGGTCTAAGAGTCTCCCCGTGTGGACTGTGAAGGCATTTGGTCATTCTCCACTTTTCGTGGTGTTTCTTGCTGCTACACTGGGAGATTGGTATTTTCTACAAGAAATACAAGGAGTTGAACTGGGACACAGTGCTGAAGGGAGTTCTGTCATGTGTAGTGGGTCATGGTCTGCAGGAGAATGCACCAACCAGGCTTCTAGCCCACATAGATTGTCCCCTTGTCCATAGCAACTTGATTATGAACATTGCCCTAAAAATTCTCCATATACCAATATGCCTTTACATATAAGGGTTTCCTGGCTGCACCACGTCAGTCACATGCCATTTGGAAGCAATGGCAGATCCACATGGCCCCACCACGGATGTTTTATCACAAACCTGCACACCAAAGCTTGCGCCTACAATTGAGGAGTATCCAACTTACCGGCATCTCTGTTCTACACCATTTTAATGAAACTCAGTCAATAAAGGCACTCATGATCAGCAATAGGGCATACAAAGATTCTCCAGTGCCACCTGGTCATAGGAATTTCAAAAATTTTATGGTATTTATCTAGCCATTTTTTAAGGTGGAAGTTGGAGGCACTGTGGGTTTCAATTCATTTAGGAACCATTAAATTGTGAGGAAGCTCATTTCAATGAAATCTCTGGAGGACACTCAAAGGCAAGTCTTCCCAAAGAGTCGCCAAAAGGTCACATGAAGCCAGGCCCATTGAGGTCTACAGTGTGAGGTCTATGTGTGTTTTGACTATGGCTGCCAAGTCTTTCAGAATAAAATCTTGTGATATCCTGGGTGAGATTCCCAGTGCTCTGTGGAAAGCCAGCCTGGGCCTAGGTCTCAGTTTCCAAGAGCGAGTCTCATGTGTGGCCTCCTAAAAACTCAACACAATTCATGCCAATACTTCTCTGAGTTCAGTTCTATAACTCAGTCTCTAAGGGGAATCACACCAGATTTCAAGTCCTGGTTGACCCACTCATCTCTTCCAACCCCAACACAAATGACCAAAATTAAACCAAAACATTCCCACATGACCCTCATCTTATTGCATATAGACACTCATCTTAACCTCTGGCTGGAAGTTTCCATGAAGGACACAGCCCAAGACAGTGTCCAAAATAGGCTTCCTTGCCCCTTATTTTCCTAATGTCAGGGTGGCCTGGACACCCTTCCTGTAACCCAGGAGTGATCAAATAGGCCTGCTGTAATACTGCTCTGCTTCTCCAATTTGAGGCCTACTGACAGTGGGGTTTAGAATCTTTATGTGAATTGGAGTCATAAGAATACACAAACACCACTGGGCTAGCATGTGCAGGGCTTTGAAGAAATCATTTGACCCAAAGGATCCCTATTCTCACTTGATGGAGTTCAGGAACCTTACAGTGGAAGGCAAGAGACTTTATCCTCAATGACTCCTCTTTTGGGCATTTTGGTTTTGGATTCACACATGGGATCTTTCTTTATATCAATCAGGTGCTAAGAATCTGTTTCCCAGAGTGCTCTATTATGACGCAGGTTCATTTGAAGATCAAATAGAGGGGCATACAACCCGGTTCAGGTGGGAACATATATCTCTCACCTTAGCCATTCTATTATGAATAGGAGTTGCTGCCCGGGTTCGCACAGGAACCACTGCCCTGGTCCATGGGACACAACAAATGACCCAATTAGAAGCAGCAATAGATCAAAACTTAAAGATATTAGAAAATTCCATCACAGCTTTGCAGGAATCTTTTACCTCTCTCTTTGAAGTTTGCTGGGAGCCATCAGCCAAGTAGGTATGACAAATTCCTTGCCAGCTTACTCCCATGCTGTCTAGTGGAAGGACTTCTGAAAGGTGACCTTGCTCAAGGACCAGGGCAGGATCCGTGTTTAGGGTGTTCCCCCTTTAGAATAGGGCGGTTTAGCATAATAGAAGATTAGGGTGTTCCCCCTTTAGAATAGGGCAGTTTAGCATAATAGGAGATTAGGGTGTTCCCCATATAGAATAGGGCTTATCCTGCTGCTGAGTTCCTCTTGAGTGCTTAGGGTCAGACAGTATATTTTGGGAGACAGAAGCCCATGCGGAGTGGATTTGGGAGAGAGTGGATTTGGGCAGAGAACGTGGATTCCCCCAGAGCGTGTTTGTAGACGGCCGGTGTGAGTTCGGGAATTAAGAATTGCTGTTTGAATCTACAAGCTGTGTGGAGACTCGTGATTTGTGCCCAGCCAAAGACTGCGGCAGAAGTTGTTTTACAGAAAAGTTGAGGGTTGGACCTCCATTTCATGAGAGAAGGGAGCCTTTGTGCTGCATTGAGGAAAGAATGTTTTTTTTTTTTTTTTTTTTAATGTCGACCATACTGGAGTTGTAACAAACTCTATGAGTAAATTAAAAAGATGCCTTGAAGAGCATCAAAGAGAGATAGAGACCCAAAATTGGTGGTTTGAGTCTTGGTTTACACAGTCCCCCTGGTTAACTACATTTTAATCAACCCTGGCCGGTCCAATAATAATCCTCATTTTATTGCTTACTATAAAACCCTGTTTCTCAACCATGTAATTTCTTTTCTCCAAGCTCAAATTGGACAAGTTAAACTTATGTTAATACCCCACTAGCATACATAAAATGTGACACCCCCCAACAATCACTTTTATGATTAAAAGTAGCCAGAAGAAGAAGTGGGGAATGAAATGTTAATAAAATATGTACTTGTCACTTCCTGTTTTTCTGTACGCTTAACAAAACACTGTTGAAATGTTGAGAAATGTTTCCTAATCTTGTTCCCAGAATGTGCTGTCCCCAACTGCCAAACTGCAGAATGTACTCCCTCACGCGTTTACACACAAACCGCTTACTCTCCCTGACCCATCAATAAACTTCCCTCCCTGCCCTCTCCAAGAAAATTATATAAGCTCTGCTTAAGATGTTCTCAGGGCTCTCTGCTCTATTCAAGTGAGCTCTGAGCCCCAGCAAGCTGGACCCCAAATAAACCCTTTCTGTTGCATGAGATAGTCTCTTGGTGGTCTCATACTCTGACACTCACCCTACATTTACTTGGATGATTGAATGTAGATGAGAACATCCATTCAAAAGTGATAGTCGGTAAAATTAGGAAGATAGTCAGTAGGTTTAGGAAGAAGAGTTAGTATAAAATTTGGAACAAAAGTTCTTTAGCAATAGGGTTTCGGTTACAGAGTGAATGTAAATGTCAACACAAGTGAAGAGTCAGTCACAATGATGAATTGGAGAAAATATGTTGGAAAGCAGATATCAATACAGACATTACAAAATCAGGCAAAGTATAAAGTCAGTGATAGGATTAGACATTTTCAACAGGGTTGAGTTTGAATATATAATCTTAGGAAGAAACGAATATGTAGTCATCAATAGGATTGATATTTGAAAGCATTAGGCAAATTGGAAATTGATGATTTTAGTAATCCATGTTCACTTTCCATTTAGGATTTGGTACAAATATAAGTTTGACCTTTGAATTTTGTGTCCAGAATATTACTGTGATAAAATGTATATATAGATCGGGTGACATAAGAATTTCTTCCACCATTTTTGGGAGCAATATTTTGAAGACTTATAAATTAGTATTTGGGGTACAAACAGGTGTACCCTGTGTCTATGAATATAGAGATAATGCATGAATAGACCAACTGTGAATAAGTAATATAACTGGTTCCACTTTAAATGTTGGATTGAATTGATATCTGAAAATATGAAAAATCTTATATTGGTATACAATCATTCATTCCAACAAGTTATACATCAATGTTAATATTAGGGTTATGGTTTATCATGAAGGGTGTGTGAGTTTTGCTTCAATGTGATTATGAAAATCGAAAATAATGTGTTTGGAAAAAAGAATCTTGAGAAGACCAGTTAAGAAATATGGAAGAATACATGTGTTCTAAAGTAGGAAGTGATTGAAAGTGAAAAAAATGCCTATAATTTTGTCATCTTTTTGATGAAATATATATCCTATGATGTGCATAAACTGAAGAAATAGTAATGTACCAGTGTTGAATTAAAATGAACATCAAAATACACATCATGTTCCATATGAATCTTCTTGCATTGAGGTTAAACTGGGTCAGTTACTCTAGATATATTAGGATTTGTATGCAACATTCACTGAAGTTAGTTTTCAGTACAAAAAACAAAAAAGTATTTCAGGTGGATGAATATTTCTGAGAATAATATTTAGAAAAGATCATCATAAATCCACATACATGAATATGAATGAATTAAGGGAGTGTATATTAAGATACAAATATTTCATATTTTGAAAAATCTGGAGAATGTGTTTATGTATATATATACACATATATATACATACACACAAACACATTAAAAACTCACAATATATATGCTATTCGAAATTCATCATGAAATATATATCATTCACAGATCTAAAATATTCATTTTACTGAACATGGATTTATGTATAATGTTGTAAAACTAGGAAGCTCATCCATTGGTTATATTTTCAGTTCCAACGGTGTTTAGGAGGAGTGATCTTCTCTCACAATTTGTATCTGCCAAGTCGTTCACCTCACAAGAATGTAGGTGTGGTACCAGGTAGGATTCTATATATGTTTATTGCTGTTGCATTGGGAGTTTAGAAATTGCTTCATGGAATCCAAGGAGTTCAACTGGGACACAGTGCTGGAGCGAGTTCTGTCAGGCGTGGTGGGTCAGGGTATGCAGGAGAATGCACCAACCAGGCTTCTATCCCACATAGCTTGCCCCCTTAAACATAGCAACCTGATTGTAAACATTGCCCTGAAACCTCACCATATAACAAGATGCCTTTGCATAGGAGGGTCTGCTGACTGCACCATGTCAGTCACAAGCCATTTGGAAGCCAATGGCAGATCCACATGGCCCCACCACAGATGTTTTTCACACACCTGCCAACCACTACTCTAGGACAACTACTCAGCAGGCTCCAACTTATTTTCATGAAACCCAATCAATCAAGGCACTGTCTGGTACACTCATGATCAGCAACAGAATATCCAATGGTTCTCCAGTGCCACCTGGTCATGGGAAATTGAAAATTTTCATGGTATTTATCTAGCCATTTTTCAAGGATGAAGTTGGATGCACTGTGGGTTTCAATTCATTCAGGAACCATTAAATGTTGAGGAAGCTCATTTCAATGAAAGTTCTGGAGAATTCTCACAGGCAAGGCTTCCCAAAGAGTGGCCAAAAGGTCACATGAAGCCAGGGCCATTGAGGTCTAAAATGTGATGTCATTGTCTGTTTTGACTCTCAACAATGGCTTCCAAGTCTTTCAGAATAAAATCATGTGATATCCTGGTTGAGATCAGAGTGCCCTCTGAAAAGCTACCCTGGGCCTTGATCTCAGTTTCCAAAGATGACTCTCATGCGTGGCTTCCTCAAATCCCAACACAATTCATGGCAATACTTCTCTGAGGTGAGTTCCAGAACTCAGTCTCTAAGGGGAATCACACCAGAGTTCAAGCCCAGGTGGACCCAGTCATCTCTTCCAACTGCCACACAAATGACGACAATAAAACCGATATTCTCCCACATGGCCCTCATCTTCTTCCATATTGACACTCATCATAACCTCTGGCTGGAGGTGTCCATGAGGGACGCAGCCCAAGACAGTGTCCAAAATAAGCTCCATTGCTCCTCATTTGCCTAAATTCGGGGTGGCCTGGACACCCTTCCTTTGTACCAGGAGTGATCAAAAAGGCCTGCCCGTAATACTGCACCCCTTTTCCCATTTGAGGCCTATTGAGTGTCGGTTAAAGATACTTTATGTGAATTGGAGTGATGAGAAAACCTAAGCACCTACGGGATAGCCTCTGAAGGGCTTTGATGAACTCATCTGACCCAAATGATCCCTATTCTCACTTGATGGAATTCAGGAACCTTACAGAGAAAGGCAAGAGACTTCATCCACAATGACAGCTCTTTTTGCCATTTTTGATTTGGATGCACACATGGGATCTTTCTTTAGATCCATCAGGTGCTGAGAATCTAAGTCAAAGAATCACACTGGGCCAAGAGGCTGATTCAGACACAACTCTTTCCAAATCAATTAACGAAAGAGCCAAAGGTGAAGCCTATTTATTTCCATTTGAAAACTATTTTGTTCAGGATTCACAAAGGGGTGGCGTGAGACAAAGACTTCCTGACTCTCAGGGCAACAGAACAATAGGTAAGCAAATGGCCCAAAACAGGGTTTCTCCACTGAGACTTTCCTGGTCAACTGATATCTGAGTTTTCTCAGATGCTCGTCATTTCCTTCAGCTATCCAGAACATTGCCTTGTCACAGAGCTTGGAGGTTGTACATAACTTAGACACAAAACCATGAGCCTATTCTGGAGAGTGTCCAGAATTCTGGAAGAAAGCAGCAAATTAGGAAGGTAGCAGGTATTGCCCATTAATGAGGCAATCCACAGTCCATTCATAAAAAGGGCAGGATGAATGCTGGGAAGCTTTCTACTAGACAGGACATATCCATTGATGCATTCTCTTTTCTAATGTCTACAACCACGGACACAGTGTGATACACAGACCCAGAAACACTTGCCTTGTCAAACGACTTACTAAAAACAGTTCACTGCAAACCAAACAAACTGACTTTCCTTCCTATTCTCAGAACATGAGACAAAACCACAAACCCACAGCCACACTGACAATGACACCTTCTTTCCCCAAATAGGTGTGAGACTATCCGGAGTATCCTCCGACTGGTGGGCCATACTTTGTTCCCCCAAAATGTCCTGTTCTGTCTCAGATCTGGTCTCCTTGGCCAACTCTGTGAAGTTGTCAGGAACCAGGAGTGAGCCGCTACCTGCTTTTCCAGGAAAAGCCCATCTTCCGAGCTTTCCAGGCATTTGGCCTCCTCACCTTAGGAGGAACCAAGAAAGACTGATTCTGTCCTTGGTAAATCCAAACAAGTGAGACCACTGGGACTGGGACTGGGACTGGATCTGGGTGCCTGGCGTCCTGGATCCCATGTTCAGAGAGTTCCATCAATAAGGAAGTGAGTTGAGGTCACTTTTTTCAGGAACTGAATGAGATCACTGCCTCGGCAACCACTTTGTCCTAAGAGTTTCTTTCAACGGTCCATTAAGATGGAGGCTGCCCCTACTTCCTGTGACACTTTCACAAATTAGAATGGTATATCAACCATAGGGAACCAGGAACAGCTCTCCACACAGTCTTGGTTTGGTCCATATTCTCTACATTAAGAAGAGAGAGGCTGATTCAGAAACATCCCTTCATCCTGACCAGGTTGTTTGCGATGGAAGATGACTTTTGCTCTCTCAGGTCTTTCATACCTGCCTACATCTTCTCCAGGGATCATTTCTGCATGGCGCTTTGAGGTTCTCAGCAGATGGAAGATCCACTACATTCCTGTATTGTAAGATCAACACTGTCCCTGCTCTTCTGTAAACATGTTATTAACACAAACAGTGTATGGTTAGTGTTAATAACATGTTCCATTTGGGTTAGGAATTATTCTGCTGCATGAATAATGGTATTGGAAACTTGTGATTATTTTAGGAATATAGAGATGAAATATATGTATGAAGAAAGAAATCTAAGTAAGATTTGAAGCCCAGAAGGGCATTGGGCCCTTGATTGTGATACTTAGCATTGAATTACATTCTGCACCGATGTCTCAGATAAATCAATACATAATAGCATAAGACCTTGTTACTTGAATGATTGAATGTAGAAGAGAACATCCAGTCAAAAAGGGATACTCGGTAGGATTAAGAAGATAGTTAGTATGTTTAGGAAGAAGAGTGAGTATAGGATTTGGAACAAAAGTTCTTTAGCAATAGATTATTTATTAGAGTGTGAAAGTAAATGTCAGCACATGTGAAGAGTCAGTCACAATGATGAACTGGGGAATATATGTAGGAAAGCAGATAGCAATAGAGACATTATGAAATCAGGCAAATTATAAAGTGAGGGATAGGATTAGACATTTTCCATTGGGTTGAGTTTGAATATATAATTTTAAGAAGAAACACATGTGTAGTCACCAATAGGATTGACATTTGAGAGCATTAGGGAACCTGGACATGGATGTTTTTAGTAATCCATGTTTTCTTTCCATTTGGGCTTTTATACAATCATAAGTGTGACCTTTGCATTTTGTGTCCAGAATATTTCTGTGATTAAATGTATATGAAGATCAGGTGACATGAGTCCACTTCCACCATTTCAGGGAGCAATATTTTGAAGACGTATAAATTAGTATTGGGGGTACAAAGAGGTGTACACTGTGTCTATGAATATAGAGATAATGCATGAATAGACCATAGTGTGAATAAATAATATAACTGGTTCCACTTTAAATAATGGATAGAATTGATATCTGAAAAGATATAAGAAATCTTATATTGACATACAATCATTCATTCAAACCAGTTATACATCTAATGGTAATATCAGAGTGATAATTAATATGAATGGTATGTGAGTTTTGCTTCCAAAGTGATTATGGAAATCAAAATTAATGTGTTTGGTATGAAATCTCATGAAAAGACCAGTCAAGAAACTTAGAGGAATACATGTGTTCTGAAGCAGGACGTGATTAAAAGTGAAACAAATGCCTATAAATTTTTGAACTTGTGGATGAAATCATATATCCTATGATGTCCATAAACTGAAAAAATAATAATGTACCAATATTGAATAAAAATGAACTTCAAAATACACATCATGTCCCGTAGGATTCTACTTGCATTGATGTTTAACTGATTCAGTTACTGTAAAAATATTAGGATTTGTAAGCTCCATTCACTGAAGTTAGTTTTCAGTACTAGGAAATAATTATGTATTTCAGGCAGATGAATATTTCTGAGAATTATCTTGTGAAAAGTTGATTATAAACCACATATAGAAACATGAGTGAATTTAGGGAGTGTATAATAAGAAACATATATTTCACATTTTGAAAAATCTGGACAGTATATATATATATATATATATATATATATATATATATATATATAGATAGATAGATAGATAGACAGACACACACAGACATTATAATGTAGCAATCTATATGCTAATCGAAATTCACCGTGTAATACATATCATCCACATATCCAAAAATATTCATTTTACTGAACATCGATTTATATATAATGTTGTTCATCTAGGAAATTCACCAATAGGTTTAATTTTCAGTTCCATCATAATTTAGGGGGATTGATATCTTATCAAAATATGTATCTTTCAAAATCAGTGAGCTTACAAAAATGTACTTGTGATACCAGGTAGGATTCTAAATATGCATAAAAAATACATGTGATGAATAGGCTACAGAGAATGGGAGACAGAAATTTACATATGTGTTAACTTTAAAAACTCATTGAGAACTATTACAATGAAAAGTTGACTAGATTTATAACACATACCCTTGATAAAGCAGAAGGGAAGTCCAAGTATACACCATGCCTCCTATGAACGGCCTGTATTTCTATTCTGTTAGGTTTCTTGTTCTCCATCATATTAGGATTAGTAGTCAGAGTCTAGTAGGTTATGGGTTAATGTCAGGGATTCAGTATTTCAAATGGAAAATATGAAAATGAATCTAATGTGTATGCAAATATGTGCTACACAAAAATCATCCCACTCTCATCCAGAACAATGCCTTGACATAACCTTCGCCCCAATTAAGACACAATTAGTGGAGAAGAGTTAGAAAATCTGTGAATATATATGTGGAAATGAAAATGCTCAGGAGTTCACAGCCTTGGAGGCGGTAGAGGAATTTCCAAAAGTATGGGATAGGGTAAATACTCCACAAATATGGAGTTCTGCTGGCCTAATGACTCTTTGAGAAACTGCCTTTGAGGTTGGGCCCTTGTAATATATGTTGTTGTCAAGAGCTTCAGCTTCCTTTGTAGTGAGACAATCAAAGCTGGATCTGCATATATGTGACCTGAAGGACATGGTTTCTTCTTTTCTAGTGAACATGAGGCAGCAGTTCTAAGTTCCCTCATTGTAGGTAAACTGTGGCCACTGGGAGCTAAGTGTCTCCTCGTGTGGACTGAGAAGCCATTTGGTCATTCTCCACTTTTCCTGGTGATTCTTACTGCTGCACTGGGAGTTTGGTATTGGCTTCAGTAAATACCATGAGTTCAACGGGGACACAGTGCTGGAGGGAATACTCTCACGTGTGGTGTGTCAGTCTGTGCAGGAGAACGCCCCAACCAGGCTTCTATTCAACAAAGCTTGCCTCCTTGTCTGTAGCAACCCAATTCTGAACATTGCCCTAAAACATCTCAATGTAACAAGATGCCTTTACATATAAGGGTCTGCTGGCTGCACCATGTCAGTCAAAAGGCATTTGGAAGCCAATGGCAGATCCATGTGGCCCCATCACAGATGTTTTATCATACACCTGCAAACCACTGCTCTAGGCCCACTACTAAGCAGGTTCCAACGTACTGGCATCTTTGTTCTACACCATTTTCATGAAACCCAGTAAATCAAGGCACTGTCTGGTACACTCATGATCAGCAACAGAACATCCAATGATTCTCCAGTGCCACCTGCTCTTGGGAATTATTCCATGGTATTTATCTAGCCATTTTTCAAGGATGAAGTTGGTGTCACTGTGGATTTCAATTCATTCAGGAACCATTAAATGGTGAGGAAGCTCATTTCAATGAAAGCTCAGGAGAACTCTCACAGGCAAGTCTTCCCAAAGAGTGGCCAAAAGGTCAAATGAAGCCTGGCCCATTGAGGTCTACAATGTGAGTTCCATGTGTTATTTGACTCTCAAGTATGGCTGCCAAGTCTTTCAGAATGAAATCATGTGATATCCTAGCTGAGATTCCCAGTGCTCTGTGGAAAGCCATCCTGGGCCTAAATCTCAGTCTCCAAGCGCAACTCTCCTGCGTGGCCTTCTAAAATCCCAACAGAATTCATGGTAATACTTCTCTGAGTTCAGTTCCAAAACTCAGTCTCTAAGGGGAATCACACCATAGTTCAAGCCCAGGTTGATCCAGGAATCTCTTCCTACTGCCACACAACTGACCACAATTAATACCAAAACACTCCCACATGGCCCTCATCTTCTTTTATATAGACACTCATCATAACCTCTGGGTTGAGGTTTCCATGAGGGGTGCATACCAAGACAGTGTCCAAAATAATCTCCCTTGCCTCTAATTTGCCTAAAGTCAGGGTGGCCTGGAAACCCTTCCTGTTAACCAGCAATGATCAAATAGGCCTGCCATTAATACTGATCTACTTCTCCAAATAATCACACTGGGCCAAGGGGCTGATTCAGACACATCTCTTTACAAAGCAATAAAACAAAGAGCCACAGGTGATGCCTATTCATTTCCATTTGAAAACTCTTTTCTTCAGGATTCACAAAGGGGTGGCCTAAGGCAAAGACCTTCTAGATATTCACAGCACCAGAACCATAGGTAAGCAAAATTCCCAAAGCAGGGTTTCTCCACATAGACTTTACTGGTCACACTGATATCTGAGTTTCCTGAGATGCTCCCATTTCCTTCAGCTCTCCAGTACATGGCCATGTCACAGTATCTTGAACAGAAAACCATGAGCCTATTCCGGAGAGTGGCCAGAATTCAGGAATATAACAGGAAATTAGGAAGATAGTAATTGCTACCCATCCATAAGGAAAGCTGCAGTCCAATCATAAATTGGGCAGTATGAATTCTGGGAAGCATTATACTAGACAGGACACATTCATTGATGCATTATGTTTTCTAATGTCTACAACTACAAACACAGTGGATACATAGACATAGAAACACTTGCCTTGTCAAACGACTTACTAGAAACAGTCCACTTCAAATCAAACAAACTGCCTTTCCTACCAATTCTCAGATCATGAGAAAAAACAACAAACTCACACCCACAACAACATAGGACTTTCTTCCCCCAAGTAGGTCTTTGACTCTCCGGAATTTCCTCTGATTGTTGTACCATACTATGTTCCCCCAAAATGCCCTGTACTGTCTCAGATCTGGACTCCTTGGCAAACTCTTTGAAGTTGTCAGGAGCCAGCTTTGAGCCACTACCTTCTTTCTCAGGAAAGGCCACTCTCCAAAGCTCTCCTGGCATTTGGCCATTCTCAAATCAGTAGGTACCAAGAAAGACTGATTCTGTCCTTGGTAAAACCAAACAAGTGAGCCCAGTGGGACTGGGTCTGGGACTGGTTCTGTGTGCCTGGCTTCTGGGATTCCAAGTTCAGAGTGTTCCAAGACCAAGGAAGTGAGATAGGTCACTTCCGTTCGGAACAGAATGAGGTCACTGGTTTGGCAACCACTTTGTCCTAACAGTTCCTTCAAAGGGTCCCATGAGATGGAGGCTGCCCCTACTTTCTGTGACACTTTCACAACTTAGAACGATATATCAACCATAGGCACCCGGGAACAGCTCTCACACAGACCTGGTTTGGTCCATCTTCTCTACATTAAGAAGAGAGAGGCTGATTCATAAACATCCCTTCATCCTAACCAGGTTGTTTGCCTTACATGATGACTTTTGCCCTCTGAGGTCCTTTATAGCTTCCTTCATCTTCCCCAGGGATAATTTCTGCATGGACCTTTGAGGTTCTCAGCGGGTGGAAGATCCCCTATATTCCTCTATATTAAGTCCAACTCTGTCCCTGTTCTTCTATAAAGTTAGATTGAGGGAACAATGTATGGTTAGGGTTAATAACATGTTCTATTTGAGTTAGGAATCATTCTGCTGGATGAATAATGGTATTGGGAACCTGGGATATTTATAAGAATATAGATTTGAAATATAAGTATGAAAACAGAAATCTAGGTAAGATTTTAAGCCCAGAAAGGCATTGGGCCCTTGATTGGAATACTTAGCATTGAATTTCGTTTGCACAGATGTCTCTGATAAATCAATATACAATGGCATATCATCTTGTACCCTGGATGATTGAATGTAGAAGAGTTCATCCAGTCAAAAAGGGATAGTTGTTAGGATTAGGAAGATAGTCGGTCTGTTTAAGAAGAAGAGTGAGTATAGGATTTGGACCAAAAGTTCAATAGCCCTAGGTTTTCGGTTAGAGAGTGAATGTAAATTTCAGCACATGTGGAGAGTCAGTCACAATGATGAACTGGGAAAATTATGTAGGAAATCAGATATCAATACACACATTATGAAATCAGGCAAAGTATAAAGTGAATGATAGGATTAGACATTATCAACAAGGTTGAGTTTCAATATATAATCTTAGGAAGAAAAAAATATGTAGTCACCAATATGATTGACATTTGAGAGCATTAGGAAACCTGGACATGGATGTTTTTAGTAATCCAGGATCACTTTCCATCTAGGATTTGCTACAATCAGAAGTGTGACCTTTGCATTTTGTGATCAGAATATTACTGTGATAAAATGTATATGTAGATCAGGTGACATGAGTATTTCTTCTAACATTTCTGGGAGCAATATTTTGAAGAGGTATAAATTAGTATTGGGGGTACACAGAGTTGTACCCTGTGTCTATGAATGTAGAAGAAATGAATGAATTGACAATACTGTGAATAAATAATATACTGTTTCCACTTTAAATCATGGATTGAATTGATATCTGAAAATATATAAAAATCTTATATTTATATACAATCATTCATTCCAACGAGTTATACATTTAATGGTAATATTAGGGTTATGTTTTATCATGAAGGGTGTGTGAGTTTAGCTTCAAAAGTGATTATGGAAATAGAAAATAATGTGTTTGGAAAGAAATCTCATGAAAAGATGAGTCAAGAAATATAGAGGAATTCATATATTCTGAAGCAGGATTTGATTGTAAGTATAAAAAAAGCCTATAAATTTCCTAACTTGTGGATGAAATATATATCCAATGATGTGCAAAAACTGAAAAAATAGTAATGCACCAGTTTTGAATGAAAATGAACGTCAAAATACACATCATATCCCATTGGAATCTACTTGCATTGATGCTAAACTGGGTCAGTTACTGTAGAAATATTATGATTTGTATGCACTATTCACTGAAGTTAGTTTTCAGTACTAGGAAATGAATACGTATTTCAAGTGGATGAATTTTTATGAGAATAATCTTGTGAAATGTTGACTATAAATTTACATATATGAACACGAATGAATTTAGGGAGTGTATAATAAGAAACATATATTTCATATTTTGAAAAATCTTGAGAGTATATATATATATATATATATATATATATATATATATATAGATATAGATATAGATATAGATATGTGTGTGTGCATTTATGTATTTATATATATATATATATATATATATATATATATATATATATATATATATATATACATACACACACACACACACACACACACACACAGACACTAAAATGTATCAATATGCATGCCAATCGAAATTCACTATGAATCATATATCATCCACAGATCCAAAAATAATCATTTTACTGAACATGGATTTATGTATAATATTGTTCAACTAGGAAGTTCACCCATAGGTTGAAGTTTCAGTTCCAACAGCGTTTAGGAGGAGTGATCGCTTCCCACAATTTGTATCTCCCAAGACAGCCAAACTCACAAGGATATACGTGTGATACCAGTTATGTTTCTATATTTGCATATAAAAATACATGTGCTGAACAGGCTGCAGAGAAAGGGAGACAGGAATTCACATATTTGTTAACTTTAAAAACACATGGAGATCAATTTCAATTAAAAATTGACTAGATTTATAACACCTACCCTTTATCATTCAAAAGGAAAGTCCAACTATACACCATGCCTTCTCTGAACTGCTTTCATTTCCATTCTGTTTGGTTATTTTTGTCCATCATTTTAGGATTAGTAGTCAGAGTCTTTTAGGGTATGGGTTAGTGTCAGGAATTCAGTAATTCGAATGGAAAATAGGAAAATGAATCCAATGAGTATGCAAATATGTGCTACACAAAAATATTCCCACTCTCATCCAGAACATTGCCTTTACATTACCTTTGCCCCAAATAAACACAATTAGAGAAGAAGAGTTAGGAAATCTGTGAATACATATCGGAAATGGAAAATATTCAGGAGTTCACAATCTTGGATGTGGTAGAGGAGTTTCCAAAAGTGAGGGACAGGGTAAACACTCCACAAACATGGAGCTCATTGGGCCTAAAGACTCTTGAGAAACTGCCTCTGAGGTTGGGCACTTGAAATATATGTTGTTGTCAGGAATTTTAGCATCCTTTCTAGTGAGACCAACAAAGCTGGGTCTGATCTCTGTGACCTGGAAGATATGTTTTTTTTATTTTCCAATGAACATGAGGAAGCAGTGCTGAATTCTCTCTTTGTAGGTAAACTGTGGCCACTGGGGTCTAAGTGTCTTCCCATGTGGACTGTGAAGCCATTTGATCATCTTCCACTTTTCGAGGTGTTTCTTGCTGCTGCACTGCGAATTTGGTATTTGCTTCAGGAAATACAAGGAGTTCAACAGGTAACAGTGATGGAGGGAGTTCTGTCACATGTGGTGGGTCAAGGTCTGCAGGAAAATGCACCAACCAGGCTTCTACCCCACATAGCTTGCCCGCTTGTCCATAGCAATCTGATTCTGAACATTGCCCGGAAACCTCTCCATATAACAAGATGCTTTTATATAATAGGGTCTGCTGACTTCACCATGTCAGTCTCAAGCCATTTGGAATCCAAGGGCAGATCCACATGGCACCACCACAGATGTTTTATCACATACCTGCACACCACTGCTCTAGGCCCACTACTCAGCAGTCTCCAACTTACAGGGATCTCTTTTCTACACTGTTTTCATGAAACCAAGTAAATCCAAGCACAGTCTGGTACACTCATGACCAGCAACAAGTCATCCAAAGTTTCTCCATTGCCACCTGGTCATTGAAATTTCAAAAAATTCATGGTATGTATTTAGCTATTTTTCAAAGATGAAGTTGGAGGCACTGTGGGTTTCAAATTATTTAGGAAACATTAAATGGTGAGGAAGCTCATTTCAAAGAAATCTCTGGAGAACTCTCACAGGCAAGGCTTCCCAAAGAGTGGCCAATATTTCACATGAATCCAGGCCCATTGAGGTCTAAAATGTGAGGTCTATGTGTGTTTTGACTCTCAATTATGGCTGCCAAGACTTTCAGAATAAAATCACGTGAAATCCTGGCTGAGATTCCCAGTGCTCTGTGGAAGCCACCTTGGCCAGGATCTCAGTTTTCAGGATGACTCTCATGTGTTGCCTCCTAAAATTCCAACACAATTCATGGCAATAGTTCTCTGAGGACAGTTCCAGAATTCAGTCTCTAATAACACCAGAGTTCAAGCCCAGGTGAACTAAGTCATCTCTTCCAACCGCCACACAAATGACCAGAATTAAAACCAAAACACTCCCACATGGCCCTCAACATTCTCCATATGGACACTTATCATAACCTCTGGCTGAAAATTTCCATGAGGGGCACAGACAAAGACAGTACCCAAATAAGTTCCCTTGCCCCTCATTTGCCTAAAGTCAGGGTGGCCTGGACACCCTTCCTGAGAACCAAGAGTGATTAAATAGGCCTGCACTTAATACTGCTCTGAATCTCCAATTTGGGGCCTACTTACTTTCAGGTATAGATTCTTTATGTGATTTGGAGTCATGAGAAAAGCCAAGCACCTCTGGGCTAGTCTCTGCAGGGTTTGAAGAACTCATTTGACCCAAAAGATCCCTATTCTCACTTGATGGATTTCAGGATCCTAACAGAGGAAAGCAAAAGACTTAATCCACAATGACTCCTCATTTGGCCATTTTGGTTTTGGATGCACACATGGTATCTTTCTTTAGATCCATCAGGTGCTAAGAATCTAAGCCACAGCCTCACACAGGGTCATGAGGCTGATTCAGACACATCCCTTTAAAAAGCAATCAAGAAAAGAGCCACAGGTGATGCCCATTCATTTGCATTTGAAGACTCTTTTCTTCAGGCTTCACAAAGGAGTAGTCTGAGGCAAAAAGCTTTCTGAAATTCAGGGCAACAGAACAATAGGTAAGCAAATGGCCCAAAGCAGGATTTCTCCACTGAGACTTTCCTGGTCACACTGATATCTGAGTTTTCTGAGATGCTCGCCATTCCCTTTAGCTATCCAGTACATGGCCATGTCACAGAGCTTGGAGGTGGTATATATATTGGACACATAACCATGAGCCTATTTTGGAGAGTGGAGTGAATTCAGGAACAAAATAGAAACTTAGGAAGATAGTAGGTGTTGCCCATTCATAAGGCAAGCCGCAGTCCATTCATAAATTGGCAGGATGAATGTTGGGAAGATTTCTACTAGACAGGAGTCATCCATTGATGCATTCTCTTTTCTGATGTCTAGAACCACGGACACAGTGGGATACACAGACTTAGAAACACTCGCCTTTTCATAAGACTTATTAGAAACAATTCACTTCAAACCAAAAAACCGCCTTTATTACCTATTCTCAGAACATGAGACCAAACCACAAACCAACAGCCACATCCACAAAGACAACTTCTTCCCCCAAGTCAGTCTGTGACTATCCATAGTGTCCTCTGATTGGTGGGCCATACTATGTTACCCCGAAATGTCCTGTCCTGTCTCAGATCTGGTCTCCTTGGTCAACACTGTGAAGTTCTCAGGAGCCAGCGGTGATCCACTAACTGCTTTCTCAGGAAAGGCCACTCTTCAGAGCTTTCCTGGCATTTGGGCATCCTCACCTCCGTAGGTACCAAGAAAGACTGACTCTGTCCTTGGTAAATCCGAACAATTGAGACCACTGGGACTGGGACTGGGACTGAGACAGGATTTGGGTGCCTGGCTTCCTGGATCCCAAGTTCAGAGTGGTCCATCACAAAGGATGTTAGGTGAGGTCACTTCCTTCAAGATCTGAATGAGGTCACTGCCTTGGCAACCACTTTGTTCTAACAGTTGCTTCAAAGTGTCCCATGAAATGGAGGCTGCCCCTACATCCTGTGACACTTTCAAAAGTTCGAATGGTATATCAACCATAGGCACCCGGGAAGTGCTCTCCACACTGGCCTGGTTTGGTCCTTCTTCTCCATATTAAGAAGAGAGAGGCTGATTCAGACACATCCCTTCATCCTGACCAGGTTGTTTTCAATGGAAGATGACTTTTGCTCTCTCAGTTCCTACATATGTGCCTACAACTTCTCCAGAGATCATTTTTGCGTGGACCTTTGAGTTTCTCAGCAGTTGGAAGAAACCGTACATTCCTGTATTGTAAGATCAACTCTGTCCCTGCTCTTTTGTAAAGTTAGATTGAGGGAAGAGTGTATGGTTAGGGTTAATAACAGTTTCGATTGGGGTTAGAAATCATTCTGCTGAATGAATAATGGTATGGCGAACCTTCGATATTTTCAAGAATATATAGGTGAAATATAAGTACGAAAACAGAAATAAAGGTAATATTTGAAGCCCAGAAGGGCATTGGGTCTTTGATTGCAATATTTACCTTTGATTTATTTTCTGCACAGATGTCTCAGATAAATCAATATACAAAGGCATAGGACCTTGTACTTTGAATGATTGATTGTCAAAAAGAACTTCCAGTCAAAAATGGATAGTCGGGGGGCTGGGGATGTGGCTCAAGTGGTAGCGCGCTCGCCTGGCATGCGTGCGGCCCGAGTTCGATCCTCAGCACCACGTACAAACAAAGATGTTGTGTCTGCCAAGTACTAAAAAAACTAAATGTTAATAAATTCTCTCTCTCTCTCCCTCTCTCTCTAACTGTTTCTTTAAGAAAAAAAATTAAAAAAAAGGATAGTCGGTAGGATTAGGACGATAGTTGGTAAGTTTAGAACGGAGAGTAAGTATAGGATTTGGACCAAAAGTTCTTTAGCTATGGGGTTTCGGGTATAGAGTGAATGTAAATGTCAGCACTTGTGAAGAGTCAGTCACAATGATGTACTGGGGAAAATATGTAGGAAAGCAGATTTCAATAGAGACATTAGGAAATCTGGCAAAGTATATTCGGTAATGAAAATTTAGTAAAATAGGTAAATGTCGCTTGCTGTTTTTCTGTATGCTTAACAAAACACTATTGAAATCTTGAGAACTGTTTACTAATCTTGTTCCCAGAATGTGCTGTCCCTAACTGCCAACCTGCAGAATGTACTCATTCACCCGGTTGCACGCAAACTGCTCACTCGCCCAGACCAAACAATAAAGTTTCCTCTCTGCCCTCTCCAAGGAAAGTATATAAGCTCTGCTTAAGCTGTTCTCAGGGCTCTCTGCTCTATTCAAGTGAGCTCTGAGCCCCAGCATGCTGAATCCCCAATAAACCCTTTGCTTTTGCTTGAGACAGTCTCTTGGTGGGCTCTTCACCCGATGCTCGCCTGACCTTTACATATGGAGGTTCCACTGAGATCCGGCAGCGGCGAACGAGAGACCCCAACAGGCTCCTCTTGGGGTATGTATGGTGCCTCTTTCTGGTTTCAGGTTTCAGGTTAGGGCTTCGCAAAATGGCTGTCAATGAAGAGTGTGAGCTCTCTCCGAAGGTGGCTGACATACGTGTCACAGAGCCACAGGCCACATCCCTGGGGGATGCTCCAGAGTATTCGGGAAATTGAGGAGCAATAGTCTCCTCAATTCAGTGATATTTTGTTTCAGATTCAGTATCGCCAGCCCATCGGGTTGGGCCAGATACTTAGTCCTGGTCTCAGTGTTGGAAGTTCCATTGTCTGTCTTTATTTCCTTGTCTTGTCTCTGTCGTGTGTCGTTGCTTTTACTGTTTGTGTATCTTTCATTATGGGACAGAGCACTTCAATGCCTCTGTCCCTGACCCTTGATCACTGGACCAAAGTACCCTTAAGGGCTCAGAATCTTTCTTTTTCAGTAAAATTCTGGACCTGGCAGACTCTCTGTGCCTCAGAATGGCCCACCTTTGGATTCGGATGGCCCCTAGAAGGATCTTTCTACTTCCCACTAATTTAAAAAGTCAGACGATATTGTCTTTCAGCCAGGGCCACATAGCCATCTGGATCAACAGCCATATATCTTAACTTTGCAGGACCTCTGCAAATCTCCTTCATGGGTGAAGCATTTCCTTGCCCCTACCCCCACTCCTACTCCTTCCCCCATGATCTCTCAAACCCTCTGCTGCTCCTCCTCCTCCAACCTCTGTTCTCCCTGATACACAAGATTTGACTCTACTGGACTCTCGTCCCCCTCCTTATCTCCTGCCCACGTCCCCCAAAGACCAACACCCTCTAAGTGATTCCCCTGCTGCTGACTCAACCTCTTCACCATTGGAGAAAGCTAAGCCAGCCCAGCGCCCTCCAGATAATTTCCCCGCGGCACACACAGCCCCTCCTCTTCTGGAGGAAGCTAGCCCGGCTAAAGGTACTCACCAGCGGTGAATGATTGAAAAACCTGGAACTCGAATGATGCTCCCCCTCCATCCCTAGGGGCCAATGATTGACAACGGCCTTGGGGGAAAAATGCAAGCCTACCAGTATTTACCTTTGTCCTCTTCAGACCAATATAACTGGAAAAATAAAAATCCCCCTTTTACCGAGGACCCCAACCGGCTCCTAGGTGTGGTTGAGTCATTGATGTTTTCACACCAGCCTACTTGGGATGACTGCCAACAACACCTAGGGTTGTCTCTTCATGACAGAGAAACAAAAGAGAATCCTCCTGGATGCTAGAGAAAAATATCCTCTGACCAGATGTGTGACCGACAAAACTTCCCAACATATTTAACCCGGCTTTCCCTTGAATCGACGAAACTGGGACCCCAACACCTTTGAAGGTAGGGAGCATCTGTCCACTTATCACTGGGCTCTAATTGTGGGTATCTTAGTGGCCGCTAGGCGACTTACAAATTTTGCCAAGTTAAGAGAGATTATTCAAGGGCCTGATGAATCTCCCTCTATGTTTTTAGAGAGAATTATGGAGGCATATAGGAGATATACTCTTTCGATCCTCAGGCAGAGGATCAAAAGTCATCTGTCAAGATGGCCTTTATGGGCAAGCTGCCATGGATATTAAAAGAAAGTTACAATGCTTAGATGGATTACAAGATATGACTTTGAGAGATTTAGTCAGAGTAGCCGAGAAGGTATACTATAAGAGAGAAAGTGAGGAAGAGTAGGGAGCAAAGGAAGGATAAAAGAAACAAAAGACAGACTAAGGCATTGACTAAGGTCCTGGTCACAACAACAAATAGGCCAGAAATAAGAAACATGGAGACAGGAAGGGATACCAGGGCCCAGACTAGAGGCCACCCCTGGCCTCAATTTAATGTGCCTACTGTAAAGAAAAAGGACACTGCTTCAAAGAGTGCCATTGAAAGAGACAGCCACTCTAGCCAGCCATTCTGACTCTGGAGGATGACTAAGAATGTTGGGTCTCAGATCCCCTCCGAGAGCTCAGGGTAAATTTTGAAGTGGAGGGGACCCTAGCAAACTTTGAAGTGGATACAGGGGCAATATACTCTGCCCTTATGGCCCCATTGGTCTCTCTATCAAATAAAAAGTTCTCTAATTCAAGGGGCTAATGGCAGAAAATATCGGGTTTGGACAACTAAGAGGACCATGGACCAGGGGAAAGGAAAAATCCATCACTCGTTCTTAGTAATCCCAGAATGCCCGGCTCCATTGATGGGCAGAGATCTGCTCACCAAGCTCCGGGCCAAAATAACTTTTAACCCTGAAGGCCCACAAGTGGAATTTCTAAATCCTTCAATAAAAACTCCTATAGTCACGGCTCTAAATATGTCAGTAGAAAATGTATATCAACTCACTCACCTTGGTTCAAAGAAATTGCATTCATTCCTGAAGGATGAAGAACAGAGTTTTTTACTAACCGACTCAAAGCAAAAGGAAATAACTGAATGGGTAACAAAAGCCTGTCAGGTCTGTCATGGTTAATGCTTACCCTTCCAAGCTTCCTGCAAAAAAGCACCTACGAGGAACCAGACCAGGACAATTCTGGGAAGTGGACTTTACTAAAATTAAGCCAGCAAGGTTTGAAATTAAATATAGCCTAGTCTTTGTAGATATATTTTGAGGATGGATTGAAGCCTTTTCCAGGAAAAAAGAAAAAAAACGAAACAGCGCAAATGGTTGTCAAGAAGATCCTGAAAGATAGTTTTACAAGATACGGCCTGCCTAAAGTAATAAGGTCTGATAATGGACTGGTGTTTGTAGCCCAAGTAAGTCAGGGGTTAGGCAAGACCCTGGGGATTAATTAAAAGTTACATTGTGCTTATAGACCACCGAGTTCAGGACAGGTAGAAAGAATGAATAGAACCATTAAAGAGACCATAACGAAATTCAGCTTAGAAACCTGCATAATAGATTGTACTATGCTCCTGCCTTATGCACTATTTCATGGAAGAAACACTCCCTCTGTTTCTTTGTGTAACCTCACCCCCTATGAAATTGTCCATGGTTCCCCTCCTTCAGTAAGGGACCTAACCCCAACTCTAAGACCTAACGATTCCTTCCACACCCCATTGCTTGACTGAATTAAAGCTCTTGAAAGAACTCAGGGATACCTGTGAAAACAGATGGCCAATGCCTATCAACCTGGGGACGAATGGACTCTACATCAATATCAAGTAAGAGACTTCATCTACATAAGTCGACATCAGGTGTCATCCCTGAAACCCCACTGGAAATGACGATACAAGGTGCTACTTATAACACCTACAGCGGTAAAGGAAGACAGAATCACTTCCTGGATCCATACCTCTCATCTCAAGCCTGCGCCCTGTCCAGACTCTGGCTGGAAACTGGAAAAGATTGGTAAAACTTTCAAATTGTGTATTTACCCTGTGTCTAAGGCTATAGACTCTTCCCTTAACCACCAGTAGACCTAAACCTATTAAACCCGTTCAGCAGCGATGGCTGATCACAAATCCTACTGGTAAAGAAGTATGATCTATCTCGCATGCAGCCCACTTAGGGACTTGGTGGACATCTATTCACCCAGACATTTGTCAGCTGGCTATAGGTCTTTCCTATTGGGATATACCTGATGAAGAGGATCCCACTAAATTTCCATTAAATCCATTCTGCACCATTGATAATGGAAACAATCATTATGGATGTAGGGACACGCGAGCCAGATGCAGGTTGGCTAGCCTAGATTACTATGTTTGCCCGGTGGACTACCAAAGCCACAAACAGTCACGGTTGTGTGGGGGGAATGCCGACTTCTTCTGTAAGTCTAGGGATGTGATCATACAGGCAGTGCATGATGGAACCCAAACTCCTCATCAAATTCTGTACACAGCATTGGCCCTATTACCAATTAGATCACCCAAACTGTTGGCCCCTAGAGGGGTCTCTAGATCCTCAAATTCTGCATGACCTTTTTAACTTCTGAATGTCCTCAAAAGGGTGAAAGGAGATTTCCCTATGTGGAGGCCTTTTCCCTCCTTCGCTCACATCCTGAACTATGCTTCTCCAATAGGTCCTCACACTCAGCCTTCTGCTCCAGACTCTCTGCTGTCACTCTCACCTCAGCAACATGATTTCTCCCCTCCAATTACTAGATCAAAAACCCAAACCTCCGCCGGATCTCAGACCATTTCCCCCTTTCTGAGGTAGCAGTTACTGAGGTAACCCTCCACCAAATCACTCCTCTCTTCTCCAGTCAGTGCCCACACCGGGTCCCACCAGTTCCTCTTACCAGCTAACCCAAAGCTCAAACCAGCTGAGGAGAACCCTCAGACCCCTATCCAAGATGTAGTGAAAATGGCCTTTAAAGTTTCTTTGTCATTAGTAAAAACAGGTTACTAAGAATTTAAAGTCCCTCACAGGCTTTTAGGGATACTAACTCCTATCTTCTCCTCTGCTCTACCTGTTCTACTGCTCACCTTTTTGTTGCTAGGAAAATCACAAACACCTTTGCCAGTATTCTTTCACATCTCTGCTACCTCATTCTCAGATCCACGGAGCTGCTCACAGCCACGCCTTCCCCATCTCCCCCCTCTGTTCCAGGCCCACAGAAAAACATTAATTGACCTTCTACGGAAGTCTTCAGCATGGCTGACTTTAGGACTTTCAGGAAAAGAGTCCCCATGAAAGACTTCAAAGTAGATAAACTTCCTCTTTTCATGTTGCCTTGTTGTACTTGGTCACTGGCTAAAAATATCAGCACTCCTAAGTTAGACACCCCCTTACTAGTTTTTCACAAAATATGTGAACAAGGCCTTTGGCATTGATCTGGGGCTTCACAGAGATGGCTACATTTCAAAGATAAAGAAGTTACCAACTGGGCTCCATGGTAACAGCTGGAAGGGGGAAAAATAAACGGAAAAAAAAGCTCTCCTTCACCCAGGTGTCCTTGAAAAGTTAACTTGCCCAGAACAGAGGAATAAAACAGAAAAAAATCTGCTTTTTGTGAACTTCTGCAGGCTGTGAACTTCTGCGCCCCTTCCCTTATATGTTGGGTACAAAATTCTGAAACTACCTAAACGTGAGTTTCAGGGAATTAATTGATTATAACAGAAGTAATGCCCTCTGAATCCGGTTGCTAATAAAATGGAAAGTTTCCCTGTTTTTGGTAGTATCTTAGGTGCTGTGCCTTGTCCGTCTCTACAACAGTATAATTCTATAGACTTAAACATTGTTTATGTTTTCATGAAATTGTCAAGACGATGTGATTAAATGTTAAAAGGTGCAGATGTTTCCCAGAGTGCTTTATCATAATGCAGGTTCATTTGAAGTTCAAATAGGGGGGCATAAAACCCGGTTCCACTGAGAACATATATCCATCACTTTAGCCATCCTATTAGGAATAGGAGTTGTTGCAGGCGTGAGCACAAGAACCACTGCCTTGGTCCATGGGATACAACAAATGACACAATTAGAAGCAGCAATAGACCAAAACTTAAAGATATTAGAATCCTCCATCTTGGCTTTGCAGGAATCTTTAACCTCTCTCTCTGAAGTTATTTTACAGAAAAGGCGAGGGTTGAACCTCCTCTTCATGAAAGAAGGGGGCCTTTGTTCTGCATTGATGGAGAATGTTGTGTTTTTGCCGACCATACTGGAGTTGTAAAAAAATCTAGGAGTAAATTAAAAAGATGCCTTGAAGAGTGTCAATGAGAGAGAGAGGCCCAAAAAGTGTGGTTTGAGTCTTGGTTCACACAGTCCCCCTGGTTAACTACGCATTTATCAACCCTGGACAGTTCAATAATTATCCTCATATTATTGCTAACTATAAAACCCTGTTTGCTCAACCGTGTAATTTCTTTTTTCCAAGCTCAAATTGGATGAGTTAAACTTATGGTAATACCCCACTAGCAAACATAGAATGTGACACCCCGCAATGATCACTTTTATGATTAAAAGTAGCCAGAAGAAGAAGTGGGGAATGAAAGGTTAATTAAATAGGCACTTTTCACTTCCTTTTTTCCTGTATGCTTAACAAAACACTGTTGAAATCTTGAGAAATGTTTGCTAATCTTGTTCCCAGAATGTGCTGTCCCCAACTGACTAACTGCAGAATGTGCTCCCTCACTGGGTTGCATGCAAACTGACCACTCGCCCTGACCTATCAATAAAGTTCCCTCCCTGCCGTCACCAAGGAAAGTGTATAAGCTCTGCTTAAGCTGTTCTAAGGGCTCTCTACTCTATTCAAGTGAGCTCTGAGCATCAGCATGCTGGACCCCCAATAAACACTGCGCTGTTGCATGAGATAGTCTCTTGGTGGTCTCTTCTTTCGACCTCATCCGACCTTTACTTGGATAATTAAATGTAGAAGAGAACATCCATTCAAAAAGCGATAGTCGGTAGGATTAGGAATATAGTTGGTAGGTTTAGGAAGAAGACTGTGTATAGGATTTGGAACAAAAGTTCCTTAGCAATAGGGTTTCGGTTAGAGAGTGAATGTAAATGTCAGCACATGTGAAGAGTCAGTCACAATGATGAACTGGAGAAAATATGTAGGAAATCAGATATCAATACACACATTATGAAATCAGGCAAAGTATAAAGTGAATGATAGGATTAGACATTAACAACAAGGTTGAGTTTCAATGTATAATCTTAGGAAGAAACAAATATGTAGTCAGCAATATGATTGACATTTGAGAGCATTAGGCAACCTGGACATGGATGTTTTTAGTAATCCAGGATCACTTTCCATTTAGGATTTGCTACAATAATAAGTTTGACCTTTGCATTTTGTGATCAGAATATTACAGTGATAAAATGTATATGTAGATCAGGTGACATGAGTATTTTTTCTAACATTTCTGGGAGCAATATTTTGAAGACGTATAAATTAGTGTTGGGGGTACACAGAGTTGTACCCTGTGTCTATGAATATAGAAGTAATGCATGAATTGACAATACTGTGAATAAATAATATAACTGTTTCCAATTTAAATCATGGATTGAATTGATATCTGAAAATATATAAGAAATCTTATATTGATATACAATCATTCATTCCAACGAGTTATGCATCTAATGGTAATATTAGGGTTATGTTTTATCATGAAAGGTGTGTGAGTTTAGCTTCAAAAGTGATTATGGAAATGGAAAATTATGTGTTTGGAAAGAAGTCTCATGAAAAGACGAATCAAGAAACATAGAGGAATACATGTGTTCTGAAGCAGGAAGTGATTGTAAGTATAAAAAAAATCGTATAAATTTCCTAACTTGTGGATGAAATATATATCCAATGATGTGCAAAAACTGAAAAAAATAGTAATGTACCAGTGTTGAATGAAAATGAATGTCAAAATACATATCATGTCCCATAGGAATCTACTTGCATTGATGTTAAACTGGGTCAGTTACTGTAGAAACATTAGGATTTGAAAGGACCATTTACTAAAGTTAGTTTTCAGTACTAGGAATCAAATATATATTTCAGGTGGATGAATATATCTGAGCATAATCTTGTGAACATTTTATTATAAATCCACATTCATGACATGAATGAATTTAGGGAGTGTATATAAGACACATATATTTCATATTTTGAAAAATCAGGAGGGTGTAAAAAATATATATATATCACAGATATATTAAAAAGTAGCAATATATAAATATATATGGGTATCAAAATTTATCTTGAAATATATATCATCCACAGATTAAAAAGTATTCATTTTAGTGAACATGGATTTATGTATAATGTTGTTCAACTAGGAACCTCACCCATAGGTGGAATTTTAAGATCCAAAAGCGTTTAGGAGGAGTGATCTCTTCTCACAATTTGTATCTGCAAAGTTAGCCACCTCACAAAAATGTACGTGTGATACCAGGTAGGATTCTATATGTGCACATAAAAATACATGTGCTGAATTGGCTCCAGAGAAATGGAGACAGAAATTCAGAAATAAGTTAACATTAAAAAGAATGGAGAACTATTTCAATTAACAATTGACTATATTTTTAACACCTACCATTTATCATGCAAATAACAAGTCCAACTATACACCATGCCTCCTCTGAACTGCTTGTGTTTCTATAATGTTTCGGTTACTTTCCTCCATTATATTAGGATTAGTAATCAGAGTCTAGCAGGGTGTGAGTTAGTGTCAGGGAATCAGTATATTGAATGGAAAATAGAAAAATGAATCCAATGTGTATGCAAATATGTGGTACACAAAAATCTTCCCACTCTCATCAAGAACAACACCTAGATATCACCTACGTCCCAAGTAAGACACAATTAGAGGAGAAGAGTTAGAAAATCCATGACTACATATCTGGAATGGAATACGATCAGGAGTTCACAACCTTGGAAGTGGTAGAGGAGTTTCCAAAAGTAAGGGACAGGGTAAACACTCCACAAACATGGACCTCTGCCTGCCTAAAGACTTCTTGAGAAACTGTCTCTGAGGTTGGGCACTTAAAACATATGTTGTTGTCAGGAGCTTTAGCTTCCTTTCTAGGGAGACCATCAAAGCTGGGTCTTCATCTCTGTGACCTTGTGGATATGGTTTCTTATTTTCCAATGAACATGAGGCAGCAGTGCTGAATTCTGTCTTTGTAGGTAAACTGTGGCCACGGGGGGCTAAGTGTATCCACATGTTGGCTGTGTATCCATTTGGTCATCCTCCACATTTCGTCGTGATTCTAGGTGCTGCACTGGGAATTTAATATTTGCTTCATGGAATACAAGGAGCTCAACTGGAACACAGTGCTGGAGGGAGTTCTGTCATGTGTGGTGGGTCAGGGTCAGCAGGAGAATGCACCAACCAGGTTTCTATCCCACACAGTTTGCCCCCTTGACCATAATAACCTGATTGTTAAGATTTCCCTTAAACCTCTACTTATTAAAAGATGTCTTTACATATAAGGGTCTGCTGGATGCACCATGTCAGCCACAAGTCATTTGGAAGTCAAAGGCAGATCCACAAGGCCCCACGACAGAAGTTTTATCACAAAACTGCACATCTCTGCTGTAGGTCCACTAATCAGCAGGCTTGAACTTACTGGCATCTCTGTTCTACACCATTTTCATGAAACCCAGTCAATCAAGGAACTGTCTGATACACTCATCGTCAGCAACAGTATATCCAAAGGTTCTCCTGTGCAACCTGGTCAAGGGAATTTTAAGAATTTCATGGTATTTATCTAGCCATTATTCAAGCATGAGGTTGGAGGCACTGTGGGTTTCAATTTTTTCAGGAAACATTAAATGGTGAGGAAGCTCATTTCAATGAAACCTCTGGAAAACTCTCACAGGCAAGTCTTCCCAAGGAGTGGCCAAAAGGTCACCGAAATCCAGGACTCTTGAGGTCTACAATGTGAGGTCCCTGTGTGTTTTGACGCTCAAGTATGCCTGCCATGTGTTTTAGAAAAAATCATGTGATATCCAGGCTGTGATTCTCAGTGCTCTGTGGAAAGCCACCCTGGACCTAGATCTCAGTTTATAAGGGCGACTCTCATGTGTGGCCTGCGAAAATCCCAACACAATTCATGGCAATACTTCTCTGAGTTCATTTCCAGAACTCAGTCTCTAAGTCCCCTTTAACTCTCACCAGAGTTCAAGACCAGTTAGACCCAGTCATTTCTTCCAACCGCCACACAAATGACCAAAATTAAAACCTAAACACTCCCACAAGGCCCTCATGTTCTCCATATAGACACTCATCATAACCTCTGGCTGAATTTTTCCATGAGGGGCGCAGCCCAAGACAGTGACCAAAATGAGCACCTTTGGCCCTCATTTGCCTAAAGTCAGGGTGGCCTGGACACCATTCCTGTGAACCAGGAGTGATTAAATAGACCTGCCGTTAATACTGCTCTGCTTCTCCATTTTGAGGCCTACTGAATGCCAGGTATAGATTCTTTATGTGGTTTGGAGTCATGAGAAAACCCAAGCACTTCTGCATGGCTTTGAAGAACTCATTTGACCCAAAGGATCCCTATTCTCACTTGATGGAGTCAGGAACATCACAGAAGAAGGCTAGAGACTTCATCCACAATGACTGATCTTTTTGCCATTTTGGTTTTGGATGCACACATGGGATCTTTCTTTAGATCCATCAGGTGCTGAGAATCTAAGCTGGAGCCTCACACAGGGCCAAGTGGCTGATTCAGACACCTCCCTTTCCAAAGCAATTATGCCAAGAGCCACAGGTGATCCTCATTCATTTCCATTTGATAACTGTTTTTTTCAGTCTTCACAAAGGAGTGGCCAGAGGCAAATACCTTCCTGACATTCAGGGCAACAGAACAAAATGTAAGCAAAAGGCCCAAAGCAGGGTATCTCCACTGAGAGTTTCCTGGCCACACTGATATCTGAGTTTTTTGAGATGCTCGCCATGCCAATTCCTTCAGCTATTCAGTACATGGTCATGTCACAGTGATTGGAGTTGGTACATATCATGGATAAAAAACAATGAGCATATTCTGGCTAGTGGCCAGAATTCTGGAAGAAAACAGGAACTTAGGAAGGTTGGAGGTGTTTCCCATTGGTAAGGCAAGCCGCAGTCCTTTCATAAATTGGACAGGTTGATTGCTGGGAGGCATTCTACTACACAGGACATATTCATTGATGCATTCTCTTTTCTAATGTCTACAACCACGGACACAGTGGCATACACAGAAATAGAAACACTCACCATGTCAAATGACTTATTAGAAACAGTCCATTCCAAAAGAAATAAATCACGTTTTTTCTACCTATTCTCAGAACATGAGACAAAACCACAAACTGACATCCACACACCCAGGCACCTCCTTCCCCCAAGTAGGTCTGTGACTCTTCTGAGTGTCCTCTGACTGGTAGGCCATACGATGTTCCTCTGAAATGGCCTTTCCTGTCTCAGATCTGGTGTCATTCACCAACTCTGTGAAGTTGTCAGGAGGCAGTGGTGAGCCAATTCCAGTCTTGTCAGGAAAGGCCCCTCTTCAGAGCTTTCTTGGAATTTGGCCACCTTCACATGAAGAGGTACCTAGAAAGACTGATTCTATCCTTGGTAAATCCAAACAAGTGAGACCACTGGGACTTGGACGGGTAATGGCTTTGGGTGCCTGGCTTCCTGGATCCCAAATTCAGAGAATTCCATCACCAAGGAAGTAGGTGAGGTCACTTCCTTCAGGAACTGAATGAGGTCACTGACTTGGCCACCAATATGTCCTAACAGTTGCTTCCTAGGTTCTCATAAGATGGAGGCTGCCCCTACTTCTTGTGACACATTCACAAATTAGAATGGTATAGAAACCATAGGCACCTGGGAACAGCTCTCCACAAAGGCCTGGTTTGATCCGACTTCTCTACATTAAGAAGAGAGAGGCTGATTCAGAAACATCCCTTCATCCTGACTAGGTTGTTTGCCATGGAAGATGACTTCTCCTCTCTCAGGTCCTAAATAGCTGCCTAAATCTTCTCCATCGATCATTTCTGCATGGACTTTTGAGGTTCTCAGCAGGTGGAAGATCCCCTACCTTCCTGTATTGTAAGACCAACTCGGTCCCTCCTCTTCTGTAAAGTTAGATTTACGGAACATTGTATGGTTAGGGTTAATAGCATGTTCGATTTTGGTTAGGAACCATTCTGATGGATGAATAATGGTTTGGGAACCTCTGATACTTATAAGAATATAGACGTGAAATATAAGTACGAAAAAAGAAATCTAGGTAAGATTTGAAGCCCAGAAGGGCATTTGGCGATTGATTGGCATACTAAGCTTGAATTATGTTCTGCACCGAGGTCTCAGATAAATTCATTTACAATGGCATAGGTTGCTATACCTCAGATGACTGAATTTAGAAGAGATCATCCAGTCCAAAAGGGATAGTCCATAGGATTAGGAAGATTGTCTGTAGGATTAGGAAGAAGAGTGAGTCTAGGAGTTGGACCAAAAGTTCTTTAGCAATAGGGTTTCAGTTAGAGAGTGAATGTAAATGTCAGCACATGTGAAGAGTCAGTCACAATGATGAACTGGGGAAAATATGTAGGAAAGAGAGTAAATATGTATCAATAGAGACATTAGGAAATCAGGCAACATATAAAGTGAGTGATAGGATTAGATATTTTCAACAGGGTTGAGGTTGAATATATAATCTTAGGAAGAAACAATTATTTAGTCACCAATAGGATTGACATTTGAGCGCATTAGGGAACCTAGACATGGACGTTTTTAGTAATCCATGCTCACTTTAAATTTAGGCTTTAGTACAATCATAAGTGTGACCTTTGCATTTTGTGTCAAGAATATTACTGTGGTAAAATATATATGTAGATCAGATGACATGAGTATTTCTTCCACCAATATGAGGAGCAATATTTTGAAAACTTATAAATTAGTATTGCGGATAAAATAGGCGTACCCTGTGTTGATGAATAAGAGATGATGCATGAATAGACCATATTGTGAATAAATTATATAACTGGTTCCAACTTTAAATATTGCATTGAAATTATATTTGAAAATATATAGTAAATCTTATATTGATATATATATACATTCATTCCAACCAGTTATACATCTAATGGTAATATTAGGGTTACGGTTTATCATGAAGAGTGTGTGAGTTTTGCTTCAAAAATGAGTATAGAATCGAAAATAATGTTTTTAGAAAGAAGTCTAGTGAAAAGACCACTAAAGAATCATAGAGGAATACATGTTTTCTGAAAGAGGAAGTGATTGAAAGTGAACCACATGCGTATAAATTTGTGAATTTGTGGATGAAAGGATATATCCTATGATGTCCATAAACTGAAGAAATAGTAATGTACCAGTGTGGAATAAAAATGAACTTAAAAATACATATCATGTCCCATAGGAATCTAACTGCATTGATGTTAAACTTGGTCAGTTACTATAGAAATATTAGGATATATAAGGACCATTCACTGAAGTTAGTTTTCAGTACTAGGAAACAAATATGTATGTCAGGTGGTTGAATATTTCTGAGAATAATCTGTTGAGAGCCACAGCCAAAGGAGCCCCAGCAAACTTGCAGCTGCCAGCAAACTTCCATCTGCCGGCTGATGATTGGCTCACAGCGGCCCCAGCATCATCTAGCTGATTTGCTTCTCTGTGGTGATGCTCATTGAGATGCTCAATGAGCGGTTTCCCCGACCTTTCAGACTGCCAGCGGATGATTGGCTCACAGCGGCCCCAGCAACATCTAGCTGATTGGCTCCTCTGTGGTGATGCACATTGGGCTGGTTCCCTTCCCTTTCAGACCATGGAACTGCTCATTGGGGGACTTTTTGGCTTCGCCCACGTGACCCAGCCAATCGGCCTCAAGAGGAGGAGACTTGTGTTTGAGGGAGAGTCTTGTGGGAAGCCTGTGGTGGCAGTTGGGCTCTGACGGCTTTTCCTGAGGAGCTGTTTTGTTTGGTGTCATCTTGTTGGGTTGTATTATAGTAGAAATACGGGATCAGAAATTAGTAAAAAAAAAAAAAAACTGAAAGAGTGTTCAGTAAATTGTTAGAGGAAGGAGGCATCTCAGTAAAATCAAGAAAAGTCAGGGCATACGTTGATACAATACAAAAATGTAGCCCATGGCTTTTTCAGGAGGAGTTGTTAAATATATCACAATGGAACCATCATGGTGAAGATTTAAAAAGAATAGAAAAGAAAAGCCCAGGGACTCTGCCAGTTGGCACATTGCTATTGTGGACGTTTGTACCTTGTTTGCTTAGTGGAAAGCCTTCAGTTCAGACAATGGTAGAGGAAGGAGAAGACATATTGATTCAAGTAAAACAGAAGGTCTCTCAAGTTAGTCAGATAGAGGAAAAAATTCAAGTAAAAGAAAAGGTCTCTCGAACTAGTCAGACAGAGGAAAAAAAATCAAGTAAAAGAGAAGGCCTTTCAAGCCAGTCAGACAGAGGAAGAAAGTGTAAAACAGAAAAAGCCATCAGGGGGAAAGTTACAACAGGAGACTACTACTAACACCTTTCTATCACCAGAGGGTGTAAGTGTCCAACCAACAGCACAACCTCTACAGGAGACTGCTACTAACACCTTTCTATCACCAGAGGAAGTAAGTGTCCAACTAACAAGGCCACCTCCATATGCTGGGAGGCCCCCAACCCCCACAGTTGATAGTTGGAATCCTGAGACAAGATCTCAAATATTAACATGCCCAGTATTTGAGGCAGGAGGGCAGTGAGATTACCATGCTTTAAATTTCAAAACAGTGAAGCAGCTAATAGAGGCTGTAACAACCTATGGTCCTCAAGCACCCTTCACTGTAAGCATTATCAAATCCATTAACAACATGAACATGAAGTCAGCAGATTGGGCTAATATGTGTAAAGCTGTGCTAAATGGAGGAAATACCTGTTATGGAAGATTGCCAATGAGGAATTTTGCAAGGAGACGGCTAGGCAAAATGCAGCAGCTAGTTATCCTCAGAGAAATCTAGATATATTGTTAGGAAAGGGACCTTATGAGGATCAGCAGCAGCAATGTGCATATGATCCTGGTGTATATGCACAGATTGCTATAGATGCAATTAAGGCATGGAAGACTTTTCAAGGAAATGGAGGTTTACAAGGTCAGTTATCTAAGGTAATACAAGGAGCTAATGAACCTTATGCTGAATTTGTAGATAGGCTTATTCAAACAGCTACCAGAGTTTTTGGAAATACACAACAAGCAATGCCATTACTAAAACAACTGGCTTATGAGCAAGCGAATCGTTGGTGCAAAGATATCATTAGACCATGGAAACATGAAGATTTAAACACATATATTAAATTATGTAGAGAACAAGAGCAAGTCGTGGAAGCTGCAGTAAAACAGGCTTTAGATGCCAGAGACATTAATGAACAAGGGCAAATTGTGGCAGCTGCAGTAAAACAGGCTTTAGATGCCAGGCCAAGAACATGCTACAATTGTGAAAAAACAGGACATTTTAAAAGGAATTGTCCCATAGGAGGAGGGTTTAACAAAACTAGGTATCAAAGGAGTAGAATACCAGGTATTTGTCCACGATGCCGTAGAGGGAGACTTTGGGCTAATGAATGCTGTTCTCAAACCACCATAGAGGGTACACCATTATCAAAAAACGAACAAGGACCAGGTGTTTATCCACAATATCGTGGACAAAAACATGGAGCTCCATTGCCAAAAAATGGACAAGGGGGCTCAATTCTCCGGGGCCCAAAACCACAAATATACGCAGCACTGGAGAAACCCAGCAACCCCATCAGGGTAGTGCCCAGGACACATTGTCCATCAGATCCCTCATCAGACAAACCAGAGGGAGCGCAGGGTTAGACATCTGTGCTCTGCCAGAGCAGTACTAACTGCAGAGATGGGAGTTCAATTCATTTCCACAGGGGTAAAAGGACCTCTTCCCAAAGGAACAGTAGGCTTATTATTGGGACGCAGATCTTCTACTCTAAAAGGACTTATGATAAGTCCTGGGGTAATTGATCTCGACTATGAAGGTGAAATAAAAATTATAGCCAGTTCTCCAAAGGGTATATCAGTAATTTCACCAGGAGATAGAATAGCACAGTTACTAATAATACCCAGCCTACGTGAAAAATTTTCCAGTCGTACTGTAGAAAGAGGTTCCAAGTGATTAGGCTCCACAGGTGTAGATTGGGCTATGCTTTCTTTAAATTTAGATTCTGGCCCCATGCTAAAACTAAATATTCAAGGGCATGAATTTAATGGGCTACTGGATACAGACGCAGACCTTAGCATCATCTCTCGTCAAGAATGGCCAAAACATTGGCCATTACAACAAGCCACTCAAACGCTTTGAGGCCTAGGAGTAGCGTATAATCCCCATAGAAGTGCAATGGTATTAGATTGGAAGGATCCTGAAGGATGTGAAGGAACTCTACAGCCATATGTATTGGATCATCTTCCCGTAAATTTATGGGGACGAGATAGTCTCCTGGACTCATTGATATTTTTTTTTCGGATTCGGTATTGCCAGTCAATCGGCTTTTGCCGGCTCCTCAGTCCTGGTCTCAGTGTTGGACGTCCATTGCCTGTCTTCATTGCCTTGTCTTGTCTGTGTCATGTTTCATTGCTTTAACTGTTTGTGTATCTTTCATTATGGGACACAGCACTTCAATGCCTCTGTCCCTGATACTTGATCACTGGACCAAAGTCCGCTTAAGGGCTCAGAATCTTTGTTTTTCAGTAAAGTGCCGGATGTGGCAGACTCTCTGTGCTTCAGAATGGCCCACCTTTGGATTTGGATTACCCCTAGAAGGATCTTTCTACTTCCCACTAATTTAAAAAAGTCAGAGATATTGTCTTTCAGCCGGTGCTACATAGCCATCTGGATCAACAGCCATATATCTTAACTCGGCGGGAACTCTGCATATCTCCTCCTCCATGGGTGAAGCCTTTCCTTGTCACTGCCCCCACTCTGACTCCTTCCCCCAGGAACTCTCAAATCCTCTGATCCTCCTCCTCCTACACCCTCTGTTCTCCCTGAGTCACCAGATTTCACTCTACTGGAGTCTCCTTCCCCTCCTTATCCCCTGCCCTTGTCCATCAAAATCCAACACCCTCTAAGTGATTCCCCTGCTGCTGACTCAGCCTCTCCTCCATTGGAGGAAGCTATGCCGGCCCAGCGCCCTCCAGATAATTCCTTTGCGGCACACACAGCACCTCTTCCCTTGGAGGAAGCTGTACCATCTAAAGGAACTCGCTGGCGGTGAATGATTTAAAACCCTGGAACTCTTGGGATGCTCCCCCTCCATCCCTATGGGCCAATGATTGACGATGGCCACGGGGAAAAAATGCAAGCCTACCAGTATTAGCCTTTCTCCTCGTCAGACCTATATAACTTAAAAAAATTATAATCCCCCTTTTTCTGAGGACCCCACCAGGCTCTCAGGTCTGGTTGAGTCATTGATGTTTTCACACCAGCCTACTTCGGATGACTGCCAAAAACTCCTAGGGATTCTCTTCATGACAGAGGAACAACAGTGAATCCTCCAGGAAGCTAGAAAAAAAATCCCTCAAACAAGATCTGCGTCCGACACAACTTCCCAACATAATCAAAGGCGGCTTTCCCTTGAACCCACCCAACTGAGACCCCAAAATCTTTGAAGGTAGGGAGCATCTGTCCCCTTATCACCGGGCTCTAATAGTGTGTCTCCAAGCAGCCGCTAGCGACAAAGTAATTTCGCCAAGGTAAGAGAGATTATTCAAGGGCCTGATGATTCTCCCACTATGTTTCTAGAGAGAATTATGGAGGCATATTGGAGATATACTCCTTTTGATCCTCAGGCAGAGAATCAAAGGCATCTGTCACGATGGCCTTTATTGGGCAAACTGGCTTGGATATTAAAACAAAGTTACAAAGCTAGATTGATTACAAGATATGACTTTCAGAGATTTAGTCAGAGAAGCCAAGAACGTATACTATAAGAGAGAAACTGAGGAAGAGAAGGGAGCAAGGGGAGGATAAAAGAAACAAAAGGCAGACTAAGGCGTTGACTAAGGTCCTGGTCACAAAAACAAATACGCCAGAAATTAAGAAACAGGTAGACAAGAAGGGATAACATTGGCCCATGCCAGAGGCCACCCTGGCCTCAGATCAATGTGCCTACTCTAAAGAAAAAAGGACACTGGGCCAAAATTGCCCTAAAAAGCGACAGCCACACCAGCCAGCCATTCTGACTCTGGAGGATGACTAAGAAAGTCGGGGCTCAGATTCCCTCCCCAAGCTCAAGGTAACTTTTGAAGTGTTTCAAAAGTGATTACGGAAATCAAAAATAATGTGTTTGGAAAGAAGTCTCATGAAAAGATCAGTCAAGAAACATGGATGAATACATGTGTTCTGAAGCACGAAGTGAATGAAAGTCAGACAAATGCGTATAAATTTGCTAACTTGTGCATGAAATATATATCCTATGATGTGCATAAAGTGAATAAATAGTAATGTAGAAGTGTTGAATAAAATTGAACATCAAAATACACGTCATGTCCCATAGTAATCTACTTGAATTGATGTTAAACAGGGTCAGTTACTGTAGAAATGTTAGGATATGTTTTCACCATTCAAAGAAGTTAGTTTTCAGTACTAGGAAACAAATATGTATTTCAGGTGGATGAATATTACTGAGAATAATCTTGTGAAAAGTTGATTAAAAATCCAAATACATCAATATGAATGAACTTAGGGAGTGCATAATAAGACACATGTTATATATATATATATATATATATATATATATATATATATATATATATATATTATATGTTATATATATATATATATATTAAAAATAGCAATATATATGCCAATTGAAATTCATCATGAAATATATATCATCATCATATCCAAAAATATTCATTTTAATGAATATGGATTTTTATATAAGTTTGTTCAAATAGGAAGCTCACCCATGGGTTGAATTTTCAGTTCCAACATTGTTTAGGAGGAGTGATCACTTCTCACAATTTGTATGTGCCATGTCAGCCACCTCACGAGAATGTACGTGTGACACCAGGTAGGATTCTATATGTGCATATTAAAACACATGTGCTGAATAGGCTACTGAGAAAGGAAGACAGTAATTCATATATTTGTTAACTTTAAAAACACATGTAGAACTATTTCAATTAAAAATTGACTTGATTTATAACTCCTACCCTATATATTTCAAAAGGCATGTCCAACTATACACCATGCCTCCTCTGAAATGCTTGTATTTCTATTCTGTTTGGGTTATGTTTCTCCATCATATTAGGATTAGTAGTCAGAGTCTAGTAGGGAATGGGTTAGTGTCAGGGATTTAGTATTTCAAATATATGCTGCACAAAAATCTTCCCACTCTCATTCAGAACAATGCCTAGACATTACCCTCGTCCCAAGTAAGACACAATTAGAGGAGAAGAGTTAAAAATTCTGTGAATACATATCTGGAAATGAATATTCTCATGAGTTCACAACCTTGGAGGTCGTAGAGGAGTTTCCAAAAGTATGGGACAGGGTAAGCACTCCACAAACATGGAGCTCTGCTGCCCTAAAGACTTCTTGAGAAACTGCCTCTGAGGTTGGGCACTTGAAATACGTTTTCGTAAGGAGCTTTCTTTCTACTGAGACCATCAAAGCTGGGTGTGCATCTATGCGACCTGGAGGACATGGTTTCATATTTTCCAATGAACATGAGGCAGCAGTGCTGAATTCTCTCTATGTAGGTAAACTGTGTCCACTGGGGCCTAAGTGTCTCTGCGTGTGGACTGTGAAGCCATTTGGTCATCCTCTACTTTTCCTGGTGTTTCTTGCTGCTGCACTGGGAGTTTGGTATTTGCTTATGAAGTAAAAAAAGATCACCTGGGACACAGTGCTTGAGGGAGTTCTGTCACGTGTGGTGGGTCAGGGTCTGCAAGAGAATATACCAACAATGCTTCTATTCCACAAAGCTTTTCCCCTTGACCATAGCAAGATAATTCTCAACATTTCCCTGAAACCTCTCTATATAACAAGATGCCGTTACATATAAGGGTCTGGTGGTTGTACCATGTCAGTCACAAGGCATTTCGGAGCCAATGGAAGATCAACATGGCCCCACCACAGATGTTTCATCACACACCCCCCCTCCACTGCTCTAGGCCCACTACTCAGCAGGCTCCAATTTACTGGCATCTCTGTTCTACACCATTTTGATGAAACCTAGTCAATCAAGGCGCTGTCTGGTATACTCATGATCAGCAACCGGTTTTCCAAATTTTCTACAGTGCCACCTGGTCATGGAAATTTCAATAATTTTATTGTATTTATCTAGCCATTTTTCACGGATGAAGTTGGAGGCACTGTGGATTTCAATTCGTACAGGAACCATTAAATGATGAGAAACCTCATTTCAATGAAAGCTCTGTAGAACTGTTACAGACAAGTCTTCCCAGGGAGTGGCCAAAATGTCACATAAAATCAGACCCATTGAGGTCTACAATGTGAGGTCCATGTGTGATTTGACTGTCACCCGTGCCTGCCAAGTCTTTCAGAAAAAAAAAAAAATCATGTGATATCCTGGCTGAGATTCCCAGTGCTCTGTGGAAAGCCACCCTGGGCCTAGATCTCACTTTCCAAGGGAGACTCTCATGCGTGCCCTCCTAGAATCCCAACACAATTCATGGCACAAGTTCTCTGAGATCAGATCCAGAATGCACTCTCTAAGTGTAATCACACCAGAGTTCAAGCCCATGTGGACCCAGGCATCTCCTTTAACTGCCACACAATGACCACAATTAAAACCAAAACACTCCCACATGGCCCTCATCTGTTTCCATATAGATACTCATCATAACCTCTGGCTGGAGGTTTCCATGAGGGGCGCAGTCCGAGACAGTGTCCAAAATAAGCTCCCTTGCCCCTCATTTGCCTAAAGTCAGGGTGGCCTGGACATACTTCCTGTGAACCAGGAGTGATCAAATAGGCATGCCGTTAATACTGCAGCGCTTCTTCAATTTGAGGCCTACTGAGTTAGAGGTATAGATTGTTTATGTGAATTAGAGTCATGAGAAAACCCAAGCACCTCTGCAGGGCTTTGAAGAACTCAATTGACACAAAGGATCCCTATTCTCACTTGATAGAGGTCAGGAACCTCACAGAGGAAAGCGAGACTTTATCCACAATGACTGGTCTATTTGCCATTTTGGTTTTAGATGCACACATGGGATCTTTCTTTAGATCCATCTGGTGCTGAGAATCTAAGCCACAAACTCACACAGGGCCAAGATTCTAATTCAGACACATCCCTTTCCAAAGCAATTAAGCAAAGAGCCACAGGTGATGCCCATTCATTTCCATTTGAAAACTGTTTACTTCAGGCTTCACAAAGGGGTGGCCAGAGCAAGAACTTCCTGACATTCAGTTCAACAGAACAATATATAAGCAAAATGCCCAAAGCAGGGTTTTTCCACTGAGAATTTCCTGGTCACACTGATATCTGAGTTTTTTGAGATGCTCGCCATTCCCTTCAGCTATCCAGTACATGACCATGTCACAGAGCTTGGAGGTGGTACATATGTTAGACACAAAACCATGAGCCTATTCTGGAGAGTGAACAGAATTCATGAAGAAACCTGGAAATTAGGAATGTAGTAGGTTATGCCCATCTTTAAGTAAAGCCGCAATCCATTCATAAATTGGGCAGGATGAAATGGGAAGCTTTCTACTAGACCGGACACATCCATTGATGCACTCTCTTTTCTAATGTCTACAACCACGGACACCATGGGATACACAGACATAGAAACACTCGCCTTTTCAAACGACTTACGAGAAACAGTTCACTCCAAACCATACAAACCTCCTTTCCTTCCTATTCTCACAACATGAGACAAAATCACAAACTCACAACCACACCCACAAAGGCACCTCCTTACCCTAAGTAGGTCTGTGACTCTATGGAGTGTCCTCTGACTGGTGGGCCACACAATGTTCCCCCGAAATGTCCTGTCCTGTCTCAAATATGGTCTCCTTGGCCAAATCTATGAAGTTGTCAGGAGCCAGCGGTGGGCCACTACCTGCTTTTACAGGAAAGGCCCCTCTTCAGAGCTGTCCTGGCTTTTGGCCATTCTAACATCAGTAGGTACAAAGAAAGACTGACTCTGTCCTTGGTAATTCCAAACAAGTGAACCCACTGGGACTGGTACTGGGACTGGCTCTGTGTGCCTGGCTTCCAGGATCCCAAGTTCAGAGAGTTCCATCACCAAGGGAGTAAGGTGAGGTCACTTCCTTCAGGAACTGAATTAGGTCACTGCCTTGGCAACCACTTTATCTTAACAGTTGCTTCCAAGTGTCTCATTAAATGGAGGCTTCCCCTACTTCCTGTGAAACATTCACAAGTTAGAATGGTATATCAACCATAGGAACCCGGTAATAGCTCTCCACACAGGCCTGGTTTGGTCCATCTCCTCTACATTGAGAAGAGAGGTTCTGATTCAGACACATCCCGTCATCCTGACCAGGTATTTTGCCATGGAAGATTACTTTTGCTTTCTCAGGTCCTCCATAGCTGACTACATATCCTCCAGGGATCATTTCTGCATTGAACTTGTGGTTCTAAACAGGTGAGAGATCCCCTACATTCCTGTATTGTAAGACCAACTCTGTCCCAGCTCTTCATTAAATTTACATTGAGGGAACAGTGTATTGTTAGGGTTAATAAAATGTTTGATTTGGGTTAGAAATCATTCTGCTGGATGTATAATGGTACTGGGAACCTGGGATATTTTTAAAAATATAGAGGTGAAATATATAAATGAAAAAAGGAAGTCTAGGTAATTTTGAATCCCAGAGAGGCAATGGGCCCTTCATTGGGATACTTAGCTTTGATTTATGTTGTGCACAGATATCTCAGATAAATCGATATGCAATGGCATAGGACCTTGTACCTTGGATGATTAAAATTCGAAGAGAACATTCAGTCAAAAAGGGATAGTCGGTAGGATTAGATAGATATTCGGTAGGTTAACAAAGAAGAGTGAGCATAGGATTTGGAACAAAAGTTCTTTAGCAATAGGGTTTGGGTTAATGTGTGAAAGTAAATATCAGCACACTTGAAGGGTCAGTCACAATGATGAACAGGGTAAAATATGTAGGAAAGCAGATATCAATAGAGATATTACAAAATCAACAAGTGGGCCAAGGACCTGAACAGACACTTCTCAGAAGAAGACATACAATCAATTAATAAGTACATGAAAAAATTCTCACCTTCTCTAGCAGTCAGAGAAATGCAAATCAAAACCACCCTAAAATACCATCTCACTCCAGTAAGATTGGCAGCCATTAGGATGTCAAACAATAATAAGTGGTGGCAAGGATGTGGGGAAAAGGGTACACTTGTACATTGCTGGTGGGACTGCAAAATGGTGCGGCCATTATGGAAAACAGTATGGAGATTCCTGGAAAAGCTGGGAATGGAACCACCATTTGACCCAGCTATCGCCCTCCTTGGACTATTCCCTGAGGACCATAAAAGAGAATGCTATAGGGATACTGCCACATCAATGATCATAGCAGCACAATTCACAATAGCCAGACTGTGGAACCAACCTCGATGCCCTTCAATAGATGAATGGATAAAAAAAATGTGGCATCTATACACAATGGAGTATTATGCAGCACTAAAAAATGACAAAATCATGGAATTTGCAGGGAAATGGATGGCATTAGAGCAGATTATGCTAAGTGAAGCTAGCCAATCCTTTAAAAACAAATGCCAAATGTCTTATTTGATTTAAGGAGAGCAACTAAGAACTGAACAGAGGGAAAGAGCATGAGGAAAATATTAACATTAAACTGAGACAAGTGATGGGAGGGAAAGGGAGAGAGAAGGGAAATTGCATGGAAACGGAAGGAAACCCTCATCGTTATACGAAATCACATATACAAGGTTGTGAGGGGAAAGGGGGGGGGAAGGGAGAGAACGGAACAATAACAGATGAGGTAGAGAGGGAAAATGAAAGGGGAGGGGAGGGGGGATAGTAGGGGATAGGAAAGTCAGCAGAATACAACAGTCACTAATATGGCATTATGTAAACATTGTGAATGTGTAACTGATGTGATTCTGCAATCTGTATTTGGGGTAAAAATGGAAATGCATAACTCACTTGAATCAAATTTATGAAAGATGAAAAAAATAAAAATTTTAAAAAGTACTAAATTGGCTCATCCTAACATTAAAAAAAGAGATATTACAAAATCAGGCAAAGTATACAGTGAGTGATATGATTAGATATTTTCAACAGGGTTGATTTTGAATATATAATCTTAGGAAGAAACAAATATGTAGTCACCAATAGGATTGATATTTGAGAGCATTAGGCAACCTGAACATGGAAGTAATCCATGTTCACTTTCCATTTAGGCTTTAGTACAATAATAAGTGTGAACTTTGCATTTTGTGTCCAGAATATTACTGTGATAAAATGTATATGTAGATTAGGTGACATCAGTATTTCTTTCACCATTTCTGTGAGTAATATTTTGAAGACATATACATAAGTATTGGTTGTACAAAAACCTGTACCCTGTGTCTATGAATATACAGATAATGCATGAATAGACCATACTCTGAATAAATAGTATAGCTGGTTCCACTTTAAATAATGGATTGAATTGATATTCACAAAGGAATGGTCTGAGGCAAAAACCTTCCTGAAATTCAGGGCAACAGAACAATAGGTAAACAAAACGCACAAAGCAGGGTTTCTCCACTGAGACTTTCCTGGTCACACTGATATCTGAGTTTTCCTAGATGCTCGCCTTTCCCTTCAGCTATCCAGTACATAGCCATATCACATAGCTTGGAGGTAGTACATATCTTGGTCACAAAACAATGAGGCAATTCTGGAGAGTGTCCAGAATTCAGGATGTAAACAGAAACTTTGGAAGATAGCAGGTTTTGCCCTTCAATAAGGAAAGCCGCAGTCCATTAATAAATCGGGCAGGATGAATGTTGCGAAGCTTTCTCCTAGACAGGACACATCCATTGATGCATTTTCTTTTCTAATGTCTACATCCACGGACAGAGTGGGATACACAGACATAGAAGCACTCGCCTTGTCAAAGGACTTACTAGAAACAGTCCACGCCAATTCAAACAAACCGCCTTTCTTACATCTTCTCAGAACATGAGAAAAAAACCATACACACACCTACACCCACAAAGGCACCTCCTTTGTGGAGTGTCCTCTGAATGGTGGGCCATACTATATTCGCCAAAAATGGCCTGTTGTATCTCAAATCTGGTCTCCTTGGCCAACTCTGTGCAGTTGTCAGGAGCCAGCGGTGAACCAATACCTGCTTTCTCAGGAAAGGCCTTTCTTCAGAGCTTTCCTGGCATTTGGCCATCCTCACATCTGTTGGTACTAAGAAAGACTGACTCTGTCCTTGGTAAATTGAAACAAGTGAGACCACAGGGACTGGGACTGCAACTGGCTCTGGGTGCCTCTCTTCGTGGATCCCAAGTTCAGAGAGTTCCATCACCAAGGAAGTGAAGTGAGGTCACTTCCTTCAGGAACTGAATGAGGTCACTGCCTTGGCAACCTCTTTGTCCTAACAGTTACTTCTAAGGGTCCCATGAGATGGAGTCTGTCCCTACTTTCTGTCACACTTTCACAAGTTAGAATGGTATATCAACCATTGGCACCTGGGAAGAGCTCTCCACACAGGCCTGATTTGGTCCATCTTCTCCACATTTAGAAGATAGAGGTTGATTCAGACACATCCATTCATCCTGATCAGGTTGTTTACCATAAAAGATGACTTTTCCTCTCTCAGGTCCTTCATAGCTGCCTACATCTTCTCCAGGGATCATTTCTGCATGGACCTTTGATGTTCTCAGAAGGTGGAAGATCCCCTACATTCCTCTATTGTAAGACTAACTCTGTCCCTCCTCTTTTGTAAAGTTAGATTGAGGGAAGAGTGTATGTTTAGGGTTAATAACATGTTTGATTTGGGTTAGGAATCTCTCTGCTGCATGAATAATGGTATTGGGAACCTGTGATATTCACAAGAATATATAGGTGAAATGTAAGTATGAAAACAGAAATCTAGGTAAGATTCGAAGTCAGAAGGGCATTGGGTCATTGAGTGGGATTCTTAGGTTTGAATTATGTTCTGCATATATGTCTCCGATAAATTGAAACACAATGGTTTAGGACCTTATACCTTGGATGATTAATTGTCGAAGAGAACATCGAGTCAAAAAGCAATAATCAGTAAGATTAGGAAGATAGTCAGTAGGTTTAGAAATAAAAGTGAGTATAGGATTTAGACCAAACTTTCTTTAGCAATAGGGTCTCGGGTAGATATTGAATGTAAATGTCAGCATATGTGAAGTGTCAGACACAATGATGAACTGGGGAATATATGTAGGAAAGCAGATATCAATAGAGATATAAGGAAATCAGGCAAAGTATAAACTGAGTGATAGAATTAGACATTTTCAACAGCCTTGAAGTTGAATATAAAATCTTAGAAAGAAACAAATATGTAGTCACCAATAGGATTTACATTTGAGAGCATTAGGCAACCTGGACATGGTTGTTTTTAGTAATTCATGCTCACTTTCCATTTAGGCTTTGATACAATCATGAGTGTGACCTTTGTTTTTTGTGTCCAGAATATTACTGTGATAAAAAAAAGAAATATATATATATATATATATATATATATATATATATATATATATATATATATATATACACACACACACACATATATAGATAGATAAGGTGACATGAATATTTCTTCTACCATTTCTGGGAGCAATGTTTTGAAGAGGTATAAATTAGTATATTGGGGGAACAAAGAGGTGTACACTGTGTCTATGAATATAGAGATAATGCATTAATAGACCATACTGTGAATAAATAACATACCTGGTTCCAACTTTAATAATGGATTGAATTGAAATGTGAAAATGTACAGGAAATCTTATATTGATATACACACATTCATTCCAACCACTTATACATCTAATGGTAATATTAATGTTATGGTTTATCTTGAAGAGTGTGTGGGTTTAGCTTCAAAATTGATTATGGAAATCGAAAATAATGTGTTTGGAAAGAAGTCTCATGAAAAGACCAGTCAAGTAACATGGAGGAATACATGTGTTCTGAAGCAGAAAGTGATTAAAAGTGAAACAAATTCCTATAAATTTGTGAACTTGTGAATGAAATATATATCCTATGATGTGCAAAAACTGAAGAAATAGTAATGTACCAGTGTTGAATTAAAATGAACGTCAAAATAGACATCATGTCCCCTAGGAATCTATTTGCATTGATGTTAAACTGGGTCAGTTACTGCAGAAATATTAGGATTTGTAAGCACCATTGATTGAAGTTAGTTTTCAGCACTGGGAAACAAATATGTATTTCAGGTAGATGATTATTTCTGAGAATAATCTTGTGAAATGTTGATTATAAATCCACATACATGAACATGAATGAATTTATGGAGTGTATATAAGACACATATATTTCATATTTTATAAAATCTGTAGAGTGTATATATATATATATATATATATATATATATATATATATATATATATACAGAAAAACCCACAAAAATTCATTAAAAAGTATCAATATATATATGCCAATCGTAATTCATCATGTAATATATATCATCCACAGAAGCAAAAATATTTATTTTACTAAACATGGGTTTATGTATAATATTGTTCTAATAGGAAGCTCACCCATAGTTTGAATTTTCAGTTCCAACAGCGTTTAGGAGCACTGATCTCTTCTTACAATTTGTTTCTGCCAAGTCAGCCAACTCATAAAAATATACGTGTGATACCAAGTAGGAATCTATATGTGCATATAAAAAGTACAAGTGCTGAGTAGGCTACAGAGAAAGGGAGACAGGAATTCACATATTTGTTAACTTTAAAAACGCATGGAGAGAGCTGGGGATGTGGCTCAAGTGGTAGCGTGCTCGCCTGGCATGCGTGCGGCATGGGTTCTATTCTCAGCACCACGTGAAAACAAAGATGTTGTGTCCGTCGATAACTAAAAAATAAATATTATAGAATTCTCTCTCTCCTCTCTCACTCTCTCTTTAAAAAAAACACATGGAGGACTATTTCAATTAAAAATTGAGTAGATTTATAAAACCGACCCTTTATCATGCAAGAGGGAAGTCCAACTATACACCATGCTTCCTCTGAACTGCTTGTATTTTCATTCTTTTGGGGTATTTTTCTCCATCATATTAGGATTAGTAGTCAGAGTCTAGTAGGGTATGAGTTAGTGTCAGGGATTCAGTATTTCGAATGGAAAATTGGAAAATGGATCAATGTGTATGCAAATGTGTACTACAAAAAAATTTTCCCACTCTCATTCAGAACAATGCCTTGACATTACCTTCACCCCAAGTAAGACACAATTAGAGGAGAAGAGTTAGAAAATCTTTGAATACATATCTGAAATTGAAAATGCTTAGGGTTCACAACCTTGGAGATTGTAGAGGAGTTTCCAAAAGTAAGGGACAGTGTAAAAACTCTACAAACATGGAGATTTGCCTGCCTAAAGACGTCTGGAGAAACTGCCTCTAGGTTGGGCACTTGAAATATATGTTGCTGTTAGGAGCTTTAGCTTCCTTTCTAGTGAGACCATCAAAGCTGGGTCTTCATCTCTGTGATCTGGAGGACATGGTTTATAATTTTCCAATAAACATGAAGCAGCAGTGCTGAATTCTTGCTTTGTAGGTAATCTGTGGCCACTGGGGGCTAAGTGTCTCCCCATTTGGACTGCGAAGCCATTTCATCATCCTCCACTTTTCATAATGTTTCTTCCTGCTGCACTCGGAGTTTGGTATTTGCTTCACGAAATACAAGGAGTTCAACTGGGACACAGTGCTGCAGCGAGTTCTGTCACGTGTGGTGGATCAGGGTCTGCAGGAGAATGCACCAACAGGGCTTGTATACCACATAGGATGCCCCCTTGACCATAGCAACCTGATTCTGAACATTGCCCTGAAACCTCTCCATATAACAAGTTGCCTTTACATATAAGGGTCTGCTCGCTGCACCATGTCAGTCACAAGCCATTTGGAAGCCAATGGCAGATCCACATGGCCCCACCTCAGATGTTTTATCACACATTTGCTCACCACTGCTCTAGGCCCACTACTCAGCAGGATCCAAATTACTGAGATCTCTGTTTTACACCATTTTCATAAAAACCAGTCAATCAAGGCACTGTCTGGTACACTCGTGATCAGCAACAGGACATCCAAAGGTTCTTCATTGCCACCTGGTCATTGGAATTTCAAAAATTTCATGGTATTTATCTAGCAAATTTTCAATTATGAAGTTGGAAGCACTATGGCTTTCAAATCATTCAGGAATCATTCAATGGTGAGGAAGCTCATTTCAATGAAAACTTTGGAGAACTCTCACAGGCAAGGCTTCCCAAAGAGTGGCCTAAAGGTCACATGAATCCAGGCCCATCGAGGTCTACAATTGAGGTCCATGTGTGTTTTGACTAGCAAATATGGCTTCCAAGTCTTTCAGAATAAAATAATGTGATATCCTGGCTGAGATTCCCAGTGCTCTGTGGAAAGCCACCCTAGGACTAGATCTCAGTTTCCAACGGAGACTCTCATGTGTGGCCTCCTAAATTCCCAACACAATTCATGGCAATACTTCTTTGATGATTGATCCAGAACTCAGTGTTTAAGGGGAATGACACCAGAGTTCAAGCCCAGGTGGATCCAGTCATCTCTTCCAACTGCCACATGAATGACTACAATTAAAACCAAAACACTCCCACATGGTCCTTACCTTCTTCCATATAGACACTCATCATTACCTCTGGCTAGAGTTTTTCATGTGGGACGCATCCCAAGAGAGTGTCCAAAATAATCTTCCTTGCCCCTCATTTGCCTAAAGTCAGGGTGGCATCGTCACCCTTCCTTTGAACCTGGAGTGATCCAATAGGCCTGCCATGAATACTGCTCTGCTTCTTCAATTTGAGTCCTACTGACTCTCAGGGATAGATTCTTTAAGTGATTTGGAGTCACAAGAAAACACAAGCACCTCTGCAGTTCTTCAAAGAACTCATTTGACTTAAAGGATCCCTATTCTCACTTGACAGAGGTCAGAATCCTAACAGAGGAAGGCAAGAGACTCATCAACAATGACAGATTTTTGGCCATTTTGGTTTTGATTGCACACATGGAATCTATCCTTAGATCCATCATGTGCTGAGAATCTAAGCCACAACCTCATACAGGGCCAAGAGGCTGATTTAGACACATCCTTTTACAAGCAATTAAGCAAAGAACCACAGGTGATGCCCATTCATTTCCATTTGAAAATTGTTTTCTTCAGGCTTCACAAAGGGGTGGCCTGAGGCAAAGACCTTCCTGACATTCAGGACAACAGAACCATAGGTAAGCAAATGAACCAAAGCAGGATTTCTCCACTGAAAATTTACTGGTCACACTGATATCTGAGTTTTCTAAGATGTTCCCATTCTCTACAGCTATCAAGTATATAGACATGTCTCAGAGCTTGGAGATGGTACATATCTTGGAAACAAAACCATGAGCCTATTCTGGAGAGTGGCCAGAATTCAGGAAGAAAACAGGAACTTAGGAATTTAGTAGGTGTTGCCCATCCATAAGGCAAACCACAGTCCATTCTTTAATTAGGCAGGATGAATGCTGGGAAGTTTTCTACTAGACAGGACACATCCTTTGATGCCTTCTCTTTTCTAATGTCTACAACCACGGACACAGTGGGATACTCAGACATAGAAACACTAGCCTTGTCAAACGACTTACTAGAAACAGGCCACTCCAACCCAAACAAACAGCCTTTCCTACCTATTCTCAGAACATGAGAGAAAACCACAAACTCACTCCACACCCACAAAGGCACCTCCTTAACCCAAGTAGGTCTGTGACTATCCGGAGTGTCCTCTAATTGGTGGGCCATACTATGTTCCCCTGAAATGGCCTGCCCTTTCTCAGATCTGGTCTCCTTGGCCAACTCTGTGAAGTTGTCAGGAGCCAGCGGTGAACCAATACCTGCTTTCTCAGGAAAGGCCCCTCTTCAGAGATCTTCTGCCATTTGACAATCCTCATATCAGTCGGTACCAAGGAAGACTGACTCTGTCCTTGGTAAATCCAAACAAGTGAGACCACTGGGACTGGGACTAGGACTGGCTCTGGGTGCCTGGCTTCCTGCATCACAATTTCAGAGTTTTTGATGACCAAGGAAGAGAGGTGAGGTCACTTCCTTCAGGAACTGAATGAGGTCACTACCTTGGCCACCACTTTGTCCTAACAGTTGCTTCGAAAGGTCCCATGAAATGGAGGCTGCCCCTACTTCCTTTGACACTTTCACAAGTTAGAATGGTATATCAACCATAGGCACCTGGAAACAGCTCTCCACACAGGCATGGTTTGATCAGTTCTCTACATTAAGAAAGGAGAGGCTGATTCAACACATCTCTTCATACTGACCCGGTTGTTTGCCATGGAATATGACTTTTTCCCTCTTAGGTCCTTCATAGCTGCCTGCAACTTCTTAAGGGTATAATTTCTGCATGGTCCTTTGATGTTCTCAGCAGGTGGGAGATCCCCTACATTACTGTATTGTAAGACAAACTCTGTCTCGGCTCTTCTGTAAAGTTAGTTTGAGGGAACAATGTATGGTTAGGCTTAATAACATGTTTGATTTGAGTTAGGAATCATTCTGCTTAATGAATAATGGTATTGGGAACTTGCGATATTTACAAGAATATATTGGTGAAATATAAGTTTGAAAACAGAAATCTAGATAAGATTTGAATCCAGGAAGGGCACTGGGCTGTTGATTGGGATACTTAGCTTTGAATTATGTTCTGCAAAGATGTCTCAGATAAATCAATATACAATGGCATAGGACCTTGTACCTTGGATGATTGATTGTCGAAGTGATCATCCAGTCAAAAAGGGATAGTCTTTAGGATTAGGAAGATAGTCGGTATGTTAGAAAAAAGAGTAATATAGGATTTGGACCAAAAGTTCTTTATCAATAGGGTTTCGGATAGAGAGTGAATGTAAATGTCAGCACATGTGAAGAGTCAGTCACAATGATGAACTGGGGAAAATATGTAGGAAAGCAGATAACAACAGACATTAGGAAATCAGACAAAATATAAAGTGACTGATAGGATTAGTCATTTTCAACAGGGTTGAGGTTGAATATATTATCTTAAGAAGAAACAAATATGTAGTCACCAATAGGATTGATTTGAGAGCATTAGGCAACCTGGACATGGATGTGTTTAGTAATCCATGCTCACTTTCCATTTAGGCTTTGGTGAAAGGTTAATAAAATAGGTACTTGTTACTTACTGTTTTTCTGTATGCTTAACAAAACACTGTTGAAGTCTTGAGGACTGTTTGCTAATCTTGTTTCCAGAATGTGCTGTCCCCAACTGCCAAACTGCAAATGTATACCCTCACCCGTTTGCACGCAAACCACCCACTTGCCCTGACCCATCAATAAACTTCCCTCCCTGCCCTCTCCAAGGAAAGCATATAAGCTCTGCTTAAGCTGTTCTCATTGCTCTCTGCTCTATTCAAGTGAGCTCTGAGCACCAGAATGCTGGACCCATAATAAACCATTTACTGTTGAAGGAGACATTCTCTTGGTGGTCTCTTCCTCCGATGCTTGCCCGACCTTTACATCTGGAGGCACCAGCAAGATCCGACAGTGGCGGATGAAAGATCCCCTAGGGGCTCCTTTCAGGGTAAGTAAGGGAACTCTTTTTGGTTTTAGGTTTCAGGTTAGGGCTTGGCAAATGGCTATGGGTGATGAGCGTGAGCTCTCTCTGACAGAGGCTGACATACGTGTCACAGAGCCACAGGCCACATCCCTGGGGGATGCCCCAGAGGACTCAGGAAATCGAGGAACAATAGTCTCCTTGACTCAGTGATATTTTGCTTCGGATTCGGTATTGCCAGCCCATCAGGTTTTGCCGGCTACTCAGGCCTGGCCTCAGTATTGGACGTCCAATGCCTGACTTTATTGTCTTGTCTTGTCAGTGTAGTGTGTCGTTGCTTTCACTGTTTGTGTATCTCTCATTTTGGGACAGAGAACTTCAACACCTCTCTTCCTGACCCTTGATCACTGGAACAAAGTCCGCTTAAGGGCCCAGAATCTTTCTTTTTCAGTAAATCGCTGGACCTGGCAGATCCTCTGTGCCTCAGAATGACCCACCTTTGGAGTTGGATAGCCCCTAGAAACATCTACGTCCCACTAATTCGAAAAGTCAGAGATTTTGTATTTCAACCGGGGCCACATGGACATCCAGATCAACAGCCATATATCTCAACTTTGCAGGACCTCTGCAAATCTCCTCCTCCATCGGTGAAGCTTTTCCTTGTCTCTGCCCCCGCTCCTACTCCTTCCACCATGATTCTATCTCTCAAACCCTCTGCTCCTCCTCCTCCACCCTCTCTTCTCCCTGAGTCTCAAGACTCTACTGGACTCTCCTCGCCTTCTTATCCGCTGCCCTCGTCCACCAACCCCCAACAACCTCTAAGTGATTCCCCTGCTGCTGACTCAGCCTCTCCGCCACTGGAGGAAGCTAGGCCAGCCCAGCGCCCACCAAATGACTCCCCCTTGTCACACACACAGCCCCTCCTTCCCTGGAGGAAGCTGGCCTGGCAAAAAGAACTCAAAGAACTCCCTGGCGTTTTCAAACCTGCCTACTTGGGATGACTGCCAACAAATCCTAGGGATTCTCTTCATGACAGAGGAATGAGAGAGAAACTTCCTGGAAGCTAGAAAAAAAAAATATCCTCGGACCAGATGGGTGACCAACACAACTTCCCAACATAATCAAAGCCGGCTTCCCCTTGAACTTACCCAACTGGGACCCCGACACCTTTGAAGGTAGGGAGCATCTGTCCACTTATTGCCGGGCCCTAATAGTGGGTTTCCAACCGGCCGCTAGGCAACCAAATAATTTGGCCAAGGTAAGAGAGATTATTCAAGGGCCTGATGAACATCCCTCTATGTTTCTAGAGAGAATTATGGAGGCATATAGGAGATATACTCCTTTTGATCTTCAGGCAGAGGATCAAAAGGCATATGCCATGATGGCCTTCATTGGGCAAGCTGATCTGGATATTAAAAGAAAGTTACAATACTTAGATGGATTACAAGATATGACTTTGAGAGATTTAGTCAGAGTAGCCAAGAAAGTATCCTATAAGAGAGAAACAGAGAGAACGAAAGGGAGCAAAGGGAGGATGAGAGATGAAAAAGACAGATTAAGGTATTAACTAATGTCCTGGTCACAACAATAAATAGGCCAGAAATTAAGAAACAGGGAGACAAGAAGTGATACCTGGGTCCCCTCCAGAGGCCACCCTTGGCCTCAGATCAATGTGCCTACTGTAAAGAAAAAGGACACTGAGCCAAAGAGTGCCCTAGAAAGAGAAAGCCACGCCAGACAGCCTTTCTGACTCTGGAGGTTGACTAAGAATGTCGGGGCTCAGATCCCTTCCCCGAGCTCAGGGTAACTTTTGAAGTAAAGGGGACCCCATAAACTTTGAAGTGGATACAGCAGCAGTATACTCAGCCCTTAAGGCCCCACTGGGCCCTCTATCAAATAAAAGATCTCTAGTTCAAAGGGCTAACAGCAGTAAATATCAGACTTAGACCACTAAGAGGACCATGGACATGGGGAAAGACAAAATCCAACATTCCTTCCTAGTAATCCCAGAATGCCTGGCCCCATTGATGGGCAGAGATCTGCTCAGTAAGCTCCGGGCCAAAACAAATTTTAACCCCGAAGGCCCCAAAATGAAATTTCTAAATCCTTCATTAAAAACTCCTATAGTCATGGCTTTATAAATGTCAGTCGAAGATGAACATCCACTTTTCACACACCCCAAGACTGATCAAACAGGCAAGCTACCCCAGAAATGGATAACAGATTTCCCAGATGCCTGGGCAAAATTGTTGGGTTAGGCCTAGCCATGAAACAACCTCCAAGAACAGTGGAGTTAAAAACCTCAGCCTCCCCAATCAATGTCAAACAACATCCTCTGAGCAAAAAAGGTAAAGATGGGATAAGGCCCCATATTCAGAAATATCTGGCCTTAGGGTCCTAAGGTGCTGTCAATCGGCCTGGAACACTCCCCTGCTACCGGTAAAAAATCCAGGAACTGGGGACTATCCCCCATACAAGACCTAAGAGAGATCAACAACAGAGTGCAGGACATTCACCCCATGGTAAATAATTCGTACAATCTGCTTATCACTCTGAACCCTGAGTAGAAATGGTATGGACATAAAGATGCTATCTATTGCATGCCTCTGCATAAAGACAGTCAGTTGCTGTTTGCTTTTGAGTGGGTAGACCCAGAAACCGGAACGTATGGTAAACTAACATGGACTAGACTCCCACAGGGGTTCAAAAACTCCCCCACTCTCTTTGATGAAGCCCTCCACAGAGATGTCAACAACTTCAGACCTATGCACCCTGAAGTCACCCAGCTTCAATACGTGGATGACCTGCTACTGCAGCCAACACCAAGGAAAACTGTGAGTCTGGGAACCAAGCACTATTATATAAGCTTGCTCAACTCGGGTATAGAGCTTCTTCCAAAAAACCCCAAATTTGCCAGCAAGAAGTAGTCTTCCTGGGCTATTCCCTTAGGGGTGGTAAACGATGGCTCACTGAGCCCAGAAAACAAACGGTTGTGCAGATACACCCCCCCCCCCCAGCAGCAGACAACACAGAGAGTTTCTTGGGACTACTGGGTTTTGCAGGTTATGGATTCCTGTGTTTGCGTCCTTAACTTCTCCTTTATACCCGCTGTTAAAGGGAGATGCCCAATTCCAATGGACCCCTGAGCACCAGCAAGCTTTTGATAACATCTAACAACACTGGCACTGAACTCCTCAAGTTCACTGAGCCAAGCCTGCAATTTCAGAAATCCCTACACTACGTTAAAAATGTACATCAATTCACAAACCTTGGTTCAAAGAAACTGCAGGCATTCCTGAAGGATCAAGAACAGAGTTTTCCACTAACCGACTCACAGCGAAAGGACATAACTGAACGGGTAACAAAACCCTGTCCGTTCTGTCAATAGGTTAATGCTTACCCTTCCAAGCTTCCTGCAAAAAAGCACCTATGAACAACCAGACCAGGACAATTCTGGGAAGTGGACTTTACTGAAATTAAGCCAGCGAGGTATGGACTTCAATATCTCCTAGTGTTTGTAGATATATTTTCAGGATGGATTGAAGCCTTCCACACAAAAAAAGGCACAAATGGTGGTAAAAAATCCTGAAAGATATTTTTCCATGATAAGGCCTACCTAAGGGTATATTGTCTGATAATGGACCGGCGTTCATGGCCCAGGTAAGTAAGGGGTTAGCCAGGACCCTGGGAATAAATTGGAAGTTACATTGTGCTTATAGACCCCAGAGCTCAGGACAGGTTAAAAAAAAATTAATAGAACCATTAAAGAGACCTTAACGAAATTAAGCTTAGAGAGGGCATCAAAGGTTGGACTATGCTCCTGCCTTATGCACTGTTTCATGCAAGAAATACTCCCTCTGTTTCTTTGAGTAACCTCACCTCCTATGAAATTCTTTTTGGGGCCCCTCCTCCAGTAAGGACCTAACCCCAACTCTAAGACCTACCGATCCCTTCCACACCCCCTTGCTTGACAAACTTAAAGCTCTTGAAAGAACTCAGCGATACCTGTCAAACCAGCTGGCCACTGCCTACCAACCTGGTGAAGAGGAGACTCCACATCGATATCAAATAAGAGACTTCGTCTACATAAGATGACTTCAGGTGTCATCCCTGGAACCCCGATGGACAGGACCATACCAGGTGCTACTTATAAAACCTACAGTGGTAAAGGTAGACGGAATCACTTCCTGGATCCTAATTCTCATCTCAAGCCTGCGCCCTGTCCAGACTCTGGCTTGAAAGTGGAAAAGACTGGTAACCCTTTCAAATTGCATATTTGCCATGTGGATAAGGCTATAGACTCTCCCCTTGGCCACCACTAGTCCTAACCATCATCAGCCCATTCAGCAGCGATGGCTGATCACAAATCCTATTAGACAAGAAGTATGGTCTGTCTTGCAGACAGCCCCCTTAGGGACCTGGTGGCCATCTCTCCACCCAGATATTTGTCAGCTGAGTATACGTCTTTCCAATTGGGATATCTCTGATGAAGAGGATCCCACTAAAATTCCATTAAATTTCTCCCGTACCATAGATAATGGAAACAAACATTATGGATGTAGGGACACGCAAGCCTGATGCAGGTTGGCTAGCCTAGATTACTATGTTTGCCCAGTGGACTATCAAAGCCACAAACAACCACGGCTGTGTGGTGGAAAAGCCGTCTTCTTCCGTAAGTCATGGGGATGTGAGCATACAGGGGCTGCCTGGTGGAACCCAAACTCCTCATCAAATTCAGTTCACAGCATTGGCCATATTACCAATTAGACAACCAAAACCGATGGCCCACAGAGGGGTGTCTAGATCCTCAAATTCTGTGTGACTTTTTCAACTTCGGCAAGTGCTCAAAAGGATGGAAGAAAATTCCCCTATGTGTATGCCTTTTCCCTCCTTTGCTCACATCATGAACTATGTTTCTCCAATAGATCCTTCTGCTCCAGACTCTCTGCTGTCACTCTCACATCAACAACCTGATTTCTCCCCTCCAATTACTAGATCAAAAACCCAAACCTCCGCTGGTTCTCAGACCATTGCCCTCTTGCTGAGGTAGCAGGTACTGAGGTACCCTTCCACCCACTCACTCCTCTCTTCTCCTGTCAGTGCCCACACCGTGTCCCACCAGGTCCTCTTACCAGCTAACCCAAAGCTCAAACCAACTGAGGAGTGCCCTCAGACGCCTATCCAAGTTGTAATGAAAATGGCCTTTAAAGTTGCTTTGTCATCACTAAAAACAGGTTACTAAGAATTTAATGTCCCTCACAGGCTTTTTGGGATACTCACTCCTGTCTTCCCATCTGCTCTACCTGTTCTACTGCTCACGTTTTGTTGCCAGGAAAATCCCAAACCCTTTTCCCATTATTATTTTATATCTCTTTTTCCTCATTCTCAGAACCACAGAACTGCTCTCACCCCCCGCCTTCCCCGTCTTCCCCTCTGTACCAGGCCCACAGAAAAATCTTAAATGGCCTTCTCCAGAAGTCTTCATCGTGGCTGACTTTAGGACTTTCAGCAACAAAGTCCCTATAAAAGAGTTCAGTGTACATAAACTTCCTCTTTTCGTGTTGCTCTGTTATACTTGGCCACTGGCTGGAAAAATCAGCACTTCTAAGCTAGACACCCCCTTACTAGTTTTTCACAAAATATGTGAACAAGGCCTCTGGCCTTGAGCTGAGGCTTCCAGAGATGGCTACATTTCCAAGATAAAGAAGTTACCAACTGGGCTCCATGGTAACAGCTGGCAGGGAGAAAATAAAAGAGAAGAAAAAAGCTCTCCCCCTCCCAGATGTCCTTAAAAAGTTATCTTTCCCAGAGAAGAGGAAAATAAAAACAGAACCAAAAACTGCTTTTTGTGAACTTCTGCAGACTGTAAATTTCTGAGTCTTTTCTCTTACATGTTGGGTACAAAATTCTGAAACTACCTAAACTTGGGATTCAGGGGATTAATTGATTACAATAGAAGCAATGCCCTCTATATCCGGTTGCAACCAAATAGGACTGTTTCCCTGTCTTCGGTGCTATCTTAGGTGCCTTGCCTTGTCCATACCTACAACAGTATAATTCTATATACTTAAACATTGTTTATTCATAGAATTATCAACAGATGTGATTAATTATGTAATGGTGCAGATGTTTCCCCGAGTGCTCTATCATGAGGCAGGATCATTTAAATTTCAAATAGGGGGGCATACAACCCGGTTCTGCTGGCAACCTGTATCTTTCACTTTAGCCATCCTATGAGGAATAGTAGTTGCTGCAGAGGTGGGCACAGGTACCACTGCCCTAATCCATGGGACACAACAAATGACCCAATTAGAAGCAGCAATACACCAAAACTTAAAGATATTAAAAAACCACCATCACAGCTTTACAAGAATCTTTAACCTCTCTCTCTGAAGTTGTTTTACAGAACAGTCGAGGGTTCGACCTCCTCTTCATGAGAGAAGGGGCCTTTGTCCTGCATTGAGGGAAGAATGTTGTTATTATGCCTACCATACTGGAGTTGTAAAAGAATCTATGATTAAATTAAGAAGACGCATTGAAGAGCATCAACAAGAGAGAGAGGCCCAAAAAGGGTGGTTTGAGTCTTGGTTCACAGAGTCCCCCTGGTTAACTACGCTTTTATCAGCCCTGGCCGGTCCCTTAATAATCTTCACATTATTGCTAACTGTAGGACCCTGTTTGCTCAACCGTGTAGTTTCCTTTCTCCAAGCTCAAATTGGACAAGTTAAACTTATGGTAATCAGAAATCAATATACCACACTAGCAGACATAAAATGTGACATCCCCAATGATCACTATTATGATTTAATGTAACCAAAAGAAAGTGGGGAATGAAAGGTAAATAAAATAGGTAATTGTCACTTCCAGTTTTACGGTATGCTTAACAAAACACTGTTGATATCTTGAGAACTGTTTGCTAATCTTGTTCCCTGAATGTGCTGTACCAACTGCAAAACTGCAGAATGTACTCCCTCACCCATTTGCACGCAAACTACCCACTCGCCCTGACCCATCAATAATCTTCCCTCCCTGCCCTCTCCAAGGAATGTATATAAGCTGTGCTTAAGCTGTTCTCAGGGCTCTCTCCTCTATTCAAGGGAGCTCTGAGCCCCAGCATGCTGGACCCCCATAAACTTTTGGCTGTTGCATTAGACAGTCCCTGGTAGTCTCTTCCTCCGATGCTCGCCTGACATTTACATTGGTAAAATAATAAGTGTGACCATTGCTTCTGTGTCCAAATGTACAAATTAATATTGGGGGTAGAAATAGGTGTACCCTGTGATATGAATATAGAGATAATGCATGAATAGGCAATACTGTGAATAAATAATAAAATGGGTTCCAAATTTAATAATGGATTCAATTGATATCTGAAAATATACAGGAAATCTTATATTGATACACATACATTCATTCCAACCAGTTATACATCTAAACGTTATATTAGGATTATGGTTTGTCATGAAAAGTGTGTGAGTTTTGCTTCAAAACTGATTATGAAAGTTGAAAATAATGTGTTTGGAAAGAAGTCTCATGAAAAGACCAGACAAGAAACCTGGAGGAATCCATGTGTTCTGAAGCAGGAAGTTATTGAAAGTGAAACAAATGCCTATAAGTTTGCTAATTTGTGGATGAAATATATATCCTATGATGTGCATAAATTGAAGAAATAGTAATGTACCAGTGTTGAATAAAAATGAACGTCAAAATACACATCATGTCCAATAGTAATCTACTTGCATTGATGTTAAACTGGGTCAGTTACTGTACAAATATTAGTATTTGTATGCAACATTAACTGAAGTTAGTTTTCAGTACTGGAAACAAATATGTATTTCATGTGGATGAATATTTCTGAGAATAATCTTGTGAATACTTGATTATAAATCCATATACATGAACATGAATGAATTTAGGGAGTGTATATAAGACACATATATTTCATATTTTTAAAAATCTGGAGAATATATATATATATATATATATATATATATATATATATATATATATATACAAAAAAACACACACAGAGACATTAAATTACCAATATATATGCCAATCGAAATTTATCATGAAATATATATCATCCACAGATGCAAAAATATTTCTTTTACTGAACATGGATTTATGTTTAATGTTGTTCAACTAGGAAGCTCACCCATAGGTTGAATTTTAAGATCCAACAGGGTTTAGGAGGAGTGATCTCTTCTCATAATTTGTATCTGCCAAGTCAGCCACCTCACAAGAATGTACATGTGATACCAGGTAGGATTCTATATGTGCATATAAAATTACATGTTCTGAATAGGCTACAGAGAAAGGGAGACAGGAATTTATATATTTATTAACTTTAAAAACACAAGGAGAACTATTTCAATTAAAAATTAACTAGATTTATAACACCTACCCTTCATAATGCAAATGGCAAGTCCAACTATACACCATGCCTTTTTTGAACTGCTTTTATTTCTATTCTGTTTGGGTTAGTTTTCTCCATCATATTAGGATTAGCAGTCAGAGTCTAGTACTCTCAGGGATTAAGTATTTTGAATGGAAAATTGGAAAATGAATCTAATGTGTATGCATATATGTGCTACACAAAAATCTTCCCACTCTCATCCACAACAATGCCTTGACATTAACTTCGTCCCAAGTAAGACACAATTAGAGGAGAAAAGTTAGAAAATCTGTGAATGCATATGTGGAATGGAATATACTCAGGAGTTCACAACCTTGGAAGTGGTAGAGCAGTTTCCAAAAGTAAGGCACATGGTAAACACTCCACAAACATGGATCTCTGCTGGCCTAAAGACTTCTTGATAAACTGCCTCTGAGGTTGGGCACTTGAAATATATGTTGTTGTCAGTAGCTTTAGCTTACTTTCTAGTGAGACCATCAAAGCTGGGTCTGCATCTATGTGACCTGGAGGACATTGTTTCTAATTTTCCAATGAACATGAGGCAGCAGTGCAAATACTCTCTTTGTAGTTAAACTATGGCCACTGGGAGCTAAGTGACTCACCGTGTGAACTGTGAAGCCATTTGGTCCTCCTCCACTTTTCGTGGTGGTTCTTGCTGCTGCACTGGGACTTTGGTATTTTCTTCATGAAATACAAGGAGATCAACTGGGACACAGTGCTGGAGGGAGTTCTGTCACATGTGGAGATCACGGTCTGCATGTGAATGCACCAACCAGGATTTTATCCCACATGGGTTGCCCCTTTGTCCATAGCAACCTGATTCTGAACATTGCCTTGAAATCTCCCTATATAAAAAGATGCCTTTACATGGAAGGTTCTGCTGGCTGTACCATGTCAGTCACAAGCCATTTGGAAGCAAATGGCAGATCCACATAGCCCCACCACACATGTTTTATCACACACCTTCACACCACTGCTCTAGGCCCACTAATTTGCAGGTTCCAACTTACTGGCATCTCTGTTCTACACAATTTTCATGAAACCCAGTCAGTCAAGGCACTGTCTGATACACTCATGATCAGCAATAGGACATCCAAAGATTCTCCAGTGCCACCTGGTCATGGGAATTTCAAAAATTTCATGGTGTTTATCTAGCCATTTTTCGAGGATGAAGTTGGAGGAACTTTGGGTTTCAAAAACCATTAAATGTTGAGGAAGCTCATTTCAATGAAACTCTGGAGAACTCTCATAGGCAAGGCCTCCCAAAGAGTGGACAAAAGGTCACATGAAGCCAGTCCAATTGAAGTCTACAATGTGAGGTACATGTGTGTTTTAACTCTCAACTATGGCTGCCAAGACTTTAAGAAGAAAATCATGGATTATCTTGGCTGAGATTCCCAGTGCTCTGTGGCCTTGATCTAAGTTTATAAGGGCTACTTTCATGCGTGGCCTCCTAAAATCCCAACAAAACTCATGGCAATTCTTCTCTGAGGTCAGTTCCAGAACTCAGTCTCTATGTGGATTCACACGAGAGTTCAAGCCCAGGTGGACCCAGTGATTTCTTCCAATCGCCACACAAATGACCAAAATTTAAACGAAAACACTCCCATATGGCCCTCATCTTTTCCACATAGACACTCATCATAACCTCTAGCTGGAGGTTTCTATGAGGGGCGCTGGACAAGACAGTGTCCAAAATAAGCTCCCTTGCCCGTCATTTGCCTAAAGTCAGGGTGGCCTGGAAACCCTTCCTGTGAACCAGGAGTGATCAAATAGGCCTACCATTATTACTGTTCCACTTCTCCAATTTGAGGCCTACTGACTGTGGGGTTTAGATTCTTCATGTGGATTGGGGTCATGAGAAAACCCAAGCACCAATGGGCTAGACTCTGAAGGGCTTTGAAGAACTCATTTGACCCAAAGGATTCCTATTCTCACCTTATGGAGGTCAGGAAACTTACAGAGGAAGGCGAGAGACTTCATCCATAATGAATGCTCTTTTGGCCATTTTGGTTTTGGATGCACACATGGCATCTTTCTTTAGATCCATCAGGTGCTGAGAATCTAAGCCACAGCCTCACACAGGGCCAACAGGCTGATTCAGACACATCCCTTTCGAAATCAATTACTCAAAGAGGGACAGGTGATGCCCATTCATTTGCATTAGAGAACTGTTTTATTCAGGCTTCACAACGGGGTGGCCTTGCAAAGACCTTCCTGACATTTAGTGCTATAGAACAATAGGTAAGCAAAAGTCCCAAAGCAGGGTTTCTCCACTGAGACTTTTCCTGGTAACACTGATATTTGAGTTTTCTGAGATTCTTGCCATTACCTTCAGCTATCCATTACATGGCCAAGTCACAGAGCTTGGAGGTGGTACCTATCTTGGTCACAAAATCATGAGCCTATTCTGGAGACTGGCCAGAATTCAGGAAGAAAACAGGAACTTAGGAAGATTGCAGGTATTGCCCACAAATAAGGCAATCCACTGTCCTTTTATAAATTGGGCAGCGTGAATATTGGGAAGCTTTCTCCTAGACAGGACACATCCATTGATGCATTTTCTTTTGTAATGTCTACACCCACGGACAAAGTGGGATACACAGACATAGAAACACTTGCCTTGTCAAATGACTTAATTGAAACAGTCCACTCCAAAACAAACAAACCAACTTTCCTACGTATTCTCAGAACATGAGACAAAACCACAAACCCACACTCATTCCCACAAATGCACCTCCTTCCCCCAAGAAGGTCTGTTACTAACCGGAGTGTCCTCTGCCTGGTGAGCCATTCTTTGTTCACCCGAAATGGCCTGTCTGTTCTCAAATCTGGACTCCTTGGCCCACTCTGTGAAGTTGTCAGGAGCCAGCTTTGAGCCGCCACTACCTGCTTTCTCAGGAAAGACACCTCTTCAGATTTTTTCTGGCATTTGGCCATCTTCACATCTGTAGGTACCAAGAAAGACTGACTCTTTCCATGATAAATCCAAACAAGTGAGATCTCTGTGACTGTTACTGGGCCTGGCCCTGGGTGCCTGGTTTTCGGGATCCCAAGTTCAGAGAGTTCCATCACAAAGAAGTGAGGTAGGTCACTTCCTTCATGAACTGAATGAGCTCACAGCCTTGGCAAACACTTTGTCCTAACAGTTTCTTCCTAGGGTCCCATGAGATGGAGGCTGCCCCTACTTCCTGTGACACTTTCACAAGTTAGAATGGTATATCAACCATAGGTACTGGGGGAGAGATCTCCACACAGGCTTGGTTTTGTCCATTTTGTCTACATTAAAATGCGAGAGGCTTATTCAAACACATCTCTTCATCCTGACAAGGTTATTTGCCATGGAAAATGACTTTTGGTATCTCAGGTCCTTCATAGCATTCTATATCTTCTTCAGGGATAATTTCTGCATGGATCTTTGCGATTCTCAGCAGGTGGAAGATCCCCTATATTCCTGTATTGTAAGACCAACACTATCCCTGCACTGCTGTAAAGTTAGATTGAGGTAACAGTGTATGGTTAGTGTTAATATCATGTTCTATTTGGGTTAGGAATCATTCTGCTGGATGAATAATGGTATTGGGAACCTGAGATATTTACAAGAATATATAGGTGAAATATAAGTATGGAAACAGAAATCTAGGGAAGACTTGAAGCCAACTAGGACATTGGGCCCTTGAGTAGCATACTTTGCTTTGAATTATATTCTGCACAGATGTCTCAGATAAATCGATATACAAAGAAATAGGATCTTACACACTGGATGATTGAATAACATACAGAATATCCAATAAAAAAGGGATAGTCTGTAGGATTAGCAAGATAGTCAGTAGATTTAGAAAGAAGAGTTAGTATAGCATTTGTACCAAAAGTTCTTTACAAATAAGGTTTCGGGTAGAGAGTGAATGTAAATGTCAGCACAATGACGAATTGGGGAAAATATGTAGTAAAGCAGATATAAATAGAGACATTAGGAAGTCAGTAAAAGTATAAAGTGTGTAATTTGTTTAGACATTTTCAACGGTTTGAGTCTGAATATATAATCTTAGGCAGAAACTAATATGTTGTCACAAATTGGATTGACTTTTGAGAGCATTAGGTAACCAGGACATGGATGTTTTTTATTAATCCATGCTCACTTTTTATTTAGGCTTTGGTAAAATCATTAGTGTGACCTTTGCATTTTGTGTCCAGAATATTATTGTGACAAAATGTATATGTAGATCAGGTGACATGAGTATTCCTTCCACCATTTCTGGGAGCACTATTTTGAAGAAATATAAATTAGTATTGGGGGTACAAAGGGGTATACCCTGTGTCATAGAATATATTGATAATGCATCAATTGACCATCATGTGAATAAATAATATAACTGGTTCCACTTTAAATAATGGATTGAATTGATATCTGAAAATATAAAAGAAATCTCACATTGATATACAATCATTCACTGCAACCAGTTATGCATCTAATGGTAATATTATGGTTGTGGTTTATCCTGAAAGGTGTGTGAGTTTTGTTTCAAAAGTGATTATGGAAATTAAAAATAATGTGTTTGGAAAGAAGTCTCATGAAAAGAATAGTCAAGAAACCTGTAAGAATACATGTGTTCTCAAGCAGGAAGTGATTGAACATTATATATCATACTATATATAATGTGCATAAACTGCAGAAATAGTAATGTACCGGTGATGAATAAAAATGAAAATCAAAATACACATCATGTCCCATAGGAATCTACTTGCATTGATGTTAATCTGGGTCAGTTACTGTAGAAATATTAGGATTTTTATGCACCATTCACTGAAGTTACTTTTCAGTACTAGGAAAAAAGTATGTATTTAAGTTGGATGAATATTTCTGAGAACAATCTTGTGAAAATTTGATTATAAATCCACAAAAATCACAAAACATTATAAACACAAAAGTCACATGGACATTAAAATGTAGCAATATATATGCCAATTTAAATCCATCTTGAAATATATATCATCCACTGATCCAAAACTATTTATTTAATGAACTTGAATTTATGTATAATGTTGTTCAGCTAGGAAGCTCCCCCATAGATTGAATTTTCTGTTCCAAAAGTGTTTAGGAGGAGTGATCTCCTAAATGTGTATGCAAATATGTGCTACACAAAAATCTTCCCACTCTCATCCAGAACAATGCCTTGATATTACCTTCACCCCAAGTAAAACACAGTTGGAGGACAAGAGTTAGAAAATCTGTGAATACATATCTGGAATGTAAAATGGTCAGGAGTTCACAACCTTGCAGGTTGTAGAGGAGTTTCCAAAAGTAAAGGACAGGCTTGATAGACCCAACCTGATCTTTTATTAGAATTGGGAGCCATCTTGCCAGAAAGCCATGAAAAGATAATTTGGGCTTTACTATAAATTACTGCAAATTCTGAACCTGCTTGGAATGCGTGCCCGTGCCTTGAACTCATCCTTGCCTGGCTCTCTGACCAGATAACAGTGCTCTCTGAAACATTAGTGACACCTAATAAATATTGGCCTTCCCAGGCCAGACAACGACCCTCTCTGAGTCTCTAATGGTCCTCATAATTTCTGATGTTGGGGCCAGCAAAAAAAATGTAAACTACCATTAGTGTGATGCTTTCAAAGTTCTGTTATCTGTAACCACCTTTTTGTGTAACTTTCTGGGCTATATAGCTGGGCTGTAGGAAAGGTGGTGCTGCTGTCTTGTTCCCGCCATTTTTGGATGGAGAGGCAGCCTGGCCGGTTTTAATAATAAGCTTGCCTTAATTTGATTTTAATTGGAGTCAGTGGTCTTTTCTTGCATCCTAGTCCAACATTTTGGAGTTCCCCAGTGAGATGACCCTGCCCGACCAGATCACAAGGCCAGACTGCTGAAAATTCTGAAGCTGGCCTTTCCTCCAGGGCTACGGGCTGGGGAGCCACTCTAGGGGGTGCACAACTTGAGATGTTCCAAGGCCTTGGAGTGAGCCGTCGGTCTGGGGAGCACTGCAGTGAACCACCGCACTGAAACTATTAGCAAGCACCTGATGGAGGAGGCCTCCATAGGTAAGTGGCACCTTAATAACATCTTATATCTGGTTAAGGGAGATCTCTTCTAATGACAGAGAGGTGGCCTGGGGAGGCTCACATACACTCCTGTCCAGGACAGTAATGAGAATCGTTCTGTCCTCTGTTCCGTTCTGTAGGGAATTCCTTTCAAGGTTAGAGAGGTGCCGAGGGACACGCACGTGCTCCTACCCCAGAGCTTTAGCAAGACGTTGAATTGCTCCTCTGTTTTTCTGTTTTGGCACCGGGATTCTGGTTTTGTTTTTTTTTTTTTTTTTGTGTGTGTGTGTGTGTGTGTTTTGTTCTGTGTTCTATATGTTTTTTTGTTTTTTTGTTTTTGTGCATTTTGTTTTGTGATTTCTGTGATAAAATCTTAAGGATATTGAACGTGAAAATGGGTAACAAATAAGTAAGCCTGACACCCCTTTGGACTGTGTTTTAAGGAACTGTGATGATCTTTACCACCATTTGTTAAGCAGAATGAGAGAAGCCCCTAGCTGGCTGCCTGGAGCACACCCAGTGCAGATGGCAATGCCTGCTGGGGAATGAAGAACTGAGTATCTCCCAGCATCTGCCAAAGCCCTGTTTCTTCAGGGAATTCCCTGCTTCGTTCCCTGCACTGTAAGGATAATGCCGCCTCTGTCTTCTTAAAAAAAGAGAAAAACAAAAAGGGGACACTAAATGCAGTAAATTCACCATGGAGACACTTTATTTTACATTTCAGGTTGCTCCTCTGTGAAAACATTTGGTCCCCTTGTGGGGACATCTGTGGTGCCACTGGGGAAGGAGATTTTTCTCTTATTTGCTCTGTTTTAAAGGGTTCTGTCTGTCAGCCATTGTCTGGAGTTCATTTCTGCCTGTCTTGTGCCTATTTTCTGGACCTTTAAGACATGTGCAATAATGTGTTAATATTATAAATTGTTTCTTGGAAATGATCTTAGCTGAATTTGTGTCTAAATGATGATGTTTCATTGTACCAATCTGGTATCTGAATGGGTTTTTGAAGCATTTCACTATCTTGCAGTTAAAAGTCGGGTTTAGGTAATTGTTTAGTTTATGGTTTCAGATAATTCATGCCAGAGAACATAAATACTTAGGATGGAAAACTAAAGAACTCTACTTCCAAGTTGGCAAGTAACTTCCCAATCATTCAGTCTTTTTTTCACCAATTTTAAATTAGGTAGCCTGGGAAAATGTCACTGTGTGTACCAGTGCATTAATTTGGACAAGGATACTAAATCATAGTATGATATCTGTTGACAAAACAACTTGTAAAGATATAAAATTTTGTGAATTGTATCTTAAACTTGTATCATAATTTTCAACATCCTAACCTGAAAATAATTGTTAAAATACCTTAGGCCTAAGGTTTCTGCTAAGAATAGCCATTTTTTCCTGCTTCTTCCAGACCTCAGCCAGGGATTATTTTGAAATGCAAATGAAAGAAGCCTGTAAGCTTAGTAGGAGACTTATTTGAGGCCTAAGGAAAAAAAAAGTAAATTGTATGGTATTTACTTATTACTGGCCAGTCATTTTTTCTAGGACTCATATTTTTTTCCTTAGATTCTTTGTTTATTTTTTGAGCTCATGATTTTGCTCCTACAGACCTAGGTTAATGTTTTTCTGATCAGTAATATCTTTGACCAACTGTGGAATTTTTAAATCATTGCAGTGGAGATTTCACCTGTGAAAAGCTACAAGGCCTTCACTTTTATTATGTGTGCACAATTTGTTATGTGTTGTATGTCTATATATGTATACATATGTCCGTATATCATATGTATGATACACAAATTAACATATATAAGGAGCACTCATATTAAAAAGCACTCATAAAAACAATTTTAAAAAGTGGATCCAAAGATCTTTAATTCACGTGATTTAAATGTTTCAATTTAAATTGGGTAAACTGATAAATATAAATTTCTTTAAATTTAAGCTTACAAGTTTTTCTAGGTGTTCAAAAATCTAATAAAGTATTAATGTCTACAAAAGGTCTAATATGCCTATGTTCCAGGACTTTTCTTTCAATCAAAAAAATGGCTTACACTGTTCAAAACATTTGTCTAATATTTTGATAAATAAGTAAAGTAAATTTGATATGGGATTACTCATTCATGAGTACTTTTATTTGATATCTGATTGATATACTAAGGTCTGTATAAGTTTGTACTAAAGTCTGTATAAGATTGTAAAAATCAGTCATGTGTTAAAGAGACAAAAATTTCTTAAACATAAGATTACCCATAACATTTAGTTTATTAAGATTTAAATTTTCTAGAGCAGGCAACCATAAAAATTAAACAACTGTTTAATTAATAACTGTTATTTTAGAGCACTGTACTGCCATTTCTTTAAAAGCTAAACTTGGTTAATGTAGAAACATCAATGTAATTGTGATGCTATTAATGTGCTCATATCTTCCAGTTATAAAACTCTATAAGGTAGAAACTTTAAAAGAGCATTATATCAAGCAGGTGTTCTGAAGTTGTATGGTAAATAAAATATATATTGCGGATTTATTTACCTGTTATCAATAATATATGTAAAGTTTTATGTTACTTTATACATTGTGGAACAATTTAAATGTATTTTTAAGTTAATGAGACCCTAATCTATGTAAAGGTTAAAATCTTTCAGCCGTACTTTAATTCATGTTTTAAATGTGATATCATATGGTGTGAGCTAATGTTCATGTGACCTCAAAAAATTTATGTAAACTTTGTAAAATGATATTTAAAAAACAAAGATCAGCTTTAGAACTAAAGCATTTACGGTTTATAAGGAGCCCTGCTTACCTGAGATAAGACTCTGTGTCCCATCTTACTACATGTGAGAATGACTACGAAAGCAGTAGGACAGATTTTATTTCATTTAAAGTTATGTTCAAATTTTTTTTTCTGTCAAGATTACTAGGATCTCAAAAAGATGATATAATATATAAGTCACCCAAAAAATTCAGGGTAGCTATTACATGAACTAAGTATTTTTACTCTTGTTAAAAAAATTTTATTTTTTAATTTCCTTATAAGTGATCTAAAGATTCCCTGTTGGTGTTTTACAGAAGTGTTGCTTTAAGAACACAACATGGGTTAATTTAAGATAATAAGTCATCAACTACAAGACAGACAGAATAATAAGATCCCAATTAATAATATATTAATAATTATAAACTTATAGACATTAAAGCACAGTACTCTTAATATATGGCTGTTAAAATTCATTTGCTGGTTGTTTCAGATTAGGATTGAAAATTAAAGTTGAATAAAAAGGTCCAAAAAAAAACGATATTTGACTCTTGCCCTCTGAGTCAGTCTGAATCCAGGGAACATTGATTTCTCTATGAGCTTTGCAACTCTGGGCCACATAACCTCCCGATCAGAGAGATTAATGAGACCACTGGAGAACAGAAAGCCAATCAGTGCATTTGCTACAAAGAGGTGAGTCATCAGGAAAGGGAGACATCCCTGATGCTTCTGAGGGAAGCCACATGGTCAAGCAAGACCTGGACCCACATAGCTCAAATTGCACTAGCAGAACTGAGAAGCTGCTCTCAAGTTTCCCAAAAAATGACTCCCATAAAAGCTCAGCTGACTGCTAACAATAGATAGAAACAAAAGTCTGTTTGACTGCTTCATCTTAAACACTTAGCAAAGACAGTTAAAACCAAAATACAGCCAATCCTGGGCATTTTAAATAATAATAATAATAATAATAATAATAATAATAATAATAATAATAATATTTTAAGGTATACACTTTATGTTAGCCTCCCAAAATAAGTAAAACTGTTGGCTACAAAGAAGGATTCTCAGAGAGGAATGCCTGATAACTATAAAAATAGACTATCAAGAGGAGCTGCCAGAGGCAGAAGTTTTTAGTTTAAGGCCTACAGATATTCCTAACCTACACAGGTAGGCTTGGTGTTTGCTAGTACAATTATCCAGCCCTGAGTAACAGAATTAAATGTTTCTCTATTAAACACAGAGGTCATACTAGTGAAAGGATTCTGCAAAATCAGATGACATTAAATTATTAAACTGTATATTATGGGGAGGGACAACTGTATCACTAAAAGTTAAATATTAAGTTCACAATCCTGATAATTGGGGATATTAAAGACTGGTGAGGGTACTTCATACAGTGACATGATCCAGCTACTGCAACATTTATTCAATACTCATGTTTTTTGTTTCTCTCATAGAAGAACCAATCCCCAGATGACTTTACAACCTGTTCTTCCTCAACAAGACTTCAAAAAGAACTGACTTCAAAAAGGCAACTCATGTCCCTCACGCCATGCACACTCATGTCACCCTTTCTCAGCTGAGAAAAAGCCAAAATGAGAGACGACTCTCTACTTACACCAATGAAGCCAAAAATAAATAGACTATCAATATAAGTAATTAATTAAGTCAGGTAATATCAGGGAGACTGGTTTTCGGTGAGTTCTAAAAATTTGGTGACTGTTAACTGAGGGATTAAAATTTCCTCAGTGCTTTTCCACTAACCTATCAAGGATTACAAAGGGACACATAAGAAAAGGGGGGAATGATACACCCAACCTTACCTTTTATTAAAATTGGGAGCCATCTTGCAACAAAGCCATGAAAAAATCATTTTGGCTTTACTGTAAATTACTGCAAATTCTGAACCTGCTTGGAATGACTGCCCGTGCCTTGAACTCACCCGTGAATGGCTCTCTGACCAGACAGCAGCCCTCTCTGAAACTTTGTCACACCTCATAAATATTGGCCTTTTGTGGCCAGACAATGACCCTCTCTGAGGCTGTAATGGTCCTCATAAATTTTGATGTTGGGGCTAGCAAAAAAAAAAAATGTAAACTCCCATTAGTGTGATGCTTGTCAGAGTTCTATTATCTGTTACCCCATTTTTGTGTAACTTTCTGGGCTACAAACCTGGGCTGTAGTAAAGGTGGGGTTGCTCTCTTGTTCTCGCAATTTTGGGAGGGAGTGGCAGCCCAGCCAGTGGAAATAATAAGGTTACTTTAATTTGATTTTAATTGGAGTCAGTGTTCTTTTCTTACATCCTGGTCTAAGAGGCCAACACTCCACAAACATAGAGCTCTGCTGGCCTAAAGACTTCTTGAGAAACTGCCTCTGAGGTTGGATACTTTAAATATATTTTGTTGTCAGAAGGTTTAGCTTCTTTTCTAGTGAGACCATCAAAACTGGGTCTGCATCTATGTGAATGGAGAGCATGGTTTCTTATTTTCCAATGAACATGAGGCAGCAGTGCTGAATTATCTCTTGGTAGGTAAACTGTGGCCATTGGGGGCTAAGTGTCTCCCTGTGTGGACTGTGAAGCCATTTGATCATCCTCCATTTTTGTGGTGTTTCCTGGTGCTGCACTGGGAGTTTGGTATTTGCTTCACGAAATACAAGGAGTTCAACTGCGACACAGTGCTGGAGGGAGTTCTGTCACGTGTGGTGGGTCAGAAACTGCAGGAGAATGCACCAACCAGGCTTCTATTTCACATAGCTTTTTCCTTGACCATACCCACCTGATTCTGAACATTGCCTTGAAACCTCTCCATATAATAAGATGCCTTAACATGTAAGGTTCTGCTGGATGCACCATGGCAGCCAAAAGGCATTTGGAAGTCAATTGGAAATCCACACGGCCCCACCTCAGATATTTTATCACACACCTGCACACCACTGCTCTGGGCCCACTATTCAGCAGTGCATATTACTGGCATCTCTGTTCTTCACCATTTTCATGAAACCCAGTCAATCAAGGCACTGTCTGGTACACTCATGATCAGCAACAGGAGATCCAAAGGTTCTCCAGTGCCACCTGGTCATGGGAGTTTTAAAAATTTCAGGGTGTTTATCTAGCCAGTTTTCAAGGATGAAGTTGGAGAAACTGTGGGTTTCAATTCATTCAGGAACCATTTAATGTTGAGGAACCTCATTTCAATGAATGCTCTGGAGAACTCTCAAAGGCAAGGCTTCCCAAAGAGTAGCCAAACGGTCACATGAAGCCCAGCCCATTGAGGTCTACAATGTGAGGTCCATGTGTGTTTTGACTCTCAACTATGCCTGTCAAGTCTTTCAGAATAAAATCATGTGATATCCTGGCTGAGATTCCCAGTGATCAGTCGAAAGCCACCCTTGGCCTAGATTTCAGTTTCCAAGGGCGACTCTCATGCGTGGCATTCTAAAATCGCAACACAATTCATGACAATACTTCTCTGAGGTCAGTTTCAGAACTCAGTCTCTAAGGGGAATCATACCAAAGTTCCAGCCCTGGTGGATCCAGTCATTTCTTCCAACTGCTACACAAATGAACACAATTAAAACCAAAACACTCCCACGTGGTCCTCACCTTCTTCCATATAGACACTCATTATAACCTCTGGCTGGAGGTTTCCATGAGGGGTGCAGCACAAGACGGTATGCAAAACAAGCTCCCTTGTCCCTTATTTGCTTAAAGTCAGCTAGGCCTGGACACCATTCCTGTGAACCAGGAGTGATAAAATAAGCCTGGCCTTAATACTGCTCTGCTTCTCCAATTTGAGGACTACTGACTGTCAGGTATAGATTCTTTATGTGATTTGGAATAATGAAAAAACCCAAGCTCATATGGGCTAGCCTCTCCAGGGCTTTGAAGAACTCATTTGACTCAAAGGATCCATATTCTCACTTGATGGAGATCAGAAACCTATCAGAGTAAGGCAAGATACTCCATACACAGTGACTGATCTTTTTGCCATTTTGGATTTGAAAGCACACATGGAATCTTTCTTTAGTTCCAACAGGTGCTGAGAATCTAAGCCACTGCCTCACACAGGGCCAAGTGGCTGATTCAGACACATCCCTTTCCAAAGCAATTAAGCAAAGATACACAGGTGATGCCCATTCATTTCCATTTGAAAACTGTTTTCTTCAGGGTTCACAAAGGTGTGGCCTGAGGCAAAGACCTTCCTGACACTCAGAGCAACAGAAAAATAGGTAAGCAAAAGGCCCAAAGCAGGGTTTCTCTACTGAGACTTTCTTTGTCACACTGATATCTGAGTTTTCTGAGATGCTTGCTATTCCCTTCAGCTATCCATTATATGGCAATGTCACAGAGCTTGGAGGTGGTACATATCTTGGACAGAAAACCATGAGCCTACTCTGAAGAGTGGCCAGAATTCAGGAAGAAAACAGGAACTCCGGAAGATAGTAGGTGTTGCCCGTCCCGAAAGCAACCTGCAGTCCACTCATAAATTGGGCAGGATGAATGTTGGCAAGCTTTCTACTAGACAGGACACATCCATTGATGCATTATCTTTTATAATGTCTACAACCACGGACACAGTGGGATACACAGGCATACAAACAATCGCCTTGTCAAATGACTTACTATAAACAGTCCACTCCAAAACAAACAAACCGCCTTTCTTACCTATTCTCAGAACATGAGACTAAACCACAAAATCACAACCACACCCACAACGACACCTCCTTTATTCAAGTAGGTCTGTGACTAATTGGAATGTACTCTGACTGATGGGCCATACTATGTTTCCTTGAAATGGCCTGTCCTTCTCAGATAGGGTCTCCTTGGCCAACACTGTGAAGTTTTCAGGAGCCAGTGGTGAGCCACTACCTGCTTTCTCAGGAAATTCCCCTTTTCAGAGCTCTCCTGGCATTTGGCAATCCTCACATCAGTAGGTACCAGGAAGACTTACTCTGTCCTTGGTTATTCCAAACAACTGAGCCCACTGGGAAAGAAACTGGGACTGACTCTGGGTGCCTGGCTTCCTGCATCCCAAGTTCAGAGAGATCCGTCATCAAGGAAGAGAGGTAGGTCACTTCATTCAGGAACTGAATGAGGTTACTTCCGTGGCAACCACTTTGTCCTAACAATTGCTTTCAAGGGTCCCATGAGACGGAGGCTGCCCCTACTTCCTGTGACACTTTCACAAGTTAGATTGGTATATCAACCATTGGCACCTGGGAACAGCTCTCCACACAGGCCTGGTTTGGTCCATCTTCTCTACATTAAGAAGAGAGAAGCTGATTCAGACACAACCCTTCATCCTGACCAGGTTGTTTGCCATGGAGGATGACTTTTGGTCTCTTAGGTCCTCCATAGCTGCTTACAACTTCTCCAGGAATCATTTCTGCATGCACCTTTGAGTTTCTCAGCATGTGGAAGATCCCCTATATTCCTGTATTGTAAGACCAACTCTATCCCTGCTCTTCTGTAAAGTTAAATTGACTGAACAGTGTATGGTTAGGTTAACTAACATGTTCGATTTGGATTAGGAATCATTCTGCGCGATGAATAATGGTATTGGGAAACTGCGATATTTACAAGAATATATAGGTGAAATATAAGTATGAAAACAGAAATCTAGCTAAGATATGAAGCCCAAAAGGGCATTTGGCCCTTGATTGGGATACATAGCTTTGAATTATGTTCTGCACTGATGTGTCAGGTAAATGGATATACAATGGCCTAGGTCCTTGTACCATGGATGATTAAATGTAGAAGAGAACTTCCAGTCAAAAGGGATAGTCGGTAGGATTCGGAAGATTCTCAGTAGGTTTAGAAAGAAGAGTGAGTATAGGATTTGGACCAAATGTTGTTTAGCAATAGGGTTTCCGGTAGACAGTGAATGTTAATGTCAGCACAAGTGAAGAGACTGTCACAATGATGAACTGGGGAAAATAGTTAGGAAAGCTGATATCAATAGAGACATTACGAAATCAGGCAAAGTATAAAGTGAGTGATAGGATTAGATATTTTCAACAGGGTTGAGTTTGAATATATAATCTAAGAAAGAAACAAATATGTAGTGACCAATAGGATTGACATTTGACAGCATTAGGCAACCTGGACATGGATGTTTAGTAATCCATGCTCACTTTTCATTTAGTCTTTGCTACAATCTTAAGTGTGACCTTTGCTTTTTTTGTCCAGAATATTACTGTGATAAAACGTACATGTAGATCAGGTGACATGACTCTTTCTTCCTCCATTTCTGGCAGCAACATATTCAAGACGTATAAATTAGTAATGGGGGTAAAAAGAGGTGTACCCTTTGTCTGTGCATATAGAGATAATGCATGAATAGACCATACTGTGAATAAATAATATATCTGGTTCTGACTTTAAATAATGGATTGAAATTATATCTGAAAAAATGCAGGAAATCTTATATTGACATACAAACATTCATTCCAACCAGTTATATATCTAATGGCCACATTAAGGTTATGGTTTATCATGAAGGGTGTGTGAGTTTTGCTTCAAAAGTGATTATGGAAATCGAAAATAATGTGTTTGGAAAGAAGTCTCATGAAAAGACCAGTCAAGAAACCTGGAGGAATACATGTTTCATGAAGCAGGAAGTGATTGTGAAACAAATGTGTATAAATTTGTGAACTTGTGGATGAAGTATATATTTCCTATGATTTGTAAAAACTGAAGAAATAGTAATGTACCAGTGTTGAATGAAAATAAACGTCAGAATACACATCATGTCCCATACGAATCGACTTGATTGATGTTAATCTGGGTCAGTTACTGTACAAATATTAGGATTTGTAAGCACCATTTACTGAAGTTAGTTTTCAGAACTATGAAACAAATGTGTATTTCAGGTGGATGAATATTTCTGAGAATAATTTTGTGAAAAGTTTATTATAAATCCACATTTTTGAACATGGATGAACTTAGGGAGTGTATTTAAGAAACATATATTTCATATTTTAAAAATCAGGACAGTGTATATATATATATATATTCATAATTATATATATGTGTATATACATATATATGTGTATATATACACACACACACACACACACACACACACAAAACACACACACAGACATTAAAATGTAGGAATATATATGCCAATCGAAGTTCATCATAAAAAATAGAGCATCCACAGATGCAAAAATATTTATTTTACTGAACAAGGATTTATGTATAATGTTGTTCTACTAGAAAGCTCACCCACAGTTTGAATTTTCAGTTCCAACAGCGTTTAGAGGAGTGATCTCTTCTCACAAGTTGTATCTGCCAAGTCAGTCACCTCACAAAAATGAACGTGTGATACCAGGTAGAATTCTATATAAGCATATAAAAATACATGTGCTGAGTAGGCTACAGAGAAAGGGAGAGGAATTTACATATTTGTTAACTTTAACAACACATGGAGAACTATTTCAATTAAAAATTGACTAGATTTATAACACCTACCATTTATCATGCAAATGGCAAGTCCAACTATACCCCATGCCTCCTCTAAACTGCTTGTATTTCTATTATGTTTGGGTTGTTTTTCTCCATCATGTTTGAATTAGTAGACAGAGTATAGTAGTGTATGGGTTATTGTCAGGGATTCAGTATATTCAATGGAATATAGGAAAATGAATCCAATGTGTATAAAATATATGCTACAAAATTATCTTCCCACTCTCATCCAGAACAATGCCTTTACATTACCTTCAACCCAAGTAAGACACAATTAGAGTAGAAGAGTTTGAAAATCCGTGAATGCATATCTGGGGTGGAAACAGTACTAAGAAACAAATAAGTATTTCAGGTGGATGAATATTTCTGAGAATAATCTTGTGAAAAGTTGATTATAAATCCAAAACATAAATATGAATGAATTTAGGAAGTGTGTAATAAGACACATATTTCATGTTTTGAAAAATCTTGAGAGTGTATCTATATATATATATATATATATATATATATATATATATATATACATATTTATATACACAAACAGAGAGAGACATTAAAAATTGCAATATATATGCCAAACGAAATTCACCATGAAATGTATATCATCCACAGATCCAAATATATTCATTTTACTGAACATTGATTTATGTATAATGTTGTTCAACTAGGAAGCTCACTCACATTTGAATTAAATGTTCAAGCAGCATTTAGGAGGAGTGATCTCTTCTTCCAATTTGTATCTGCCAAGTCAGCCACCTCACAAGAATCTACGTGTGGTACCAGGTAGGATTCTATATGTGCATATAAAAATACGTGTGCTGAATAGGCTACAGAGAAAGGGGGACAGGAATTCACTTATTTGTTAACTTTAAAAACGCATGGAGAACTATTTCAACAAATAATTGACTAGATTTATAACTGCTACACTATACCATGCAAAAGGCAACTCCAACTATAAAACATACCTCCTCTAAACTGCCTGTATTTCTATTCTGTTTGTGTTATTTTTCTCCATCATATTAGGATTAGTAGTCAGAGTCTAATAGGGTATATGTTAGTTTCAGGGATTCAGCATTTCTAATGGAAAATAGGAAATTGAATCCAATGTGTATGCAAATATGTGCTACACAAAATTCTTCCCACTTTCATCCAGAACAATGCCTTGACATTACATTCTCCTCAAGTAAGACACAATTAGAGGATAAGAGTTAGAAAATCTGTGAATATATATCTGGAATGGAGAATACTCAGGAGTTTACAACTTTGGAGGTGGTACAGAAGATTCTAAAAGTAAGGGACAGGGTAAACATTCCACAAACATTCAGCTCTGCTGGCCTACATACTTTTTGAGAAACTGCCTCTAAGGGTGGGCACTTGAAATATTTGATGTTCTGAGGAGATTTAGTTTCTTTGTAGAGAGACCATCAAAGCTGGGTCTGAATCTATGTTACTTGGAGGACATGGTTTCTTATTATCCAATGAACATGAGGCAGCAGTGCTGAATTCTCTCTTTGTAGGTAAACTATGGACACTGGGGTCTAAGTGTCTTTCAGTGTGGACTGTGAAGCCAATTGGTCTTCCTCCACTTTTCGTGGTGTTTCTCGCTGCTCCACTGGGAGTTTGGTATTTGCTTCAAGAAATACAAGGAGTTAAAATGGGACAGAGTGGTGGAGGGAGTTCTTTAAGGTGTGGTGAGTCAGGGTCTTCAGGAGAATGCACCAACCAAGGTTCTATCCCACGTAGATTGCCCCCTTGAGAATAGCAATATGATTCTGAACATTGCAGTGAATCCTCTCCATATAACAAGATGCCTTTACATATATGGGTCTGCTGGCTGCACCATGTCAGTCACAAGCCATTTGGAAGCCAATGGCTGATCCACATGGACGCAACACAGATGTTTTATCACACAATTTCATACCACTGCTCTAGGACAACTACTCACCAGGCTCCAACTTACTGGCATATCTGTTCTACACCATTTTCATGAAACAAAGTCAATCAAGGCAGTGTCTGGTATACTCAGGATCAGAAACAAGACATCCAAAGTTTTTCCAGTGCCAGCTGAACATGAAAATATCAAAAATTTCATGGTAATTTTCTAGCCATTTTTCACGAATGACGTTTGCGGCTCTGAGGGCTTCAATTAATTCAGGAACCATTAAATGGTGAAGAAGCTAATTTCAATGAAAGCACTGGAGCACTCTCACAGGCATGGTTTCCCTAAGGGTGGCCAAAATGTCACATGAAGCCAGGCCCATTGAGATCTACAATGTGAGGTTCATGTGTGTTTTAAACTCAAATATGGCTGCCAAGTCTTTAAGAAAAATTGTATGTAATATCTGGGCTGAAATTCCCAGTGTTCTGTGGAAATCCAACCTGGGCCTAGATCTCAGGTTCCAAGGGCGACTCTCATGTGTGGCCTCCTAAAATCCCAACACAATTCATGGCATTACTTCTCTGAGGTCAGTTAAAGAACTCAGTCTCTAAGGGGAATCACACCAGAGTTCAAGCCCAGTGGAACAGTCATCTCTTCCAACCGCCACACAAATGACCACAATTGAAACCAAAACACTCCCACATGGTCCTCATCTTCTTCCATATAGACACTCCTTATAACGTCTGGCTGGAGTTTTCAATGAGGTCCACAGCCCAAGTCAGTGTCCAAATTAAGGTCCTGTTCCCCTCATTTGTCTAACATCAAGGTGGCCTGGACACACTTCCTGTAAACCAGGAGTGATCAAATAGGCCTGCCATTAATACTGCTCGGCTTTTTCAATTTGAGGCCTTCTGACTCTGTGGTTTAGATTCTTTATGTGAATTTGAGTCATGAGAAAACCCAAGCCCCTGTGCAGAGATTTGAAGAACTCATTTGGCCCAAAGGATTCCTATTCTCCCTTGATGGAATTCAGGATCCTAACAGAGGAAGGTAAAAGAATTCATTCACAATGAGTGAATATTTGCCATTTTGGTTTTGGATGGACACATGGGATCTTTCTTTTAATCCATCAGGTGCTAAGAATCTAAGCCACTGCCTCACACAGGGCCAAGAGGCTGATTCAGACACATCCTTTTCCAAAGCAATTAAGCAAAGAGCCACAGGTGATGCCCATTCATTTCCATTTGAAAACTGTTTTCTTCAGGGTTCACAAAGGTGTGGCCTGAGGCAAAGACCTTCCTGACACTCAGAGCAACAGAAAAATAGGTAAGCAAAAGGCCCAAAGCAGGGTTTCTCTACTGAGACTTTCTTTGTCACACTGATATCTGAGTTTTCTGAGATGCTTGCTATTCCCTTCAGCTATCCATTATATGGCAATGTCACAGAGCTTGGAGGTGGTACATATCTTGGACAGAAAACCATGAGCCTGCTCTGAAGAGTGGCCAGAATTCAGGAAGAAAACAGGAACTCCGGAAGATAGTAGGTGTTGCCCGTCCCTAAAGCAACCTGCAGTCCACTCATAAATTGGGCAGGATGAATGTTGGCAAGCTTTCTACTAGACAGGACACATCCATTGATGCATTATCTTTTATAATGTCTACAACCACGGACACAGTGGGATACACAGGCATACAAACAATCGCCTTGTCAAATGACTTACTATAAACAGTCCACTCCAAAACAAACAAACCGCCTTTCTTACCTATTCTCAGAACATGAGACTAAACCACAAAATCACAACCACACCCACAACGACACCTCCTTTATTCAAGTAGGTCTGTGACTAATTGGAATGTACTCTGACTGATGGGCCATACTATGTTTCCTTGAAATGGCCTGTCCTTCTCAGATCGGGTCTCCTTGGCCAACACTGTGAAGTTTTCAGGAGCCAGTGGTGAGCCACTACCTGCTTTCTCAGGAAATTCCCCTTTTCAGAGCTCTCCTGGCATTTGGCAATCCTCACATCAGTAGGTACCAGGAAGACTTACTCTGTCCTTGGTTATTCCAAACAACTGAGCCCACTGGGAAAGAAACTGGGACTGACTCTGGGTGCCTGGCTTCCTGGATCCCAAGTTCAGAGAGATCCGTCATCAAGGAAGAGAGGTAGGTCACTTCATTCAGGAACTGAATGAGGTTACTTCCGTGGCAACCACTTTGTCCTAACAATTGCTTTCAAGGGTCCCATGAGATGGAGGCTGCCCCTACTTCCTGTGACACTTTCACAAGTTAGATTGGTATATCAACCATTGGCACCTGGGAACAGCTCTCCACACAGGCCTGGTTTGGTCCATCTTCTCTACATTAAGAAGAGAGAAGCTGATTCAGACACAACCCTTCATCCTGACCAGGTTGTTTGCCATGGAGGATGACTTTTGGTCTCTTAGGTCCTCCATAGCTGCTTACAACTTCTCCAGGAATCATTTCTGCATGCACCTTTGAGTTTCTCAGCATGTGGAAGATCCCCTATATTCCTGTATTGTAAGACCAACTCTATCCCTGCTCTTCTGTAAAGTTAAATTGACTGAACAGTGTATGGTTAGGTTAACTAACAGGTTCGATTTGGATTAGGAATCTTTCTGCGCGATGAATAATGGTATTGGGAAACTGCGATATTTACAAGAATATATAGGTGAAATATAAGTATGAAAACAGAAATCTAGCTAAGATATGAAGCCCAAAAGGGCATTGGGCCCTTGATTGGGATACGTAGCTTTGAATTATGTTCTGCACTGATGTGTCAGGTAAATCGATATACAATGGCTTAGGTCCTTGTACCATGGATGATTAAATGTAGAAGAGAACTTCCAGTCAAAAGGGATAGTCGGTAGTATTCGGAAGATTCTCAGTAGGTTTAGAAAGAAGAGTGAGTATAGGATTTGGACCAAATGTTGTTTAGCAATAGGGTTTCCGGTAGACAGTGAATGTTAATGTCAGCACAAGTGAAGAGACTGTCACAATGATGAACTGGGGAAAATAGTTAGGAAAGCTGATATCAATAGAGACATTACGAAATCAGGCAAAGTATAAAGTGAGTGATAGGATTAGATATTTTCAACAGGGTTGAGTTTGAATATATAATCTAAGAAAGAAACAAATATGTAGTGACCAATAGGATTGACATTTGACAGCATTAGGCAACCTGGACATGGATGTTTAGTAATCCATGCTCACTTTTCATTTAGTCTTTGCTACAATCTTAAGTGTGACCTTTGCTTTTTTTGTTCAGAATATTACTGTGATAAAACATACATTTAGATCAGGTGACATGACTATTTCTTTCACCATTTCTGGCAGCAACATATTCAAGACGTATAAATTAGTAATGGGGGTAAAAAGAGGTGTACCCTTTGTCTGTGCATATAGAGATAATGCATGAATAGACCATACTGTGAATAAATAATATATCTGGTTCTGACTTTAAATAATGGATTGAAATTATATCTGAAAAAATACAGGAAATGTTATATTGACATACAAACTTTCATTCCAACCAGTGAAATATCTAATGGCCACATTAAGTTTATGGTTTAAAATGAAGGGTGTGTGAGTTTTGCTTCAAAAGTGATTATGGAAATCGAAAATAATGTGTTTGGAAAGAAGTCTCATGAAAAGACCAGTCAAAAAACCTGGAGGAATACATGTTTTATGAAGCAGGAAGTGATTGTGAAACAAATGCGTATAAATTTGTGAACTTGTGGATGAAATATATATTTCCTATGATTTGTAAAAACTGAAGCAATAGTAATGTACCAGTGTTGAATGAAAATAAACGTCAGAATACACATCATGTCCCATAAGAATCTACTTGATTGATGTTAATCTTGGTCAGTTACTGTACAAATATTAGGATTTTAAGCACCATTTACTGAAGTTAGTTTTCAGAACTATGAAACAAATGTGTATTTCAGGTGGATGAATATTTCTGAGAATAATTTTGTGAAAAGTTTATTATAAATCCACATTTTTGAACATGAATGAACTTAGGGAGTGTATTTAAGATACATATATTTCATATTTTAAAAATCAGGACAGTGTATATATATATATATATATATATATATATATATATATATATATTCATAATTATAGATATTTGTATATATATACACATATAATTATATATATGTATATATACACACACACACACACACACACAAACACAAAACACACACACAGACATTAAAATGTAGGAATATATGTGCCAATCGAAGTTCATCATAAAATATAGAGCATCCACAGATGCAAAAATATTTATTTTACTGAACAAGGATTTATGTATAATGTTGTTCTACTAGAAAGCTCACCCATAGTTTGAATTTTCAGTTCCAACAGCGTTTAGAGGAGTGCTCTCTTCTCACAAGTTGTATCTGCCAAGTCAGTCACCTCACAAAATGAACGTGTGATACCAGGTATTCTATATAAGCATATAAAAATACATGTGCTGAATAGGCTATAGAGAAAGGCAGAGAGGAATTTTATATTTGTTAACTTTAACAAAACATGGAGAACTATTTCAATTAAAAATTGACTAGATTTATAACACCTACCATTTATCATGCAAATGGCAAGTCCAACTATACCCCATGCCTCCTCTGAACTGCTTGTATTTCTATTCTGTTTGGGTTGTTTTTCTCCATCATATTTGGATTAGTAGACAAAGTATAGTAGGGTATGTGTTATTGTCAGGCATTCAGTATTTTCAATGGAATATAGGAAAATGAATCCAACGTGTATAAAATATATGCTACACAATTATCTTCCCACTCTCATCCAGAACAATGCCTTTACATTACCTTCACCCCAAGTAAGACACAATTAGAGTAGAAGAGTTTGAAAATCCGTGAATGCATATCTGGGGTGGAAACAGTACAAAGAAACAAATACGTATTTCAGGTGGATGAATATTTCTGAGAATAATCTTGTGAAAAGTTGATTATAAATCCACAACATAAATATGAATGAATTTAGGAAGTGTGTAATAAGACACATATTTCATGTTTTGAAAAATCTTGAGAGTGTATATATATATATATATATATATATATATATATATATATATATATATATATTTATATACACACAAAGAGAGAGACATTAAAAATTGCAATATATATGCCAAACGAAATTCACCATGAAATGTGTATCATTCACAGATCCAAATATATTCATTTTACTGAACATGGATTTATGTATAATGTTGTTCAACTAGGAAACTCACTCACATTTGAATTATCAGTTCACGCAGCGTTTAGGAGGAGTGATCTCTTCTTCCAATTTGTATCTGCCACGTCAGCCACCTCACAAGAATCTACGTGTGGTACCAGGTAGGATTCTATATGTGCATATAAAAATACGTGTCCTGAATAGGCTACAGAGAAAGGGGGACAGGAATTCACTTATTTGTTAACTTTAAAAATGCATGGAGAACTATTTCAACAAATAATTGACTAGATTTATAACTGCTACACTATACCATGCAAAAGGCAACTCCAACTATAAAACATACCTCCTCTAAACTGCTTGTATTTCTATTCTGTTTGTGTTATTTTTCTCCATCATATTAGGATTAGTAGTCAGAGTCTAATAGGGTATATGTTAGTTTCAGGGATTCAGCATTTCTAATGGAAAATAGGAAATTGAATCCAATATGTATGCAAATATGTGCTACACAAAAATCTTCCCACTTTCATCCAGAACAATGCCTTGACATTACATTCTTCTCAAGTAAGACACAATTAGAGGATAAGAGCTAGAAAATCTGTGAATATATCTGGAATGGAGAATACTCAGGAGTTTACATCTTTGGAGGTGGTAGAGAAGATTCTAAAAGTAAGGGACAGGGCAAACATTCCACAAACATGCAGCTCTGCTGGCGTAAATGCTTTTTGAGAAACTGCCTCTAAGGGTGGGCACTTCAAATATTTGATGTTCTGAGGAGATTTAGTTCCTTTGTAGAGAGACCATCAAAGCTGGGTCTGCATCTATGTTACTTGGAGGACATGGTTTCTTATTATCCAATGAACATGAGGCAGCGGTGCTGAATTCTCTCTTTGTAGGTAAACTATGGACACTGGGGTCTAAGTGTCTTTCAGTGTGGACTGTGAAGCCAATTGGTCATCCTCCACTTTTCGTGGTGTTTCTCGCTGCTCCGCTGGGAGTTTGGTATTTACTTCAAGAAATACAAGGAGTTAAAATGGGACAGAGTGGTGGAGGGAGTTCTTTAAGGTGTGGTGAGTCAGGGTCTTCAGGAGAATGCACCAACCAAGGTTCTATCCCACGTAGATTGCCCCCTTGAGAATAGCAATATGATTCTGAACATTGCAGTGAATCCTCTCCATATAACAAGATGCCTTTACATATATGGGTCTGCTGGCTGCACCATGTCAGTCACAAGCCATTTGGAAGCCAATGGCTGATCCACATGGACGCAACACAGATGTTTTATCACACAATTGCATACCACTGCTCTAGGACAACTACTCACCAGGCTCCAACTTACTGGCATATCTGTTCTACACCATTTTCATGAAACAAAGTCAATCAAGGCAGTGTCTGGTATACTCAGGATCAGAAACAATACATCCAAAGTTTTTTCAGTGCCAGCTGAACATGAAAATATCAAAAATTTCATGGTAATTTTCTAGCCATTTTTCACGGATGAAGTTTGCGGCTCTGAGGGCTTCAATTAATTCAGGAACCATTAAATGGTGAAGAAGCTAATTTCAATGAAAGCACTGGAGCACTCTCACAGGCATGGTTTCCCTAAGGGTGGCCAAAATGTCACATGAAGCCAGGCCCATTGAGATCTACAATGTGAGGTCCATGTGTGTTTTAAACTCAAATATGGCTGCCAAGTCTTTAAGAAAAATTGTATGTAGTATCCGGGCTGAAATTCCCAGTGTTCTGTGGAAATCCAACCTGGGCCTAGATCTCAGGTTCCAAGGGCGACTCTCATGTGTGGCCTCCTAAAATCCCAAGACAATTCATGGCAATACTTCTCTGAGGTCAGTTAAAGAACTCAGTCTCTAAGGGGAATCACACCAGAGTTCAAGCCCAGTGGAACAGTCATCTCTTCCAACCGCGACACAAATGACCACAATTAAAACCAAAACACTCCCACATGGTCCTCATCTTCTTCCATATAGACACTCCTTATAACGTCTGGCTGGAGTTTTCAATGAGGTCCACAGCCCAAGTCAGTGTCCAAATTAAGGTCCTGTTCCCCTCATTTGTCTAACATCAAGGTGGCCTGGACAGACTTCCTGTAAACCAGGAGTGATCAAATAGGCCTGCCATTAATACTGCTCGGCTTTTTCAATTTGAGGCCTTCTGACTCTGTGGTTTAGATTCTTTATGTGAATTTGAGTCATGAGAAATACCAAGCCCCTCTGCAGAGATTTGAAGAACTCATTTGGCCCAAAGGATTCCTATTCTCCCTTGATGGAATTCAGGATCCTAACAGAGGAAGGCAAAAGAATTCATTCACAATGAGTGAATATTTGCCATTTTGGTTTTGGATGCACACATGGGACCTTTCTTTTGATCCATCAGGTGCTGAGAATCTATGCCACAGCCTCACACAGGGCCAAGAGGCTGATTCAGACACATCTTTTTTCAAAGCAATTAAGCAAAGAGCCACAGGTGATGCCCTTCATTTCCTTTTGAAAAAATGTTTTCCTCAGGCTTCCCAAAGGGGTGGCCAGAGGCAAAGACATCCTGAGATTCAGGGCAACAGAACAATAGGTTAGCAAAAGAGCCAAAGCAGGGTTTCTCCACTGAGACTTTTCTGGTCACACTGATATCTGAGTTTTCTGAGATGTTGGCCATTCCCTTCAGATATCCAGTACATGGTCATGTGACAGAGATTGGAGGTGGTACATATCTTGGACACAAACCCAAGAGCCTATTCTGAAGAGTTGTCAGAATTCAGAAAGAAAACAGGGACTTAAAAAGGTAGTAGGTGTTGCCTATCGATATGGAAACCACGCTCCATTCATTAAATGGGCAGGATGAATACTGGGAAGCTTTCTACTAAAGAGGACACATGCATTGATGCATTCTCTTTTATAATGTATACAACCACGGACACAGTGGGATACACAGAAATAGAAACACTCACCATGTAAAACGACTTATTAGAAACAGTTCACTCCAAACCAAAGAAACCTCCTTTTCTACCTATTCTCAGAACAGAGACAAAACCACACACCCACACTCAAAAAGACACCTCCTTCCCCAAAGTAGGGCTGTGATTATCCGGAGTGTCCTCTGACAGGTTTGCCATACTATGTTCCCCGTTAATGGTCTGTCCTGTCTCAGATCTGGTCTCCTTGTCCAACTCTGTGAAGCAGTCAGGAGCCAGGGGAGAGCCACTACATACTTAGTCAGGAAAGGCCCGTGTTCAGATCTTTCCTGGCATTTGGCCATCCTCACATCAGTCAGTACCAAGAAGACTGACTCTGTCCTTGGTGATTCCAAACAAATGAGACCACTTGGACTGGGACTGGGACTGGCTCTGGTGCTTTGTTTCCTCGGTCCCAAGTTCAGAAAGTTCCATCAACAAGGAAGTGAGGTAGGTCACTTCCTTCAAGAACTGAATGAGGTCACTGCCTTGGCAACCACTTTGTCCTAACAGTTGCTTCCAAGGGTCCCATGAGATGGAGGCTGCCCCTACTTCCTTTGACACTTTCAAAACTTAGAATGGTATATCAACCTTAGGCACCTGGGAACAGCTCTCCACACAAGCCTGGTTTGGTCCATCTTCTCTACATTAAGAAGAGAGAGGCTGATTCAGACACAACCCTTCATCCTGACCAGGTTGTTTGCCATGGAAAATGACTTTTTGTCTCTCAGGTCCTTCATTTCTGCCTACATCTTCTCCAGGGATCATTTCTTCATGGACCTTTGAGGTTCTTAACAGGTGGAGCATCCCCTACATTCCTGTATTGTAAGAACAATCTGTCTCTGCTCTTCTGTAAAGTTAGATTGAGTGAACAGTGTATGGTTAGGGTTAATTTCATGTTCGATTTGGGTTAGGAATCATTCTGCTGGATGAATAATGGTATTGGGAACCTGTGATATTTATAAGAATATCGAGGTTAAATATATGTATGAAAACAGAAATTAAAGTAAGATTTGAATCCCAGAAGGGCTTTGGGCAGTTGATTGGGATATTTAGCTTTGAATTGTGCACATATGTCTCAAATAAATCGATATACAATGGCAGAGGAACTTGAACCTTGGATGATTGAATGCTGAAGAGAACATCCAGTCAAAAGGGATTGTCGGTAGGATTAAGAAGATAGTCGTTATGTTTAGCAAGTAGAGTTAGTATAGGATATGTAACAAAAGTTCTTTAGCAATTTTTTTTCGGGCAGTGAGTGAATATAAATGTCAGCACATATGAAGAAATCAGACACAATGATGAAATGGGGAAAATTTGTAGAAAAGCAGATATCAATAGAGACATTAGGAAATCAGGCAAAGTATAAAGTGAGTGATAGGATAAGACATTTTCAACAGGGTTGAGATTGAATATCTAATCTTAGGAAGAAACAAATATGTAGGTCACCAATAGGATTGACATTTGAGAGCATTAGGCAACATGGACATGGATGTTGTTAGTAATCCATGTTCACTTTCCATTTAGACTTTGATACAATCCTAAGTGGGACCTTTGCATTTTGTTTCCAGAATATTACTGTGATAAAATGTGTATGTAGATCAGATGACATGATTATTTCTTCCACCATTTCTAGGAGCAGTATTTTGAAGACGTATAAATTAGCATTGGGGGTAAAAAGAGGTGTACCCTGTTTCTATGAATATACAGATAATGCATGAATAGACCTTAATTTCAATAAATAATATAACTTGTTCCACTTTAAGTAATGGATTGAATTGATATCTGAAAATATATAAGAAATCTTATATTGATATGCAATCATTCATGACAACCAGTTATACACCTAATGTTAATATTAGGTTACGGTTTATCATGAAGTTTGTGTGAGTTTTGCTTCAAAAGTGATTATGGAAATCGAAAATAATGTGTTTGGAAAGAAGTCTCATGAAAAGGCCAGTCAAGGAACACCGAGGAATTCATGAGTTCTGAAGAAGGAAGTGATTGAAATTGAAAAAAATGACGATAAATTTGCTTACTTGTGGATGAAATATTATAATATGATGTGAATAAACTGAAGAAATAGTAATGTACCAGTGTTGAAGAAAAATGAACATCAAAATACACATCATGTCCCACAGGAATCTACTCGCATTGATGTTAAACTGTGTCAGTTACTGTAGAAATATTAGGATTTCTTTGCACCATTCACCAAAGTTAGTTTTCTTTTTTTTTTAATTTTTATTTATGCTTGTTCAAAACATTAATACTTCTTGATATATCATATTCCACACTGTGATTCAAGTAGGTAATGAACTCCCATTTTTACCCCGTAAACAGATTGCAGAATCACATCAGTTACACATCCATTGATTTACATATTGCCATACTAGTGTCTGTCGTATTCTGCTGCCTTTCCTAACCTCTACTATCCCCCTCCCCTTACCTCCCCTCCCCTCTTCTCTCTCTACCTCTTTACTGTAATTCATTTCTCCCCCTTGTATAATTTTTTCCTTTCCCTCACCTCCTCTTGTATGTAATTTATATAACCCTGAGGGTCTCCTTTTATTTCCATGCAATTTCCCTTCTCTCTCCCTTTCCCTTCCTCCTCTCATCCCTGTTTAATGTTAATTTTCTTCTCATTCTATTCGTCCCTACTCTGTTCTTAGTTACTCTCTTTATATCAATAAAGACATTTGGCATTTGGTTTTACGGATTGGCTAGCTTCACTTAGCATAATCTGCTCTAATGCCATCCATTTCTCTGCAAATTATATCATTTTGTCATTTTTTAATGCAGAGTAATATTCCATTGTGTATAAATGCCACATTTTTTATCCATTCATCTATGGAAGTGCATCTAGGTTGGTTGCACAGTCTTGCTATTGTAAATTGTGCTGCTATGAACATCAATGTAGCAGTGTCCCTGTAGCATTTTTTTTAGGTCTTTAGGGAATAGACTGAGAAGGGGAATACCTGGGTCAAATGGTGGTTCCATTCCCAGTTCTACAAGAAATCTCCATACTGCTTTCCAATTTGGCTGCACCAATTTGCAGTCCCACCAGCAATGTACAAGTTTACCCTTTTCTCCACATCCTCACCAGCACTTGTTGTTGTTTGAGTTCATAATAAATATCTGGAATGGAAAATGCTCAGGAGTTCACAACCTTGAAGGTGGTAGAGGAGTTTCCAAAAGTAAGGGACAGGGTAAATACCACAAACATGGAGCTGTGTCGGCCTTAAGACTTCTTGAGAAAATGCCTCTGAGGTTGGGCACTTGAAATATATGTTGTTGTCAGGAGCTTTAGCTTCCTTTGTAGTGAGACCATCAAAGCTGAGTCTGCATCTATGTGACCTGAAGAACATGGTTTTTTATTTTCCTATAAACACGAGGCAGCAGTGCTGAATTCTCTCTTTGTAGGCAAACTGAGACTACTGGGGGCTAAGTGTCTCCCCGTGTGGATTGTGAAGCCATTTGATCATCCTTCACATTTCGTCATGTTATTTGATGCTGCACTGAAAGTTTGGTATTTACTTTACGAAATAAAGGAGTTTAACTGCGATACAGTGCTGCAGGGAGTTCTGTCACGTGTTGTGGTCAGGATCGGCAGGAGAATGTACCAAGCAGGCTTCTATCACACATAGTTGCCCCCTTGACCATAGCAATATGATTCTGAACATTGCCCTGAAACCTCTCCATTCAACAAGATGCCTTTACATCCAAAGGTCTGCTAGCTGCACATGTCAGTCACAAACCATTTCTAAGCCAATGGCAGATCCACGTGGCCGCACCACAGATGTTTTTTCACACACCTACACTCTACTGCTCTTGGCCCACTACTCAGCAGGCTCCAACTTACTGGCATCTCTTTTCTACACCATTATCATGAAACTCAGTCAAACCAGACACTGTCTTGTATACTCATGATAAGCACCAGGACATCAAATGGTTTCCAGTGCCAGCTGGTCATGGAAATTTCAAAAATTTCATGGTATTTTCTAGCCATTTTTCAAGGATGAAGTTGGAGGTACTGTGGGTTTCAATTAATTCAGGAACCATTAAATGTTGAGGAAGCTCATTTCAATGGAAGCTCTAGAGAACTCTCACAGGCAAGTCTTCCGAAAGAGTGGCCCAATGTCACATAAAGCCAGCCACATTGAGGTCTACAATGTGAGGTCCATGTGTGTTTTGACTCTCAACTATTGCTTCCAAGTCTTTCAGAATATAATCAAGTGATATCCTCGCTGAGATTCCCAGTGCTCTGTGGAAAGCCACCCTGGGCCTAGATCTCAGTTTCCAAGGGTGACTCTCATGTGTGGCCTCCGAAAATCCCAACACAATTCATGGCAATACTTCTCTAAGGTCAGTTCCAGAACTCAGTCTCCAAGGGGAATCCCACAAGAGTTGAAACCCAGGTGGACACAGTCATCTTTTCCAACTGCCACACAAATGACCACAATTGAAACCAAAACACTCCCACATGACCCTCATGTTTTTCCATATAGACACTCATCATAACCTCTCGCTGGGGGTTTCCATGAGGGGCGCAGACCAAGACACTGTCCAAAATAAGCTCCCTTGCCCCTAATTTGCCGAAAGTCAGGGTGGCCTACACACCCTTACTGTGAACCAGAACTGATCAAATAGGGATGTAGTTAATACTGTTCTGCTTTTCCAATTTGAGGCCTACTGACTGTCAGGTATAGATTCTTTATGTGATTTGGAGTCATCAGAAAACCCAAGCACTTCTGCAGGGGTTCAAAGAACTCATTTGAACTAAAGGATCCTGATTCTTACTTGATGAAGGTCAGGAATCTAATAGAGGAAGGCAAGAGACTCATTTGCCATTTCTGTTTTGAATGCACACATGGAATCTATCTTTAGATGCATCAGGTGCTGAGAATCTAAGCCACAACCTCACACAGAACCAAGAGGCTGATTCAGACACATCCTTTTACAAAGCAATTAAGCAAATAGCAACAGGTGATGCCCATTCATTTTCATTTGAAAACTGTTTTCTTCAGGCTTCACAAAGGGGTGGCCAGAGGCAAAGACCTTCCTGACATTTAGGGCAACAGAAAAACAGGTAAGCAAAAGACCCAAAGCAGGGTTTCTCCACTGAGACTTTCCTGGTCACACTGATATCTGAGTTTTCTGAGATGCTCCCCATTCACTTCAGCTATCAAGTACATGGTCATGTCACAGATCTTTGAGGTTGTATATATCTTGGACACAAAACCATGAGCCTATTCTGGAGAGTGGCCAGAATTCAGGAAGAAAACAGGATCTTAGGAAGATAGTTGGTTTTGCCCATCCAGAAGGCAAGCCGCGGTCCATTCATCAATTGGGCAGGATGAATGCCAGGAAGCTTTCTACTAGACAGGACACATCCATTAATTCATTCTCTTTTCTAATGTCTACAACCACAGACACAGTGGGATACACAGACATAGAAACACTCACATGTCAAACAACTTACTAGAAACAGTGCAATCCAAACCAAACAAACCGCATTTTCTACCTATTCTCAGAACATGTGACAAAACCACAAAACCACAACCACTCCCACAAAGGCACCTCCTTCCCCCAAGTAGGTCTGTGACTATCCAGAGTGTCCTCTGACTGGTGGGCCATACAATGTTCTCCCGAAATGTCCTGTCCTGACTCAGATCTGGTCTCCTTGGCCAACTCTGTGAAGTTGTCAGGAGCCAGCGGTGAGCCACTACCTGCTTTTTCAGAAAAGGTCCCTCTTCAGAGCTCTCCTGGCCTTTGGCCATCCTCACATAGGTAGGTACCAAGAAAGACTGACCCTGTCCTTGGTAAAACCGAACAAGTGAGCCCACTGGGACTGGGACTGGGACTGGCTCTGGGTGCCTGTCTTCATGGATCCCAAGTTCAGAGAATTCCTTCACCAAGGAAGTGACGTAGGTCACTTCCTTCAGGAACTGAATCAGGTTACTGCCTTGGCAACCAATTTGTCCTAACAGTTGCTTCCAAGAGTCCAATGAGTTGGAGGCTGCCCCTACTTCCAGTGAAACTTTCACAATTTTGCATGGTATATCAACCATAGGCACCCAAAAAAAGTTCTCCAGATAGGCTTGGTTTGGTCCATCTTCTATACATTAAGAAAAGAAATGTTGATTCAGACACATCCCTTCATGCTAACCAGGTTGTTTGTCATGGAAGATGACTTTTGCTCTCTGAGGTCATTCATAGCTGCCTACATTTAATCCTGGGATCATTTCTTTAATGACCTTGGAGGTTCTCAGCAAGTGGAAGATCCCCTAATTTCTGTATTGAAAGACCAACTCTGTCCCTGCTCTTCAGTAAAGTTAGATTGAGAGAACAGTGTATGGTCAGGGTTAATAACATGTTCCATTTGGGTTAGGAATCATTCTGCGGGATGAATTATGGTATTGGGAACGTGCGATATTTATAAGAATATAAGTGAATTATAAGTATGAAAACAGACATCTAGGTAATATTTGAAGCCCAGAATTGCATTGGACCCTTAGCTGGGATTCTTAGCTTTGAATTATATTCTGCACAGATGTCTCAGATAAATCGATATACAATGGCATAATTACTTGTACCTTGGTTTATTGAATGTTGAAGAGAACATCCAGTCAAAAAGGGATAATTTGTAGGATTAGTAAGATAGTTGGTAGGTTTTGAAAGAAGAGTGAGTATAGGATTTGGATAAAAAGATCTTTAGCTGTATGGTTTCGGATAGAGTGAATGTAATTGTCAGCACATGTGGAGAGTCTGTCAAAAGGATGAACTGGGGAAAAAAGTAGGAATGCAGATATCAATTGACATTAGGATATCAGGCAAAGTATAAAGTGAGTGATAGAATTATACATTTTCAACAGGCTTGAGTTTGAATATATAATCTTAGGAAGAAACAAACATGTAGTCACCAATAGGATGAACTTTTGAGAGCATTAGGCAACATGGACATGGATGTTTTCCGTAATCCATGCTCACTTTTCATTTAGGCTTTGGTACAAACATAAGTTTGACCTCTTCTTTCTGTGTGCAGAATACTACTGTGGTAAAATGTATATGTAGATCAGGTGACATGAGTATTTCTTCCACCATTTCTGGGAGCAATATTTTGAAGACGTATAAATTATTTTTGGAGGTAAAAATGGTGTACACTGTGTCTATAATTATAGAGATAATGCATGAATAGACCATACTGTAAATAAATATTATAACTGGTTCTAACTTTAAATAATGGATTGAATTGATATCTGAAAATATACAGAAAATCTTACATTGATATACAATCCTTCATTCCAACCAGTAATATATCTAATGGTTATATCAGCATTATGGTTTTTCATGAAGAATGTGTGAGTTTTGCTTCAAAAGTGATTATGGAAATCGGAAATAATGTGTTTGGAAAGAAGTCTCATGAAAAGACCAGTCAAGAAACCTGGAGGAATACATGTGTTTTGAAGCAGAAAGTGATTGAAAGTGAAACAAATGCCTATATATTTGTGAACTTGTGGATCAAATATATATCCTATGATGTGCATAAACTGAAGAAATAGTAATGTACCACTGTTACATAAAAATGAACGTCAAAATACACATCATGTCCTCTCCCACAGGAATCTACTTGCATTGATGTTAAACTGGGTCAGTTATTGTAGAAATATTAGAATAATGCCGCAGTCTTGCTGGGCACAATCAGGAGCCACTTGCCAAAAGAAACGAACTTTATTTTTAGAACCACACACGCCAAACAAAACAGCCTCTCAGGAAAAACCTTCAGAGCCCCAACTGCCACCACTGGCTTCCCAAAACCTCTCCCTCCCACATGAGCCTCTCTCCGCCTCCCACAATCCTCCTGCTCTTGAGGCCGATTGGCTGGGTCATGTGTGCAAAGTCAAAAAAAGTCCCCCAATGAGCAGTTTTGTGGTCTGAAAGGGCAGGGAAACAGCCCATTGAGCATCACCGCAGAGGAGCCAATCAGCTAGTTGTTGCTGGGGCCGCTGTGAGCCAATCATCAGCCGGCAGCTGGAAGTTTGCTGGCAGCAGGAATTTTGCTGGGGCCCCTTCGGCTGTGGCTCTCAACATCTTCCCCTCTCTGTTTAAACAACACGCATGTGGCTTAGGGACCGTGCCTGCCTTAGGTTGTCCAATAGTACATATGGTCTTTACCCGTTAAGTTGGTACCATTGCAATTGGATCTTACCCGTCACTGACTACCCGTCCAGTATAGAGCCACACCTGTGGAGAGGTCTTTGTACCAGCGGGGGTGGGTGAGGTTCTTTGCCTCACTTCTGTTGGCCCCCCCAAATTTTAGCTGGACGATCATGACACGCAGAAGGGAGGAAGATACACCAAGCCAATTGACGGCTCCTTTTGGAAAAATTGTACCACCGATGACATCATCAGCAAATATACCCCAACACTACGACAAGTCGCTGCACCAACAGATAGTTCACAATGCATTTAGGTGAGTTCACATGTGTCCAGGCAAGTTCTGCAAGCAGTACAGGGATGGCTATTGCAGAAGCTGTAGACTGGAATTATCTTTGATTTCACCTGCACTGGGATGAAGATAGGAACTCTGGCAATAATGTCTAAAGAAAAAAATTATGTAACATTCCAGAAGGCACTAAAACCAAAAAAAAAAAAAAACATATGTAACATTCCAGAAGGCACATCAAAAACCAAAATGGCCCAAAAAGCATTCATTGAGGATGAAGTCTCTCACCTTCCTCTGTAAGGTTCCTGACCTCCATAAAATGAGAATAGGGATTTATTGGGTCAAATGAGTTCTTCAAAACCCTGCAGAGGGTAGCCAATGGGTTATTGGGTTTTTTCATTACTCCAATTCACATCAAGAATCTATACTCCACAGACAGTAGGCCTCAAATTAGAGAAGCAGAGCAGTACTAAAGTCAGGGTTATTTGATCACTCCTGGTTCACAGAATGGGTCTCCAGGCCACCTTGACTTTAGGCAAATGAGAGGAAAGGGAGATTATTTTGGACACTGTCTTGGGCTGTGCCCCTCAAGGAAACGTCAAGCCAGAGGTTATGATGAGCGTCTATATGGAAGAAGATGAGGGCCATTTGGGAGTTTTTTGGTTTTCCTTGTGGTCATTTATGTGGCAGTCGGAAGAGATGACTGGGTCCACCAGGGCTTGAACTCTGGTGTGATTCCCCTTAGAGACTGAGTTCTGGAACTTACCTCAGAGAAGTATTGCCATGATTTGTGTTGGGATTTTAGGCGGCCACCCATGAGAGTCGCCTGTTGAAACTGAGATCTAGGCCCGGGGTGGCTTTCCACAGAGCACTGGGAATCTCAGACAGAATATCATATGATATTATTTTGAAATACTTGCCAGACATAGTTGAGAGTCAAAACACACATGGACCTCACATTGTAGACCTCAATTGGCCTGGCTTCATGTGACTATTTGGCCACTCTTTGGAAAGCCTTGCCTGTGAGAGTTCTCCAGAACTTTCCTTGAAATGAGCTTCCTCAACATTGAATAATTCCTGAAAGAATTGAAACAAATAATGCCTCCAACTTCATCCTTGTAAAATGGCTAGATAAATACCATGAAATTTTTGAAATTCGCATGATGAGGTGGCACTGGAGAACCTTTGATGTCCTGTTGCTGATCATTAGTGTACCAGACAGTGCCTTGATTGATTGGGTATAATGAAAGTGGTGTAGAACAGAGATGCCGGTTAGATGGAGACTGGGGAGTAGTTGGCCCAGAGTTGTGGTGTGCAGGTGTGTGACAAAATATTTATGGTGGTGCCATGTGGATCTGCCATTGACTTCCAAATGGCTTTTAGCTAACATGGTGCACCCATCAGACCCTTATATGCAAAGGCATCTTGTTATATGGAGAGGTTTCAGGGCAATGTTCAGAATCAGGTTGCTATGGTCAAGGGGGCAAGCTATGTGGGATAGAAGCCGGATTGGTGCGTTCTCCTGGAGACTCTGACCCACCAAATGTCACAGAACTCCCTCCAACACTGTGTCCCAGTTGAACTCCTTGTATTTCTTGAAGCAAATACCAAACTCCCAGTTCAGCACCAAGAAACACCATGAAAATTGAAGGATGACTAAATGGCTTCATCGTCCACACAGTTAGACACTTTGGCCCAGTGGCCTCTGTTTACCTACAAAGAGAAAAATCAGCACTGCTGCCTCAGGTTCATTGGAAAATAAGAAACCATGTTCTCCAGGTCACATAGATTCACACCCAGCTTTGATGGTTTCACTACAAATGAAGACAAAGCTACTGACAACAACATATATTTCAAGTGCCACACCTCAGAGGCAGTTTCTCCAGAAGTCTTTTTTCCAGCAGACCTCCATGGTTGTGGAGTGTTTACCCAGTTCCTTACTTCTGGAAACTCCTCTACCTGCTCCCAGGTTGAGAACTCCTGAGAATTTTCCATTCCAGATATGTATTCACAGATTTTCTTACTCTTCTCCTCTAATTGTGTCTCACTTGGGGCAAAGGTAATGTCAAGGCATTGTTCTAGGTGAGAGTGGGAAGATTATTGTGTAGCACATAGTTGCATACACATTGGATACATTATCCTATTTTCCATTTGAAATACTGAATTCCCGACACTAACCCATACCCTACTAGACTCTGACTACTTATCCTAAAATGATGGAGAAAAAGAAACCTAACAGAATAGAAATACAGGCCTTTTGTAGGAGGCATGGTGTATACTTGGATTTTCCTTCTCCTTTATCAAGGATATGTGTTATGAATCTAGTCAACTTTTCATTGTAATATTTCTCCATGAGTTTTCAAAGTTAACACATATGTAAATTCCTGTCTCCTTTTCTCTGTAGCCTCTTTAGAACATGTATATTTTTATGCATATATAGACTCCTACCTGGTAACACACGTACATTCTTGTGAGCTCACTGACTTTGGAATATACAAATTATGAGAATAGATAACTTCCCCTAAATACTGATGGAACTGAAAATTCAACCTATGGGTGAGCTTCCTAGTGAACAACATCATACATAAATCCATGTTCAGTAAAATGAATATTTTTAGATATGTGGATGATATATATTTCATGATAAATTTTGATTGGCATATATATTGCTACATTTTATTGTTGTGTGTGTGTGTATATGTATATATATGTATGTATGTATATATATATATATATATATATATATATATATATATATATATATATATATATATATATTCACGAGATTTTCCAGATTTTCCAAAATATGAAATAAATGTGTCTTATTATACACTCCCTAAATTCATTCAAGTTCATGTATGTGGATTTAAAATCAACATTTTACATGATTATCATCAGTCTGGCTGGGCACAATTCAGGAGCCAATTGTCAAAAGAAACAAACTTTATTTTTAGAACCACACAAACCAAACAAAACAGCTTCTCAGGAAAAACCCTCAGAGCCCAACTGCCACCACAGTCTTCCCACAAGCCTCTCCCTCAACCACAAGCCTCCTCCTTTTGAGGCCGATTGGCTGGGTCACATGGGTGGAGCCAAAAGTCCACCAATGAGCAGCTCCGTTGTCTGAAAGGGCAAGGAAACATCCCATTGAGCATCACCACAGAGGAGCCAATCAGCTAGATGTTGCTGGTGCCTCTGTGAGCCAATCATCCACTGGCAGTCTGAATGGGCGGGGAAACAGCTCAATGAGCATCTGCAATGAGCATCACCACAGAGGAGCCAATCAGCTAGATGTTGCTGGGGTCGCTGTGAGCCAATCATCAGCCGGCAGCTGGAAGTTTGCTGGCAGTTGGAGGTTTCCTGGGGCCCCTTTGGCTGTGGCTCTCAACATCTCCCCCTCTCTGTTTAAACAACAAGCATGTGGCTTAGGGACCATGCCTGCCTTTGGTTGTTCAAAAGTACATATGGTCCTTACTGGAGAACCTTGGCTGTGGCTATCAACAGGATTTGTATGTACCATTCACTGAAGTTAGTTTTCAGTACTAGGAAACAAATATGTATTTCAGGTGGATAAATATTTCTGCGAAAAATCTTGTGAAAAGTTGATTATAAATCCACATACTTGAACATAAATGAATTTAGGGAGTGTAAATAAGATACATATATTTCATATTTTGAAAAATCTGGAGAGTGTGTGGGTGTGTGTGTGTATACACACAGATATTAAAATGTAGCAACATATATGCAAATCGAAATTCACCATGAAATATACATCAATCACAGATCCAAAAATATTCAATTTTCTTAACAGGGATTTATGTATAATGTTGTTCTACTAGGAAGCTCACCCATTATTTGAATTTTCAGTTCCAACAGCGTTTAGGAGGAGTGATGTCTTCTCACAAATTGTATCTCCCAAGTCAGTCACCTCACAAGAATGTAGGTGTGACACCAGGTAGGATTTGATATGTGCATATAAAAATACATTGCTGAATAGGCTACAGACAAAGGGAGACAGGAATTCACATATTTGTTAACTTTAAAAACACATGGAGATCTATTTCAATTAAAAATAGACTGGATTTATAACACCTAACATTTATCATGCAAAAGGCAAGATCAACTATACACCATGCCTCGTCTGAACTGCTTGTATTTCAATTCTGTTTGTGTTACTTTTCTGCATCATATTAGAATTAGTAGTCAGAGTCTAGTAGGGTATGGGTTCGTGTCAGGGATTCAGTATTTCGAATGGAAAATTGGAAAATGAATCCAATGTGTATGCAAATATGTGCTACACACAAAAAATTCCCACTCTCATTCAGAACAATGGCTTGAAATAACCACGCCCCATGTAAGAAACAATTAGAGGAGAAGAGTTAGAAAATCTGTGAATACATACATAGAATGGAAAATGCTCAGTAGTTCACAACCTTTGAGGTGGAAGAGACGTTTCCAAACCTTAGGGACACGGTAAAACTCCACAAACATGGAACTCTGCTGGCCTAAACACTTCTGGAGATACTGACAATGAGGTTGGGTACTTGAAATATATGTTGTTGTCAGAAGCTTTAGCTTCCTTTGTAGTGAGAGGATCAAACTTGGGTCTGCATTTTTGTGACCTGGAGGACATGAATTCTTATTGTCCAATGAACATGAGGCAGCAGTGCTGAATTCACTCTTTGTAGCTAAACTGTGGCCACTGGAGGATAAGTGTCTCCTCGTCTGGACTTTGAAATCATTTGGTCATGCTCCACTTTTCGTGGTGTTTCTTGCTGCTGCAGTGGGTGTTTTGTATTTGGTTCATGACATACAAGGAGTTAAACTGGGACACAATGCTGGAGGGAGTCCTGTAACGTATGGTGTGTCAAGGTCTGCAGGAGAATGCACCAACCAGGCTTCTATCCCCCATTGCTTGCCCCCTTTACCATAGGAACTTGATTCTGAATATTGCCCTGAAAACTCTCCATGTAACATGATGCCTTTACATACAAAGTTCTGCTAGCTGCACCATGTCAGTCACAAGCCATTTGAAAGCCAATGTAAGATCCACATGACCCCACCACAGATGTATTGTCACACACCTGCACACAACTGCTCTAGGCCCACTACTCAGCAGGCTCCAACTTACTGGCATCTCTGTTCTACACCATTTTCATGAAACGCAGTCAATGAAGGCATTTTCTGGTACACTCATGATCAACAACAGGACATCCAAAGGATCTCCAGTGCCACCTGGTCATGGGAATTTCAAAATTTGGTGGTAGTTATCTAGCCATTTTTGAAGGATGAAGTTGGAGGCACTGTGGGTTTAAATTCATTCAGGAGCCATTAAATATTGAGTAAGCTCATTTCGATGAAAGCTCTGGAGAACTCTCACAGGAAAGGCTTCCCAAAGAGTGGCCCAAGGTCACATGAAGCCAGGCCCATTGAGGTCTACAATGTGAGGTCCATGTGTGTTTTGACTCTCAACTATGGCTGTCAAGTCTTTCAAAATAAAATCATGTGATATCCTTGCTGAGATTCTCAGTGCTCTGTGGACAGGAACCCTGGGCTTAGATCTCAGTTTCCAAGGGTGACTCTCATGCATGGCCTGCTAAAATCCCAACACAATTCATGGCAATACTTCTCTGAGGTCAGTTCCAGAACTCAGTCTCTAAGGTAAATCACACCTGAGTTCAATCCCAGGTGGACCCAGTCATCTCTTCCAAATGCCACACAAATGACCACAATTAAAACCAAAACACTCCCACATGGCCCTCATCTTCTTCCATATAGACACACATCATAACCACTGGCTGGTGGTTTTCATGAGTTGCACAGCCTAAGACAGTATCCAAAATAAGCTCCCTTGCCCCTCATTTGCCTAAAGTCATGGTGGCCTGGACACCCTTCCGGTGAACCATGAGTGATCAAAAAGGCTTGCTGTTAATACTGCTTCGATTTTCCAATTTTAGGCCTACTGACTCTTGGGTTTAGATTCTTAATGTTAAATGGAGTCATGAGAAAAACCAAGCACCTCTGGGCTAGCCTCTTCATGGCTTTGAAAAACTCATTTGAGCAAAAAGATCTTGATTCTCACTTGATGGAGGTCAGGATCCTTAGAAGAATTCGAGAGACTTCATCCACAATGACTGCTCTTTTGGCCATTTTGGTTTTGGATACACAAGAGATCTTTCTTTAGATCCCTCAGGTTCTGAGAATCTAGGCCACAGCCTCACAGGGGGCCAAGAGCCTGAATCAGACACATCCCATTCCAAAGCAATTAAGCAAAGAGCCACAGGTGATGCCCATTTATTTCCATTTGAAAACTGTTTTCTTCATGCTTCACAAAGGGGTGGCCTGAGGCAAAGATGTTCCTGACATTCAGTGCAACAGAACAATAGGTAAGCAAAATTCCCAAAGCAGGGTTTCTCCACTGAGACTTTCCTGGTCACACTGATATCTGAGTTTTCTGAGATGTTCACCATTCCCTTCAGCTATGTAGTACATGGCCATGTCACAGAGCTTGGAGGTGGTACATATTTTGGACACAAAACCATCAGTCTATTCTGGAGAGTGCCCACAATTCAGGAAGAAAACAGGAACTTAGGAAGATAGTAGGTGTTGCCCATCTATAATACAAGCCACAGTCCATTCATAAATCGGGCAGGATGAATGCTGAGAAGATTTCAACTAGACAGGACTCATCCATTGATGCATTTTCTTTTCTAATGTCTACAACCAGGGGCACAGTGGGATACACTGATATCCAAACACATGCCTTGTCAAACGACTTACTACAAACAGGTCCCGCCAAAACAAACAAACCGCCATTCTTACCTATTCTCAGAACATGAGACAAATTCACAAATCCCCACCCACACCCACAAAGACACCTCCTTCCCCCAAGTTGGTCTGTGACTATCTGGAGTTTGCACTGACTCGTGGGCCATAGTATGTTCCAAATAAATGGCCTTCCTGTCTCAGACCTGCTTTCCTTGTGCAACTCTGTGAATTTGTCAGGAGCCAGCAGTGTGCCACTACCTGCTTTCTCAGGAAAAACTCCTCTTCAGAGCTTTCCTGCGTTTTGGACATCCTCACATCAGTAGGTACCAAAAATGAATGTCTGTGTCCTTGGTAAATCCAAACAAGGAGACCACTGGGACTGGGACTGGACTGGCTATGGGTTCCTGTCTTCCTGGATCCCAAGTTTAGAGAGTTCCATCACCAAAGAAGTGATGTGAGGTCACTTCCTTCAGGAACTGAATCAGATCACTGCCTTGGCAACCTCTTTGTCCTAACAGTTGCTTCCAAGGCTACCATGAGAAAGAGGCTGCCCCTACTTCCTGTGACACTTTCACAAGTTAGAATGCTATATCAACCATAGGCACCCGGGAGCAGCTCTCCACACAGGCCTGGTTTGGTCCATCTTCTCTACATTAAAAAGAGAGAGGCTGATTCAGAAACAACCCTTCATTCTGACCATGTTGTTTGCCAGGGAAGATGACTTTTGCTCTCTCAGGTCCTTCATAGCTGCCTACATCTTCTCCAGTGATCATTTCTGCATGGAACTTTGTGGTTCTCAGCAGGTGGAAGATCCCCTACATTCCTATATTGTAAGACCAACTCTGTCCCTGCTCGTCTGTAAAGTTAGATTGAGGGAACAGTGTATGGTTAGGGTTAATAACATGTTCGATTTGGGTTAGAAATTATTCTGCTGGATGAATAATTGTACAAGAATAATGAGGTGAAATGTATGTAGGAAAACAGAAATCTAAGTAAAATTTGAAGCCCAGAAGGGGATTGGGCTTCAAGGGATTGTGATACTTAGCATTGGGATCAAGGGATTGTGATACTTAGCATTGAATTATGTTCTGCAGAGATGTCTCAGAGAGATCGATACACAATGGCATAAGACCCTGTACCCTGGATTATTGAATGTAGAAGAGAACATCCAGTCAGAAAGCGTTAATAGGTAGGATTAGGAAGATAGTCAGTAGGTTTAGGAGGAAGAGTGAGTATAGGATTTGGAACAAAAGTTTCTTAGCAATAGGGTTTCGATTAGAGTGTGAATGGAAATGTCAGCACATGTGAAGAGTCAGTCTCAATGATGAACTGGGGAAAATATGTAGGAAAGCAATCAATAGAGACATTATGAAATCAGGAAAAGTATAAAGTGAGAGAAAGGATTAGATGTTTTCAACAGGGTTGAATTTGAATATATAATCTTAGGAAGAAACAAATATATTGTCACAAATAGGATTGATTTTTGAGAGCATTAGGCAACTTGGACATGGATGTTTTTAGTAATCCATATTCACTTTACATTTAGGCTTTGGTACAAACATAAGTGTGACCTTTTCTTTTTGTGTCCAAATATTACTGTGATAAAATGTATATGTAGATAAGGTGACATGAGTATTTCTTCCATCATTTCTGAGACCAATAATTTGAAGACGTATAAATTAGTATTGGGTTTACAAAGAGGTGTACCCTGTGTCTATGAATATAAAGAAAAAGCATGAATAGACTGTACAGTGAATAAATAATATAACTGGTTTCACTTTAAATCATGGATTGAATTGATATCTGAAAATATATAAGAAATATTATATTGATACAAAATCATTCATTCCAACCAGTTATACATCTAATGGTAATATTGGGGTTATGGATTATCATGAAGGGTGTGTGAGTTTTGCTTCAAAAGTGATTATGGAAATCGAAAATAATGTATTTGGAAAGAAGTCTCATGAGAAGACCAGTCAAGAAACATGGAGGAATACATGTGTTTCGAAGCAGAAAATGATTGAAAGTGAAACAAATGCCTATAATTTTGTAACTTGTGGATGAAATATATATCTTATAATGTGCATAAACTGAAGAAATAGTAAAATAACAGTGGTGAATAAGAATGAACATAAAAATACACATCATGTCCCATAGGAATCTATTTGCATTAATGAGAAACTGGGTCAATTATTGTAGAAATATTAGGATTTGTATTCACGATTCACTGAAGTTAATTTTCAGTAATAGGAAACAAATAGTATTTCAGGTGGTTGAATATTTCCGAGAATAATCTTGTGAAATGTTGACTATAAATCCACATACATGAACTAGAATGAAATTAAGGAGTGTATAATAAGACACATATATTTAATATTTTAAAACATCTGGAGTGTGTATACACACACAGACACACACACACACATTAAAAAGTAGTAGTATATATGCCAATCGAAATTCATCATGAAATATATATCATCCACAGATCGAAAAATATTCATTTTCCTGAACATGGAATTATGTATAATATTGTTCAACTAGGAAGCTCACAGAGAGGATGAATTTTCAGATCCCACAGTGTTTAGGAGGAGTGATCACTTCTCACAATTTGTATCTGCCAAGTCAGACACCTGACAAGAATGTACGTGTGATACCAGGTAGGATTCTATATATGCATATAAAAATAGATGTGCTGAATAGGCTACATAGAATGGGAGAGAGGAATTCACATATTTGTTAACTTTAAAAACACATGGAGAACTATATCAATTACAAATTGACTAGATTTATAACACCAACACTTTGTCACGCAAAAGCCGTGTCCAACTATACACTATGCCTCCTCTGATATGCTTGTATTTCTATTCTGTTTGAGTTATTTTTCTCCATCATATTAGGATTAGTAGTCAGAGTATAGTAGGTTATGGGTTAGTGTCAGGGATTCAGTATTTCAAGTAGAAAATAGGAAAATGAATCTAATATGCATGAAAATATGTGCTACAAAAAATATTCCCACTCTCATCCAGAAGAATGCCTTGAAATTATCTTCGCCCCTAGTATGACACAATTAGAGGAGAAGAGTTAGAAAATATGTGAATACATATCTGGACTGGAAAATGCTCAGCATTACACAACTATGGAGGTGGTAGAACAGTTTCCAAAAGTAAAGGACAGTGTAAACCCTCCACAAACATGGAGCTATGCTGGCCCAAAGACTTCTTGAGAAACTGCCTCTGAGTTTGGGTAGTTGAAATATATGTTGTTGTCAGGAGCTTAACTTCCTTTGTAGTGAGACCATCAAAGTTTGGTCTGCATCTATGTGACCTGGAGGACATGGTTTCTTATTTTCCAATGAACATGAGGCTGCAGTGCTGAATTCACTCTTTGTAGCTAAACTGTGGTCACTGGGGGCTAAGTGTCTCCCCATGTGGACTTTGAAGCCATTTGGTCATCCTCCACTTTTCCTGGTGTTTCTTGCTGCTGCACTGGGTGTTTTGTATTTGCTTCACGACATACAAGGAATTCAACTGGGAAACAGTGCTGGAGGGAGTCCTGTAACATGTGGTGGGTCAGGGTCTGCAGGAGAATGCCCCAACTTGGCTTCTATCCCACATTGCTTGCCCCCTTGACCATACCAACCTGATTCTGAACATTGCCCTGAAACCTCTCCATATTACAAGATGGCATTTCATATAATGGTCTGCTGGCTGCACGAAGTCAGTCACAAGCAATTTGGAAGCCAATGTAATATCCACATGGCCACACCACAGATGTATTATCACACACCTGCACACCACTGCTCTAGGCCCACTACTCAGCACGCTCTAACTTACTGGCATCTCTGTTCTACACCATTTTCAAGAAACCCAGTAAATCAAGGCACTGTCTGGTACACTCATGATCAGCAATGGGACATCCAATGGTTATCCAGTGCCACCTGGTCATTGGGAATTTCAAAAATTTTATGATATTTATCTATCCATTTTTCAAGAATGAAGTTGAAGGCACTTTGGGGTTTCCATTCATCCCGGAACCATTAAATGGTGAGGAAGCTCATTTCAATGAAAGCTCTGAGGAACTCTCACAGGCAAGGCTTCCCAGAGTGTGCCCAAAAGGTCACATGAAGAAAGGCCCTTTAAGGTCTATAATGTGAGGTCCTTGTGTGTTTTGACTCTTAACTGTGGCTGCCAAGTTTTTCAGAATAAAATCATGTGATATCCTTGCTGAGATTCTCAGTGCTCTGTTGAAAGCTTTCCTGGGCCTAGATCTCAGGTTTCAAGGGCGACTCTTATGCATGGCCTCCTACAATCCCAACACAACTCATGGCAATACTTCTCTGAGGTCAGTTTCAGAACTCAGTTTCTAAGGGGAATCACACCAGAGTTCAAGCCCATGTGGACCCAGTCATCTATTCCAAACGCCACAAAAATGACCACATTTGAAACCAAAACATTCCCACATTGCCCTTATCTTTAACCATATAAACACTCATCATTAACTCTGGCTGCAGGTTTCCAAGAGTGGCGCAGCCCAAGACAGTGTCCAAATAATGCACCCTTGCCCCTGATATGTCCAAAGTAAGGGTGGCCTGTTCACCCTTCTTATGAACCAGGAGTGATCAAATAGGCCTGCCATAAATACTGCTCTGCTTCTCCAATTTGAGGCCTACTGACTGTCAGGTATAGATTCTTTATGTGATTTGGCATCATGAGACAACCCAAGCAGTTCTGCAGGAATTTGAAGAACTCATTTGATCCAAAGGATCCCTATTCTCACTTGATGGAGGTCAGGAACCAAACAGAAGAAGTCAAGAGACTTCATCCACAATGACAGATTTTTTGCCATTTTGGTTTGGATGCACACATGGGATCTTCTTTAGATCTATCAGGAGCTGAGAATTTTAGCCACAGCCTCAAACAGGGCCTAGTGTCTGATTAAGACACATCCCTTTCCAGAGCAATTAAGCAAAGAGCCACAGGTGATGCCCATTCATTTCCATTTGAAAACTATTTCTTCAGGCTTCACAAAGGGGTGGCCTGATGCAAAGACCTTCCTGACATTCAAGGCAACAGAAACATAGATAAGCAAATGGAGCCAAGCAGGGTTTCTCCACTGAGACTTTACTGGTCACACTGGTATCTGAGTTTTCTGAGATGTTCCCATTCCCTTCAGCTATCAAGGACATGGCCATGTCACAGAGTTTGGAGGTGGTACATATCTTGGACAATAAACCATGATACTATTCTGGAGAGTGGCCAGAATTCAGGAAGAAAACAGCAACTTAGGAAGTTAGTAGGTGTTTCCCATCCATAAGGCAAGCAACAGTCCATTAATCAATTGTGCTGGATGAATGCTGTGAATCTTTCTACTAGACAGGACACCTCCATTGATGCATTCTCGTTTCTAATGTCTAAAACCACGGACACAGTGGCTACACAGACATAGAAACACTCGCCTTGTCTAAAGACTTACTAGAAAAAGTCGACTCCAAACCAAACCAACCACCTTTCCTACCTATTCTCAGAACATGAAACAAAACCACAAACTCACACCCACAACCAAAAAGGCACCTCCTTCCCCAAAATAGGTCTTTAACTATCTGGAGTGTCCTCTGACTGGTGGGCCATACTATGTTCCACTCGAAATGGCCTGTCCGGTCTCAGATCTTGTCTCCTTGGCCAACTCTGTTATTCTGGGAGGAGCCAGTGGTTAGCCACAACCTGCTGTCTCAAGAAAGGCCCCTCTTCAGAGCTCTACTGGCATTTGGCCATCCTCACATCACTAGGTACCAAGAAGGTCTGACTCTGTACTTGGTAAATCCAAACAAGTGAGCCCACTGGGACTGGGACTGGGACTGGCTCTTGGTGCCTGGCTTCTTGCATCCCAATTTCAGAGAGTTCCATCACCAAGAAAATGAGGTATGTCACTTTCTTTGGAACTGAATGAGGCCACTGCCTTGGCAACAACTTTGTCCTAACAATTGCTTACAATGGTCCCATGAGTTGGAGGGTGCCCCTACTTCCTGTGACAATTTGACTAGTTAGAATGGTATATCAAAATAGACACCATGGAACAGCTCTCCACGAAGGCCTGGTTAGGTCCATCTTCTCTCTACATTAAGAAGAGAGAGTCTGATGCATTCACATCCCTTCGTCCTGTGCAGGTTGTTTGCCATGGAAGATGGCTTTTGCTCATTCAGGTCCTTCATAGCTGCCTACATCTTCTCCAGGGATAATTTCTACATCGAACTTTGAGGTTCTCAGCAGTTGGAAGATCACCTACATCCCTTATTGAAAGAATAGCCCTGTCCCTGCTCTTTTGTAATGTTAGATTGAGGCAACAGTGTATGGTTAGGGTTAATAACAGGTTCGATTTGGGTTAGGAATCATTCTGCGGCATGAATAATGGTATTGGGAACCTGCAATATATAGAAATATAGTGGTTAAATATAAGTATGGAAACAGAAATCTAGGTAAGGTTTGAAGCTCAGAAGTGCATTGGGCAATAGATTGGGACACGTAGCTTTGAATTACGTTCTGCATACATTTTTCAGAAAAATCAATATACAATGGCATAGGACCTTGTACCTCGGATGATTGAATGTAGTAGAGTACATCCACTCAAAAAGGGATAGTCGATAGGATCAGGAAGATAGTCAGTATGTTTCGGAAGAAGATAGAGTATAGGATTTGGACCAAAGTTCATTAGCAATAGGGTTTTGGTTAGAGAGTGAATGTCAATGTCAGCACATGTGAAGGGTCAGTCACAATGTTGAACTAGGAAAAATATGTAGGAAAGTAGATATCAATAGAGACATTAGGAAATCAGGCAAAGTATAAAGTGAGTGAAAAAACTAGACATTTCCAACAGTTTTGAGGTTGAATATATAATCTTAGGAAGAAACAAAAATGTGGTCACCAATAGGATTGACATTTGAGAGCATTAGGCAACCTGGATATGGATGTTTTTAGTAATCCATGTTCAGTTTCCATTTAGGCTTTGGTACAATCATACGTGTGACTTTTGCATTTTGTGTCCAGAATATTACTGTGGTAACATGCATATGTAGATCAGGTGACATGAGTATTTCTTCCACCATTTCTGGGAGCAGTATTTAGAAGACGAATAAATTAGTATTGGGCATACTAAGAGGTGTACCCTGTGTCTATGAATATAGAGATAATGCATGAATAGACCATATAGTGAATAAATAATATAACTGGTTTCACTTTAAATAATGGATTAAACTGATATCAGAATATATATAAGAAATACTATATTGATATGAAATCATTCCTTCCAAACAGTTATACATCTAATGGTGATATTATAGTTATGGTTTATCATGAAGTGAGTGTCAGTTTTGCTTCAAAAGTGATAAAGGAAATCAAAAATAATGTATTTGGAAAGAAGTCTCATGATAAGACCAGTCAAGAAACCTGGAAGAATCCATGTGTTCTGAAGCAGGAAGTGATTGAAAGTGAAACAAATGCCTATAAGTTTGCTAACTTGTGGATGAAATATATATCCTATGATGTGCACAAATTGAAGAAATAGTAATGTACCAGTGTTGAATTAAAATAAATTTCAAAATACATATCATGTCACATAGGAATGTACTTGCATTGATGTTAAACTGGGTCAGTTACTGTAGAAGTGTTAGTATTTGTATGCAACATTAACTGAAGTTAGTTTTCAGTACTGCAAACAATATGTATTTCAGGTGGATGAATATTTCTGAGAATGATCTTGTGAAAAGTTGATTATAAATCCATATACATGAACATGAATGAATTTAGTGAGTGTATATAAGACACATATATTTCATATTTTGAAAAATCTGGAGAGTGTATATATATATATATATACAAAAAAACACACAGAGACAATAAATTAGCAATCGAAATTTATCATGAAATATATATCTTCCACAGATGCAAAATTATTTCTTTTAGAACATGGATTTATGTATAATGTTGTTCTTCTAGGAAACACACCCCTAGGTTAAATTTTCAGTTCCAACAGAGTTTAACAGGAGTGATCATTTCTCACAAATTGTATTTGCCAAATTAGCCTCCTCACAAGAATGTAGGTGTGATACCAGGTAGTGTTCTATATGTGCATTTAAAAATACATGTGCTGAATAGGCTACAGAGAAAGGGAGAGAGGAATTCACATATTTGTTAACATTAAAAACACATGGAGAACTATTTCAATTAAAAATTGACTAGATTTATAACACCTACAATTAATCATGCAAAAAACAAGTCCAACTATACACCATGATTCCTCTGAACTGCTTGTATTCCTATTCTGTTTGTGTTATTTTTCTCCATCATATTAGGAGTAGTAGTCAGAGTTTATTAGGGTATGCGTTAGTGTCAGGGATTCAGTATTTCGAATGGAAAATTGGAAAATGACTCTAAAGGGTATGCAAATATGTGCTACACAAAAATGTTCACACTCTCATTCAGAAGATTGCCTTGGCATTACCTTAGTTCCAAGTAAGATACAATAAAGGAGAAAAGTTAGAAAATCTGTAAATACATATCAGGAATAAAAAATGCTCAGGAGTTCACAAACTTGTAGGTGGTAGAGGATTTTCCAATAGTAAGGGACAGGGTAAACACTCCACAAACATTGAGCTCTGCTTGTGTAAAGACTTCTTGAGAAACTCTCTGAGGTTGGGCTCTTAAAATACATGTTGTTGTCAGGAGCTTTAGCTTCCTTTGTTGTGTGACCATCAAATCTGGGTGTGCAAATATGTGACCTGAAGGACATTGTTTCTAATTTTCCAATGAAAATGAGGCAGCAGTGCTGAATACTCTTTTTGTAGTTAAACTATGGCCACTGGGGTGTAAGTGTCTCCCCGGGTTGACTGTGAAGCCATTTGGTCATCCTCCAATTTTCGTGCTGTATCTTGCTGGTGCACTGGGAGTTTGGTATTTGCTTCATGAAATACAAGGAGTTCAACTGGGACACAGTGCTGGAGGGAGTTCTGTCACGTGTGGAGGGACACGGTCTGCATGAGAATGCACCAACCAGGATTCTGTCCCACATAGGTTGCCCCTTTGTCCATAGCAATCTGATTCTGAACATTGCCCAGAAACCTATCCATATAACAAGATGCCTTTACATATAAGGGTCTGCTGGTTGTACCCTGTCAATCACAAGGCAATTGGAAGCCAATGGCAGATCCACATGCCCCAACACACATGTTTTTTCACAAACCTTCACACCACTGCTCTAGGCCCACTAATGAACAGGCTCCAACTTACTGGCATCACTGTTCTACACAATTTTCATGAAACCCACTCAGTCAAGGCACTGTCTGATACACTCATGATCAGCAACAGGACATCCAAAAGTTTTCCAGTGCCACCTGGTGATGGGAATTTCAAAAATTTCATGGTATTTATCAAGCCATTTTTCGAGGATAAAGTTGGAGGCTCTGTGGGTTTCAATTCATTCAGGAACAATTAAATGTTGAAGAAGCTCATATCAATGAAAGATCTTGAGAACACTCACAGGCAAGGCTTCCCAAAGAGTGGCCAAAAGGTCACATGAAGTCAGGCCCATTGAGGTATACAATGTGAGGTCCATATGTGTTTTGACTCTCAACTGTGGCTTTAAAGAATTTCAGAATAAAATCATGTGATATCCAGGCTGAGATTCCCAGTGCTGTGGGCAAAGCCACCCTGCACCTAGATCTCCCTGCACCACAATTAATACCTGAGATGTTGGTTGCATGGCCTAGTAAAATCCAAACACAATTCATGACAATACTTCTCTTATGTCACTTCCAGAATTCAGTCTCTAAGGGGAATCATACCAGAGTTCAAGCCCAGGTGGACCCAGTCATCTGTTCCAAGCGCCAAACAAATTACCACAATTCACAACAAAATGCTCCCACATGCCCCTTATCTTATTTCATGTAGACACTCATCATAACATCTGGATGGAGGTTTCCATGAGGGGCACAGCACAAGACAGTGTCCAAAATAACCTTTCTTGCCCCTCATTTGCCTAAAGTCAGTGTGGCCTGGAAATCCTGACTGTGAACCAGGAGTGATCAAATATGCCTGCCGTTAATACTCCTTGGCTTCTCCAATTTGATGCCTACTGACTGTGGGGTTTAGATTCTTTATGTAAACTGGATTCATGAGAAAACCCAAGCACCTATGGGCTAAACTCTGCAGGGCTTTAAAGAACTCATTTGACCCAAAGGATCCCTATTTTCAATTGATGGATGTCAGGAATCTTAGAGAAGAAGGTGAGAGTCTTCATCCACAATAACTGCTCTTTTGGCCATTTTGGTTTGGGATGCACCCATGGGATCTTTCTTTAGATCCATCAGGTGCTGAAAATCTAAGCCACAGCCTCACACAGGGCCAAGAGGCTGATTCAGACACATCCCTTTCCAAAGCAATTAAGCAAAGAGCAAAACACACACAGACATTATAAAGTGGCAATATATATGCCAATTGAAATTCATGATGAAATATATATCGTCCACAGATCCAAAAATATTAATTTTACTGAACATGGATTTATGAATAATGTTGTTCAACTAGAAAGGTTACCCTTAGGTTGAATTTTAAGATCCAATAGCGTTTAGGAGGAGTGATCTCTTGTCATAATTTGTATCTGCCATGTCAGCCACCTCACAAGAATGTATATGTGATACCAGGTAGGATTCTATATGTTTATATAAAAATACATGTGATGAATAGGCTACAGAGAAAGGGATAGAGGAATTCACATATTTATTAACTTAAAAAACACAAAGAGAACTATTTCAATTAAAAATTAACTAGATTTATAACACCTACCCTACATAATGCAAAAGGCAAGTCCAACTATACACCATGCCTCTTCTGAACTGCTTGTATTTCTATTGTGTTTGTATGCACTGTGGGTTTCAAGAACCATTAAATGTTGAGGAAGCTCATTTGAATGAAACTCTGGAGAACTCTCATAGGCAAGGCTTCCCAAAGAGTGACCAAAAGGTTAGATATAGCCAGGCCCATTGAGGTCTACAATGTGAGGTCCATGTGTGTTTTGACTCTCAACTATGGCTACCAAGTCTTTAAGAATAAAATCATGGGATATCTTGGCTGAAATTCTCAGTGCTCTATTGAAATCCACCCTCGGCCTTGATCTTAGTTTCCAAGGGCGACTCTCATGCTTGGCCTCCTAAAATATCACCACAATTCATGGCAATACTTCTCTGAGTTCAGTTCCAGAAGTCAGTCTGTAAGGGGAATCACACAAGAATTCAAGCCCAGGTGGACCCACTCATCTCTTCCAACCGTCACACAAATGACCACAATTAATACCAAAACACTCTCACATGGCCCTCCTCTTCTTCTATAAAGGCACTCATCATAACATCTGGCTGGAGGTTTCCATGAGGGGCACAGCCCAAGACAGTGTCCCAAATAAGCTCCCTTGCCACTCATTTGCCTAAATTCAGGGTGGCTTGGACACCCTTCTTGTGCACCAGGAGTGATCTGAAAGGGTAAAATAAATTGAAATTAAAGTGTAAAAGTTGAAGTGTAAAAGACTGGGTTTTGTAAAGTTTCTAAGCTGCAAGGCCTGAGTTAAAATGTAAAGGACCAGGTATTGTCAAGTTCCTATGCTACATGCAAAACCTGAAATTCCTGTAGCTTGTAGTACAATTCCCGACTGCCCAGTAAATATTCCCCCTGACCGCCTGGTTATTTAATAACCTAGGACCCTGTGTGGCCTGGCACATAGGCATTGCAAGGCCTAAAGCAATCTGATTGAATGTGTACCTCGCTTTAGAACTGACCTATCACTCCTGCCTCACCTGTTCCTGCCAATGAATGAACTAATCATGTTTAGGAATTGTTGTTTGATTTTTCTGCGGTGTATGTTGATTTCTTAAAGGAGACTGTGATATATGTAAAGTCCCGCCCTCCCCAAAAAGTGTACTTAAGCACTGCTCAACCCCTGCTCGGGGCTCTGGGCTGCTCTCCCTTCTTGAGTGAGCACGTAGCCCCAGCATGCTGGATTGGATCCTCAATGAACGCCTTTTTCTGTTGCATGAGCCGCGGTCTCTTGGTGGTCTCTTCCTCCGACGTTCACCGGATCCTTACATTTGGTGCGTTGGCCGGGAATCACGCAGCATAGGACAAGGACACCCCAACAGACCCCTCTGGGGGTAAGTAAGGCGCTTCTTTCCATTTTTCCTTGCGATCGCTCAGAGCTTTTTGTTCAGGTTCCCTTTTTCCGTTTTTGGTTTGGGTTGGCAGAGTCGCTGCCAGCGGAGAACGTAAGTTCCCCCTGTCAGTGGTGGACAAACGTGTCCTAAAGCCACAGACCACGTCCTTGCAAGGGATGCCTTGGAGGACTCAGGGAGTGATGGATGTGCCCTCATTAGGTGAGGAGGGACGGATGAGCCCACATTAGGTGACTCTGCTGCCAACCCATCATATCTTGCTGGCTACTTTTTTCTCTCAGGTTGAATTCACTGTCTGGCTTTGTGGTCTAACCCATCAGGTTTTGCCAGTTACTAGGTTCTAATCTTTACTTCTGAACTCGTGTTAAATGTTACCTGTGTGTACATGTTTGTGTCACGTTTGTATTGTCCTTGTCTCTGTTTGAGAAACTCTCATTATGGGACAAAGCCATTCCATGCCTCTGTCCTTGAAGCCTTTCCTGGTCCCTGCCTCCAATCCGACACCATCACCCAGGATCCTATCACTCAAACCTTCTACTCCTTCCCCTCTTCCCTCCATTCTCCCTGAGTCACAAGATTGTAGATCTTGGGGTTGTGAACAAACGGGAGCTGCATGATGGTCTTTGTGTGTCTTTTTATCTGTGTTTCTGTTAAATGTGATGGCATTGTTTGGACCGATGCAGAGTCCCGAGTTCCAACCTGCCTTACATATGTGGAAGTTACTTTAGCTAAATTTTAAACTAATGCTTCTCCTGTGAGGGACCAAAAGTCAATAGAACCGCCAGTTTTTCTGTTATCACCTTTTGCACCTCTCTTAGCTGTGTTTTAAAGAACTTTGATAAACTTTACTCCCCTTTGTTAAGCAAGATTACGGAAGCAGTGATTTCTTTTCTTCCCGTAGTAGGCTTGAGCATGCCCACTGCAGAGGGAAATGTCTGGGGTCAAAGAACATTGATATCTCGCTTAAACTTTTCTCAAAACCCTGTCCTCATTATTAAATTGGCATTAATTGGCTTTGGGATGAGAACCAAGCCTTCAGTCATAAATTTTGACACCCCAGAGGGGACTTTAAATAAACCCCACTCTGCCCTCTTGGGGAAGCCTAGCACTCAAAACAACTGCAAGCAGAGGATGAAATTTTTGGGAGCTGACTACTGCAAAGTTGGGAGACATAGAATATGCCTGGTGCCTGGGGTCAAAGCAAACCAGAGGAACTAATCCTGTAAGTAAATGGTGAGGCTAAGGGACTCCCAGCAGCTGACAGAGCCATTTTGCTGTGGGGAACTCCCTTATTCCTTACGTGCACTTTAAGGATTTCTCCACCTCTGTTTACTTAACAAAAGGGACAATGAATGCATTAATATGTTGATATTATAGATTGTTTCTTGGGGATGATCTAGGGTGAATGTGTATCTAAAAATGATTTTTTTTCATTTTAACCATCTCGTATCTAAATGGGTTTCTAAAGCATTGCACTATGTTACAGTTAAAAGTTGGGTTTAAACAATTGTTTAGTTTGATTTCAGGTAGTTCATGCTAGGAAACTTAAATACTTAGGATAAAAAATAATTAAAGAGTTTTAATTTTGAACTAGGCAGCCTGAAAAAATTTCACTAGATATACCAGTGCATTAACTTGGGAAGAGATAATAAATTATGATATGGTATCTATTCCCATCAGTGTGTAAGATTTTAAAAAATGGTACTAAATTAAAACGTTGGTCTGGCTTATTGAAATGACATTAATTAGCAACAGTATTGGAAATTTTTAAAGCTTAATTTCGGATACACATGGTAGTGTGTGGTTCTTTTTAAAAATTTTTCAGCCAATTTAATGTAACTTAATACTATTAGAAACTTCATAACAAAGAAAGGGGCTTAACGATCCTATAGAAACTTCTTCTGATGGTGGCTTTAATATTATCAAAAAATGATCCTATTTTCAGTTTTGTGTGAGCAAGTTTTTCTAGTGTAGAAAAATCTAAAGATATAAAATTTTGAGAATTACATCTTAAACTTGCATCAAAATTTTCAACATCCAAACCTGGAAATTATGACTTATAGCTAAAATGCCTTCGGACTGAGGTTTCTGCTACGAATTCCAGTCTTTTCAGTTTTCCAGACCTCAGCCAGGACTTAAGTTGATATGCAAATAAAAGAAGCCTGCAGCACTCAGCAGGAGACAGATAAAAAAGAGTAAATGTGTCTTTTTACCTGAACTCAAACTAGACCTAACCAAAAAATTATATTATACGGTATTTACTAATTACTGGCCAGTCATCTTTTTTAGGACTCTTGCTTTTCTTAGATTCTGTATTTTTTTTTGAGCTCATGATCTTGATTCTGCTGATGGGTTAATGTTTTCTGATCAGTTCTATTTTTGATCGACTCTGGAGTTTTTAGCATTTCAATGGAGATTTCACCTGAAAAAGCTACAAGGCTTTTACTATTGTGTTATGTGTTACATTTGTGTTACGTGTTGTATGTTGGTATGTCTGTATGTGTGTATGTCCATATATCATGCAGTGATATGACAATTGACAGATGAGGAGCACTCATGAAAAATTTAGAATGTATCCAAATGTGTTTGATTCACGTGATTCATATGTTTTAATTCAAATTGGGTAAACAGATAAAAATAAAGATGTCTTTAAAATTAGGCCTATAAGTTTTCTAGGTTTTCAAAAAGGCCCTAATAAAATGTAGATGTCTATAAAATAATCTGCCTAAATTCAGAAATTTACAAGTATTGTATTGAAATGTGAACAGAAAGAGGTTAGTAGATGAAAAAGAGAAACTAAAAGGTTCCAGATATAGATCTAATAGAGGAAAAACGTGTTTCTGGATAAGAGAGTCTATATGATTAAGTAATTAAAAGGGTTTAAGTAAATAATAAAAAAAGGTGTGTGTAACTTGGTTATATGTGTAAGTTTTGAGCAAGTAATCTTAAAAAATTAAACAGCTGGTAAAACAAGTACTGTTTTTATAAAATTGTGCCATGTTATTTCTTTAAAATCTAAACTTGTTTAATACAAAAACATCAATGTAATTATGGTGTTAATGTGTTCATATCTTCCAGGTATACAAGTCTGTAAGGTAGAAGCTTCCAAAGACCATTGTATCAAGCTGGTGTTCTAAGGTTGTATGGTAATTCTAGGCTTAAAAGAAAAACATGTTGGAGATTTATGTATATCATTTGTGTTCTATAATTGGACTTGTTATCAATAAGATATGTACAGTTCCATGTTACTTTTTACACTGAGATTCAATCTAAAAGTATTTTTAACTTAATGAGAGCCAAATCTGTGAAGGTTTTATTGTAAACACAAAGGTAATGCCCATTCATTTCCATGTGAAAACTGTTTTCTTCAGGCTTCACAAAGGGGTGGCCTGAGACAAAGACTTTCCTGATATTCAGGGCAACATAACAATAGGTAATCAAAAGGCCCAAAGCAGGGTTTCTCCACTGAGACTTTACTGGCTACACTGATATCTGAGTTTTCTGAGATGCTTGCCATTCCCTTCAGCTATCCAGTACATGGCCATGTCACAGATCTTGGAAGTGGTTCATATATTGGACACAAAATCATGAGCCTATTCTGGAGAGTGGCCAGAATTCAGGAAGAAAACAGGAACGTAGGAAGATAGTTGGTGTTGCCCATTGATAAGGCAAGCCACACTCCATTTATAAATTGTGCCGGATGAATGCTGGGAAGTTTTCTCCTTGAGAGGATACACCCATTGAGGCATTCTCTTTTCTAAAGTCTACAACCACGGACACAGTGGGATACACAGACCTAAAAACACTCGCCTTGTCAAAGGACTAACTAGAAACACTCCACTCCAAACCAAACACACCCCCTTTCCTAACTATTCTCAGAACAAAAGGAAAAACCACAAACCCATACCCACAACCACAAAGGCACCTCCTTCCCCCAAGTAGGTCTGGAACTATCCAGAGTGTCCTCTGACCGGAGGGCCATACTATGTTCCCCAGAAATGGTCTGTCCTGTCTCAGATCTGGGCTCCTTGGTCAACTCTGTGAAGTTTTCAGGAGCCAGCAGTGAGCCTCTACCTGTTTTCTCCAGAAGGGCCCCTCTTCAGAATTTTTCTGGAATTTGGCCATTCTCACATAAGTAGGTACCACAAAAGACTGACTCTATCCTCGGAAAATCCAAACAAGTGAGAACACTGGAACTGGTGCTGGGACTGGGTCTTGGTGCCTGGCTTCCTGGAACCCAAATTTGGAGAGTTCCATCAACAAGGATGTGAGGTGAGGTCACTTCCTTTAGTAACTGAATGAGGTCACTGCCTTGGCAACCAATTTGTCCTAACATTTGCTTCCTAAGGTCTCATAACATGGAGGATGTCCCTACTACCTGTGACACTTTCACAAGTTAGAATAGTATAGAAACCATAGTCACCTGGGAACAGCTCTCCACAAAGGCCTAGTTTGGTTCATCTCCTCTACCTTAAGAAGAGAGAATCTGATTCAGACACAACCCTTCATCCTGACCAGGTTGTTTGCCATGGAAGATGCCTTTTGCTCTATCATGTCCTTCATAGCTGCCTACGTCTTCTCCAGGGATCATTTCTGCATGGAACTTTGAAGTTTTCAGCAGGTGGAAGATCCCCTGCATTCCTGTATTGTAAGACCAAATCTTTCCCTGCTTTTCTGAACACTTAGATTGAGGGAACAGTGTATGGTTAGGGTTAATAATATGTTCAATTAAAACCAAAATACTCCCACATGGCCCTCATTTTCTTCCATGTAGACATTCATCATAACCTCTGGCTGGAGGTTTCCATAAGGGGCGCAGCCCAAGACAGTGTCCAAAATAAGTTCCCTTTCCCCTCATTTTCCTAAAGTCAGGGTTTCCTGGACACCCTTCCTGTAAACCAGGATTGATCAAATAGGCCTGCCAGTAATACTGCTCTGTTTCTTCATTTTGAAGCCTACTGACTGTGAGGTATAGATTCTTTATGTGATTTGGAGTCATGTGAGAACCCAAGCACTGCTGCAGGGCTTTGAAGAAATCATTTGTCTCAAAGGATCCCTCTACTTACTTGATGGAGGTCAGGAACCTAACAAAGGAAGCAAGAGACTTCATCCACAATGACTGATCTTTTTGCCATTTTGGTTTTGGATGCACACATGGGATCTTTCTTTAGATCCATCAGGTGCTGAAAATCAAAGCCACAGCCTCTCTCAGAGCCGAAAGGATGATTCAGACACATCCCTTTCCAAAGCAATTAAGCAAAGAGCCACAGGTGATGCTCATTCATTTCCAATTGAAAGCAGTTTTTTTCAGGCTTCACAAACTGGTGGCCTGAGGAAAAGACCTTCCTGACATTCAGGTCAACAGAACAGTAGGTTAGCAAAAGGCACAAAGCAGCGTTTCTCTACTGAGACTTTACTGGTCACACTGATATCCGAGTTTTCTGAGATGCTCCCAATTCCCTTTATCTATCCAGTACATGGCCATGTCACAGAACTCGACAGAGGTCCATATCTTGGACAAAAAAACATGAGCCTATTCTGGAGAGTGGCCAGAATTCAGGAAGAAAACAGGAACTAAGGAAAGAAGTAGGTGTTGCCCATATAAGGCAAGCCACAGTCCATTCATAAATTGGGCAGGATGTGTGCTGAGATGCTTTCTACTAGACAGGACACATCCATTGATGCATTCACTTTTCTAATATCTACAACCACGGAAAAAGTGGGAAACACAAACATAGAAACACTCGCCATGTCAAATGACTTACCAAAAACAGTCCACTCCAAACCAAACATACTGCCTTTTCTACCTATTCTCAGAACATGATACAAAACTACAAATTCACACCCACACCCACAAAGGCACCTCCATTACCCAAGTAGGTCTGTGACTATCCAGAGTGTCCTCAGACTGGTGGGCCTTACTCTGCTCCCTCGAAATGGACTTTCCTGTCTCAGATCAGGTCTCCTTTACCAACTCTGTAAAGTTGTCAGCATCAATCAGTGAGTCACTACCTGCTTTCTCAGGAAAGGCCCCTCTTCAGAGCTTTCCTGGCATTTAGCCATCCACACATCAGTATGTACCAAGAAAGACCGACTCCGTCCTTGGTAAATCCAAACAAGTGAACCCACTGGGACTGGGACTGGGACTGGCTCTGAGTGCCTGGCTTCCTTGATCCCAAGTTCAGAGAGTTCCATCACCAAGGAAGTGAGGTAGGTCACTTCCTTCAGGAACTGAATGAGGTCACTATCTTGGCAACCACTTTATCCTAACATTTGCTTCCAAGGGTCCCATGAGAGAGAGGCTTCCCCTACTTCCTGTGTCACATTCACAAGATAGAATGGTATATCAACCATAGGCACATGTTAACAGCTCTCCACACAGACCTGGTTTGGTCCATCTTCTCTACATTTAGAAGATAGAGGCTTATTCAGACACATCGCTTCATCCTGACCAGGTATTTTACCAAGGAAGATATCTGTTGCTCTCTCAGGTTCTTCATAGCTGCCTACATCTTCTCCAGGGTTTATTTCTGCATGGAACTTGAGGTTCTCAACAGGTGGAAGATCCCCTATCTACCTGTATTATAACACCAACTCTGTCCCTGCTCTTCATAAAGTTAAATTGAGGGAACAGTGCATGGTTAGGTTTAATAGCATGTTCGATTTGGGTTAGAAATCATTCTGTGAGATGAATAATGGTATTGGGAACCTCCGATATTACAAGCATATATAGGTGTAATATAAGTATGAAAACAGAAATCTAGGAAAGATTTCAAACCCAGATGAACATTGGGCCCTTGATTGGGATACTTAGCTTTGAATAATTTCTGCAAAGTTGTCTCAGATAAATCGATATACAATGGTATAGGACCTTGTACCTTGGATGACTGAATGAGGAAGAGATCGTCCAGACAAAAAGAGATAGTTCGAAAAGTTATTTAGATATAGGGTTTTGGTTAGAGAGTGAATGTAAATGTCAGCATATGTGAAGAGTCAGTCACAGTGATGAACTGGGGAAAATGTTTAGGAAAGCAGATATCAATAGAGACAATAGGAAATCAGGGAAAGTACAAAGTGAGTGATAGGATAAGATGTTTTTAACATGGTTGAGTTTGAATATATAATCTTAGGAAGAAACAAATATGTAGTCACCAATAGGAATGATATTTGAGATCATTAGCTAATCAGGACATGGATGTTGTTACTAATACATGCTCACATTAAATTTAGGCTTTGGTACAATCATAAGGGTGTCCTTTGCATTTTTTGTCAGGAATATTACTGTGTTGAAATGTAAATGTATATCAGGTGACTACAGTATTTCTTCAACTATTTCTGAAAGCAACATTTTAAGACTGATAAGTTAGTATTGGGGACACAAGTACGTGTACCCTGTGCCTATGATTATAAAGATGATGCCTTAATAGACCATACTGTAAATAAATAATATAACTGGATCAAACTTTAAATAATTGATTGAATTGACATCTGAAAATATATAGGAAATCTTATATTGATATACATAAGTTCATTCTAACCAGTTATACATCTAATGGTAATTTTAGCATTATGGTTTATGATGAAGAGTGTGGGAGTTTTGCTTCAAAAATGATTATGGAAATCGAAAATAATATGTTTGGAAATAATCTCATGCAAAGAACAGTCAAGAAACATGGAGGAATACATATGTTCTGAAGCAGCAAGTAATTGCAAGTGAACCAAATGCGTACAGATTTGTGAACTTGTGGATGAAAAGTATTATCCTATGATGTCCATAAACTGAAGAAATTGTAATGTACCAGTGTTGAATAAAAATGAACTTCAAAATACACATCATGTCCCATAGGATTTTACTTGCATTGATGTTAAACTGGGTCAGTTACTGTACAAATATTAGGATTTGTAAGCACCATTCACCAAAGTTAGTTTTCAGTACTGGGAAATAAATATGTATTTCATGTGGATGAATATTTCTGAGAATAATCTTGTGAAAATTTGATTATAAATCCACATATAGGAACATGAGTTAAATTAATGAGTGTATAATAAGACACACATATTTCATATTTTGAATAATCTGGAGAAAAAAAAATATATATATACATATATATAGATACAAACACAGACATTAAAATGTAGTAATATGTATGCCAGTCAAAATTCATTATGAAATATATATCATCCTCATATCCAAAAATATTCTTTTTACTGAGCATGGATTTATGTATAATGCTGTTCATCTAGGAAATTCACCAATATGTTGAATTTTCAGTTCCATCAGTATTTAGGGGCAGTGATCTCTTCTCACAATCTGTATCATCCTAAAACAGCAAGCTCACAAGAATGTACGTGTGATACCAGGTAGGATACTAAATATGCATAATAAATTTCATGAGATGAATAGGCTACAGAGAAAGGGAGACAGAAATGTACATATGTGTTAACTTTAAAAACTCATGGAGAAGTATTACAATAAAAAGTTGACTAGATTTATAACACATACACTTGATAAAGCAGAACGCAAGTCCTAGTATACACCATGCCTCCTATGTACGGCCTGTATTTCTATTCTGTTAGGTTTCTTTTTCTACATCATATTAAGATTAGTAGTCAGAGTCTAGTAGGGTATGGGTTAGTGACAGGGATTCAGTATTTCTAATGGAAAATAGGAAAATGAATCTAATGTGTATGCAAATATTTGCTAGACAAAAATCTTCCCACTGTCCTCCAAAACAATGCCTTGATATTTCCTTCGCCACAAGTAATACACAATTAGTGGAGAAGAGTTTGAAAATCTGTGAATATATATCTGGAAAAGAAAATGCTCAGGAGTTCACAACCTTGGAGGTGGTAGAGGAATTTCCAAAAGTAAGGTACAGGGTAAACACTCCACAAACATGGAACTCTGGTGGCCTAATGAGTTTTTGAGAAACTGCCTCTGAGTTTGGGCCCTTGAAAAATTTGTTGTTGTCAGGAGCTTTAGCTTCCTTTGTATTGAGACCATCAAACCTGGGTCGGCATCTATGTGACCTGGATGACATGGTTCCTTATATGCTATTGAACATGAGGAAGAAGTTCTGAATTTTCCCTTTGTTAGTAAACTGAGGACACTGGGGTCTAAGTGTCTAACCATGTGATCTGTGAAGCCATTTGGTCATACTCCACTTTTCGTGTTGTTTCTTACTGCTGCACTGGGAGTTTGGTATTGGCTTCACGTAATACAAGGAGAAAAACTGGGACACAGTGCTAGAGGGAGTACTCTCACGTGTAGTGGGTGAGGGTCTGCAGGAGAATGCACCAACCAGGCTTCTATCCCAAAAAGCTTGCACCCATGTCCATAGCAACCTGATTCTGAACATTGCCCTGAAACCTCTCCATATAACACGGTCCCTTTACTTGTAAGGTTCTGCTGGCTGCAACATGTCAGTCACAAGTCATTCAGAAACCAATGGCAGAACCACGTGTCCCGAAGACAGATGTTTTATCATACACCTGCCCACCACTACTCTGGGCCCACTAATCAGCAGGCTCCAACTTTCTGGCACCTCTGTTCTCACCATTTTCATGAAACCCAGTCAATCAATGCAATGTCTGGTACACTCATGATCAGAAACAGATATCCAAAGGTTCTCCAGTGCCATCTGTTCATGGAAATTTAAAAAATTCATGGTATTTATCTAGCCAATTTTCAAGGATGAAGTTGGAGGCACTGTGGCTTTCAATTTATTCAGGAACCATGAAATGGTGAGGAAGCTTATTTCAATTAAAGCTCGGGAGAACTCTCAGAGGCAAGGTTTCCCAAAGAGTGGCCAAAAGGTCACATTAAGCCAGGCCCATTGAGGTCTACAATTGAGGTCCATGTGTGTTTTGACTCTCAACAATGGCTGCCACGTCTTTCTGAATAAAGTCATGTGATATCCTGCCTGAGATTCCCAGTGCTCTTTGGAAAGCTATCCTGAGCCTAGATCTCAGTCTCCAAGGGCAACTCTCATGTGTGGCCTCCTAAAATCCCAACACAATTCATGTCAATACTTCTCTGAGTTCATTTCAGTCTCTAAGGGGAATCATTCCAGAGTTGAAGTCCATGCGGACCCAGTCATCTCTTCCAACCACCACACAAATGACCACAATTAAACCAAAACACTCCCACATGGCCCTCATCTTCTTCAATATAAACTCTCATCATAACCTCTTGCTGGAGGTTTCCATGAGGGGCGTAGCCTAAGGAAGTGTCCAAAATAAGCTCACTTGCCCCTTATTTGCCTAAACTCAGTGTGGCCTGGAAACCCTTCCTGTGAACCAGATGTGATCAAATAGGCCTGCCATTAATACTGCTCTACTTCTCCAATTTGAGGCCTACTCTCTGTGGGGCATAGATTCTTTATGTGAATTGGGGTCATGAGAAAATCAAGCACCTATGGGCTACCCTCTGCAGGGCTTTGAAGAACCCATTTCAGTGAGTCGAGGAATTGGACCAAATGTTCTTTAGATATAGGGTTTTTGTTAAAGAGTGAAAGTAAATGTCAGAATATTTGAAGAGTCAGTCACAGTGATGAACTGGGGAAAATGTGTAGGAAATCACATATCAATAGAGACATTAGGAAATCAGGCAAAGTACAAAGTGAGTGATAGGATAAGACATTTTTAACAGGGTTCAGATTCAATATTTAATCTTAGGAAAAAACAAATATGTAGTCACCAATAGGAATGATATTTGAGATCATTAGTTAATCAGGACTTGGATGTTGTTAGTAATACATGCTCACTTTCAATATAGGCTTTGGTACAATCATAAGTGTGTCCGTAGCATTTTGTGTCAGGAATATTACTGTGATAAAATGTGTATGTATATCAGGTGACTAGAGTATTTCTTCCACCAATTCTTAAAGCAATATTTTAAAGACTTATAAATTAGTATTGGGGATACAAATAGGTATACCATCGGTCTATGAATATAGAGATGATGCCTTAATAGACCATACTGTGAATAAATAATATAACTGGTTCAAACTTTAAATAATGGATTGAATTGATATCTGAAAATATATAGGAAATTTTATATTGATATACATAAATTCATTCTAACCAGTTATACATCTAATGGTAATATTAGCATTATGGTTTATCATGAAGAGTGTCTGAGTATTGCTTCAAAAATGATTATGGAAATCAAAAATAATGTGTTTGGAAAGAATCTTATGAAAAGAACAGTCAAGAAACATGGAGGAATACATGTGTTCTGAAGTAGGAAGTGATTGAAAGTGAACAAAATGCCTATAAATTTGTGAAATTGTGGATGAAAGGATATATCCTATAATGTCCATAAACTGCAGAAATAGTAATGTATCAGTGTTGAATAAAAATGAACTTCAAAATACACATCATGGTCCCATAGGTGTCTACTTGCATTGATGTGAAACTGGGTCAGTCACTGTGGAAATATTACGATTTGTATGCACCATTCACTGAATTTAGTTTTCAGTACTAGGAAATAAATATGTATTTAAGGTGGATGAATATTTCTAAGAATTATTTTGTAAAAATTTGATTATAAATCCACATACACACACATTAGTGAATTTAGAAAGTGTATAATAAGACACATATATTTCATATTTTGGAAAATCTAAAGAGTAGATATCTATATCTAGATAGATAGATAGATAGATAGATAGATAGATAGATAGATAATTAGATACTCACATACACAGACATTAAAATGTAGCAATATATATGCCATTCGAAAATCATAATAAAATAGATATCATCCACGTATCCAAAAATATTCGTTTTACTGAAGATTTATTTATGCATAATACTGTTCATCTAGGAAATTCACCCATAGGTAGAATTTCCAGTTCCATCAGTATTTAGAGGGAGCGATCTCTTCTCACAATTTGTATCTTCCAAAATAAGCAAGCTCACAAGAATGTACATGTGATACCAGGTAGAATTCTAAAGATGCATTAAAAAATACATGTGATGAATAGGCTACAGAGAAAGGGAGACAGAAATTTACATATGTGTTAATTTTAAAAACTCATGGAGAAGTATTACAATGAAAAGTTGACTAGATTTATAACACATACCATTGATAAAGCCGAAGGCAAGTCCAAGTATACACCATGACTCCTATGAAAGGCCTGTATTTCTATTCTGTTAAGTTTCTTTTTCTCCATCATATTTTGATTAGTAGTCAGAGTCTAGTAGGGTATGGGGTAGGTTCAGGGATTCAGTATTTCAAATGGAAAATAGGAAAATGAATCTAATGTGTATGCAAATATGTGCTACACAAAAATCTTCCCACTCTCATCCAGAACAATGCTTTGACATTACCTTCGCACCAAATAAGACACAATTAGTGGAGAAAAGTTAGAAAATCTGTGAATACATATGTGGAAAGGAAAATGCTCAGGAGTTCACAAACTTGTAGGAGGTAGAACGGGTTACAAAAAGAGAGAGGGTAAACACTCCACAAACACGGAGCTCTGCTAGCCTTTTTGAGAAACTGCCTCTGAGGTTGGGCAGTTAAAATATATGTTGTTGTCAGGAGCTTTACCTTCCTTTGTAGTGAGACCATCAATTCTGGGTCTCCATCTATGTGACCTGGATGACATGGTTTTTTATTTTCTAGTGAACATGAGGCAGCAGTGCTGAATTCTCTCTTTGTAGGTAAACTTTGGCCACTGGGGTCTAAGTATCTAACTGTGTTGTCTGAAAAGCCATTTGGACATTATCCACTTTCGTGGTGTTTTTTACTGCTGCACTGTGAGTTTGGTATTGGCTTCACGAAATACAAGGAGTTCTACTGGGACTCAGTGCTGGAGGATGTACTCTCACGTGTGGTGGGTTACTAAAATGCACCAGTGGGGCTTCAATCCCACATAGCTTTTCAACTTGACAATAGCAACCTGATTCTGGGCATTGGCAGGAATCCTCTCCATATAATAAGATGCCTTTACATACAGTCTGCTGGCTGTACCATGTCAGTCACAAGTGATTTCTAAGCGAATGGCAGATCCACGTGGCCCCACCAGAAATGTTTTTTTCACACACCTACACTCCACTGCTCTAGGCCCACTAGTCTGCAGGCTCCAACTTTCTGGCATCTATGTTCTACACTTTTTCCATGAAACCCAGTCAATCAAGGCACTGTCTGGTACAATCATGATCAGCAACAGGACATCCAGAGGTTCTCCAGTGCAACCTGGTCATGGTAATTTCAAAAAATTCATGGTATTTATCTAGATATTTTTCAATAATGAAGTTGGAGGCACTGTGGGATTCAATTTATACAGGAACCATTAAAAGGTGAGGAATCTCATTTCAATGAAAGGTCTGGATAACTCTCACAGGCAAGGCTTCCCAAAGAGTGGGCAAAAGGTCACATGAAGCCAGGCCCATTGAGGTCTACAATGTGAATTCCATGTGTGTTTTGACTCTCAACTATGGCTGACAATCTTTCAAAATAAAATCTTGTGATATCCTGGCTGAGATTCCCAGTGCTCTGTGGAAAGTCACCCTGGGCCTATATCTCAGTTTCCAATGGCGAATCTCATGCGTGGCCTCCAAAAATCTCAACACAATTCATGGCAATACTTCTCTGAGCTCAGTTCCACAACTCAGTCTCTAAGGGGAATCACAACAGAGTTCAAGCCCAGGTGGACCCAGGCATCTCTTCCAATTGCCACACAAATGACGACAATTAAAACCAAAACACTCCCACAGGGCCCTCTTCTTCTTTTATATAGACACTAATCATAACCTCTAGCTGGAGGTTTCCATGAGGGGCACAGCCCAAGACAGTGTCAAAAATAATCTCACTTGCCCCTCATTTGCCTAAAGTCAGGGTGTCCTGGACAACATTCCTGTGAAACAGAAGTGATCATATAGGACTGCTGTTAATACTGCTCCACTTCTCAAATTTGAGGCCTACTGACTGTGGGGTATAGATTCTTTGTGTGAATTGGAGTCATGAGAAAACGCAAGCACCTATTGTCCAGCCTCTGCAGGGCTTTGAAGAACTCATTTGACACAAATGATCCCTATTCTCACTTGATGGAGGTCATTAATATTACAGAGGAAGGCGAGAAGCTTCATGTACAATGACTGATCTTTTTTTCCATTTTGGTTTTGGATGCCCACATGGGATCTTTCTCTAGATACATCAGGTGCTGAAAATCTAAACCACAGGCTCACACAGGGCCAAGAGGCTGATTCAGACAAATCCCTTTCCAAAGCAATGAAGTAAAAAGCCACAGGTGATTCCCATTCATTTCCATTTGAAAACTCTTTTCTTCAGGCTTCACTAAGGTTTGGCCTGAGGCAAAGACCTTTCTGACATTCAGAGCAACAGAACAATAGGTAATCAAAAGCCCCCAAGCAGGGTTTCTCCTAGGAGACTTTCCTGGTTACTCTGATATGTGAGATTTCTGAGATGCTCGCCATTCCCTTCAGCTATCCAGTACATGGCTATGTCACAGAGCTTGGAGGTGGTACGTATCTTGTACAAAAATACATGATACTAATCTTTAGAGTGGCCAGAATTCAGGAAAAAAATGAGAACATAGGTAGATAGCAGGTGTTGCCCATGGATAAGGCAAGCCTCAGTCCATTCATTAATTGGGAAGGATGCATACTGGGAAGTTTTCTACTAGACAGGACACACCCAATGAGCTATTTTCTTTTCTAATATCTACAAAGAAAAACACAGTGGGATACACAGACACAGAAACAGTCTCCTTGTCAAATGACTTACTAGAAACAGTCCACTCCATACCAAACAAACCTCCTTTTTTACCTATTCTCAGATCATGAGAAAAAACCACAAACACAAACCAACACCCACAAATGCACCTCCTTCTTCCAAGTAGGTCTGTGACTATCTGGAGTGTCCTCTGACTGGTAGGACATACGATGTAACCCAGAAATGGCCTTTCTGCGTCAGATCTGGTCTCCTTCGTCAAATCTGTGAATTTATAAGGAGGCAGTGGTGAGCCAATTCCTATGCTCTCAGGAAAGACCCCTCTTCAGAGCTTTCTTGGTATTTGGCAACCCTTACATCAGTAGGTACCAAGAAAGACTGACTCTGTCCTTGGTAAATCCAAAGAAATGAGCCCACTGTGACTGCGACTGGGACTCGCTCAGGGTGCCTGGCTTCCTGGATCACAAAATTCAGAGACCTCCATCACCAAGGAAGTGAGGTGAGGTCACTACCTTCAGAAAATGAATGAGGTCACTGTCTTGGCCACCACTTTGTCCTAACAGTTTCTTCCGATTGTCTCCTGACATGGAGGCTGCCCTACTTCCTGTGATACTTTCACATGTTAGAATGGTATAGAAACCATAGTCACCTGGGAACAGCTCTCCACACAGGCCTGGTTTGGTCCATCTTCCCTACATTAAGAATAGAGAGGCTGACTCAGACACATCCTTTCATCCTGACCATGTTGTTTGCCATGGAATATGACTTTTGTTCTCTCAGGTCCTTCATAGCTGCCTGCATCTTTTCCAGGGATAATTTCTGCATAGATTTTGAGGTACTCAGCAGGTGGAAGATCTCCTAACTTCCTGTATTGTAATACCAACTTTGTCCCTGCTCTTCTGTAAAGTGAGATTGAGGGAATATTGTATGGTCAGGGTTAATAGCATGTTCGATTTGGGTTGGAAATCATTCTGCTGGATGAATAATTGTATTGGGAACCAGCGATATTTATAAGAATATAGAGGGAAAACATAAGTATGAAAACAGAAATCTAGGTAATATTTGAAGCCCAGAAGGATTTGGACCCTTGATTGGGATCCTTAGCTTGAGTTATGTTTTGCACCGAGGTCTCAGTTAAATTGATATACAATGGAATAAGACCCTGTACCTCAGATGATTAAATGTAGAAGAGAACATCCAGTCAAAAAGGGATTGTGTGTAGGATTAGGAAGATAGTCAGTAGGTTTAGGAGGAAGAGTGAGTCTAGGATTTGGACCAAATGTTCTTTAGCAATAGGGTTTTGGTTAGAGAGTGAATATAAATGACACCATATGTGAAGAGTCAGGCACAATGATGAACTGGGGAAAATATGTAGGAAAGCAGACATCAATAGAGACATTAGGAAATCTGGCAAAGTATAACATGATAGGATTAGAGATTTTCAACAGGGTTGAGGTTGAATACATAATCTTAAGAAGAAACAAATTTGTAGTCACCAATAAGATTGACATTTGAGAGCATTAGGCAACCTGGACATGGATATATTTAGTAATCCATGTTCACATTCCATTGAGGCTTTGGTACAATCATAAGGGTGACCTTCGCATTTTGTGTCCAAAATATTACTGTGATAATATGTATATGAAGATCAGGTGACATGAGTATTTCTTCCACCATTTCTGGGGGAAATATTTTGAAAAGATATAAATTAGTACTGGGGATACTAATAGGCTTACCCTGTGTTGATGAATATAGAGATGATGCATTAATAGACCATAATGTGAATAAATTATATGACTGGTTCCAAATTTAAATAATGGATTGTATTGATATCTGAAAAAATAGAAGAAATCATTTATTGATATACATACTTTCATTCCAACCACTTACATATCTAATGGTTATCTTAGGGTTACCGTTTATCATGAATAGTGAATGAGTTTTGCTTCAAAAATGATTATGGAATCGAAAATAATGTGTTTAGAAAGAAGTCTAGTGAAAAGACGAGTCAAGAAACATGGAGAAATATAAGTGTTCTGAAGGAGGAAGTGATTGAAAGTGAACCAAATGTTTATAAATTTGTGAATTTGTGAATGAAAGGATATATTTTATGATGTCTATAAACTGAAGAAATAATAACGTACCAGGTTTGAATAAAAATGAACTTTAATAAACACATCATATCCAATAGGAATCTACTTGCATTGATGTTAAACTTGGTCAGTTACTGTAGAAATATTACGATTTGTAAGCACCCTTCCCTGAAGTTAGTTTTCAGTACTAGGAAACAAATATGTATTTCAGTGGATGTATATTTCTGAGAATAAACTTGTTAAAAGTTGATTATAAATCCACATATATGAATATGAATGAATTCAGGCGGTGTATAAGAAGACACATATATTTCATATTTTGGTAAATATGGAGAATATATATATATATATATATATATATATATATATATATATATATATAGAGAGAGAGAGAGAGAGAGAGAGAGAGACACAAACACACACACATTATAATGTAGCAATATATATGCCAATTGAAATTCATCATGAAAAATAACTCATCCGCATATCCCAAAATATTCATTTTACTGAACAGTAATATATGTATAGTGTTGTTCATCTAGGAAGCTCACTCATGGGTTGAATTTTCTGTTAAAACAGCGTTTAGGAGGAGTGATCTCTTCTCACAATTTGTATCTGCCAAGTCAGCCACCTCACAAAAATGTACATGTAAAACCAGGTAGGATTCTATTTGTGCATATAAAAATACATTTGCTTAATAGGCTACAGAGAAAGGGAGACAGGAATTCACATACTTCTTAACTTTAAAAACACATGGAGAATTATTTCAACAAATAATTGACTAGATTTATAACTCCTACCTTATATCATGCAAAAGGTAAGTCCAACTATACACCATGCTTCCTCTGAAATGCTTGTATTTCTATTCTGTTTGGGTTATTTTTCTCCATTATATTAGGATTAGTAGTCAGAGTTTAGTAGGGTATGGGTTAATGTCAGGGATTCAGTATTTCAAACAGAAAATTGTAAAATGAATCCAATGTTTATGCAAATATGTGCTAAACAAAATCTTCTCTCTCTCATCCAGAACAATGACTTGACATTCCCTTCGCCCCAAGTAAGTCAGAATTAGAGGAGAAGAGTTAGAAAATCTGTGAATATATATTTAGAATGGAAAATGCTCAGGAGTTCACAACCTTGGAGTTGATAGAGCAGTTTCCAAAAGTAAGTGACATGGTAAACACTCCACAAACATGGAGATCTGCTGGCCTAAACACTTCTTGAGAAATTGCCTCTGAGCTTGGGCACTTGAAATATATGTTGTTTTCAGGAGCTTTAACTTCCGATGTAGTGAGACCATCAAAGCTAGGTCTGCATCTATGTGACCAGGAGGACATGGTTTCTTATTTTCCAATGAACATGAGGCAGCAGTGCTAAATTCTCTCTTTGTAGCTAAATTGTGGCCACTGGGGCTACGTGTCTCCCCATGTGGACTGTGAAGCCATTTGGTCATCCTCGACTTTTCGTTTTGTTTCTTGCTGCTGCACTGGGAGTTTGGTATTTGCTTCACGAAATACAAGGAGTTCAAGTGGGACACAGTGCTGGATGGAGTTCTGTCACGTGTGGTGGGTCAGTGTCTGCATGAGAATGCACCAACTAGGCTTCTATCCCACATAGCTTGCCCCTTGACCATAGCAACCTGATTCTAAACATTGCCGTGAAAAATCTCCATATAACAAGATGCCTTTATATAGAAGGGTCTGCTGGCTGCACCGTGTCTGTCTCAAGGCATTTGAAAGTCAATGGCAGATCCACGTGGCCCCACCAGAGATGTTTTGTCACACACCTGCACACCACTGCTCTAGGCCCACTACTCAGCAGGCTCCAAATTACTGGCATCTCTGTTCTACACGATTTTCATGATACCTAGTCAATCAAGGCACTGTCTGGTATACTCATGATCAGCAACAGGACATCCAATGGTTCTCCAGTGCCACCTGGTCATGAGAATTTCTAAAATTTTATGGTATTTATCTAACTATTTTTCACAGATGAAGTTGTTGGCACTGTGGGTTTCAATTCATTCAGGATCCATTAAATGTTGAGGAAGCTCATTTTAATGAAGGATCTGGAGATCTCTCACAGGCAAGGCTTCCCAAAGAGTGGCCAAATTGTCACATGAAGCCAGGACCATTGAGGTCTACAATGTGAGGTCATGTGTGTTTTGACTCTCAACGATGGCTGCCAAGTCTTTCAGAATAAAACCTGTGATATCCTAGCTGAGATTCCCAGTGCTCTCTGGAAAGCCTCCCTGGGCCTAGACCTCAGTTTCCAAGGGCGACTCTCATGTGTGGCCTCCTGAAATCCCAACAACATTCATGGCAATACTTCTCTGAAGTTAGTTCCAAATCTCATTCTCTAAGGGGAATCACATCAGAGTTCAAGCCCAGGTGGACCCAGTCATCTCTTCCAACTACCACACAAATGACCACAATTAAAACCAAAACACTCCCACATGGTTCTCATCTTCTTCCATATAGATACACATCATAACCTTTTGGATGGAGTTTTCCATGAGGGGCACAGCCAAACCAGTGCCCAAAATAAGCTCCCTTGCCCCTCATTTGCCTAACGTCAGGGTGGATTGGACATGCTTCCTGTGAACCAGGAGTGATCAAATAGGCCTGCCGTAAATGCTCCACTTCTCCACTTTGAGGCCTTCTTACTGTGGGGATTATATTCTTCTTTTTCTAAATTTTTTTGGAAATTTAATTGGAAAGTTAAAAAAAAATTGTTTTGCAGAATGTTAAATTTCTAATGGCAAAGCCTTCACCTTGTTTGTGAAGGAAACCTTGATGCCTTGCCAATCTGGTAACATGGAGACACTCAAAATTTTCTGTTACATACTACATGGATGAATGGCTATATCACATAGTTTTTTAAAACTGAAAGGCAGATACCAGCAAGTAAGATAACAAATAAAAGACAATTTTATTAAAAAATAAAGTTGTTAAATGACTCAAATATTGGAAATTCAATTCTTTTTATTTTTGGTTGTTCAAAACATTATAAAACTCATGATATATCATCTTTCATACATTTGACTCAATTGGGTTATGAACTCCCATTTTTACCCCAAATACAAATCGCAGAATCACATCAGTTACACACTCACGTTTTTACATAATAGCATACTAGTTATTGTTGTATTCTGCTACCTTTCCTATCCCCTACTATTCCCCCTCCCCTCCCATCTTCCCTCTCTACCTCACTGCTGTTGTTTAATTCTACCCCTTGTTTTCCCGTCTTTAGCCTCACAACCTCTTATATGTAATTTTGTGTAACATTGAGTAGTCTCCTACCATTTCCATATGCTTTTCTTTCTCTCTCCCTTTCTCTCCCCCCACACATCTCTGTTTAGTTTTAATATTTTTCTCATGTTCTTCCTCCCTGTTCTGTTCTTATTTGCTCTCTCTATATAAAAGGAAACATTTGGCATTTGTTTTTTAAGGATTGGATAGATTCGCTTAGCATAATCTATTCTAATGCCATTCATTTCCCTGCAAATTCTATGATTTTGTCATTTTTCAGTGCTGTGTAATACTCCATTGTGTATAGATGCCACATTTTTATTATCCATTCGTCTATTGAAGGGCATCTAGGTTGGTTCCAAAGTCTAGCTATTGTGAATTGTGCCGCTATGATCATCGATGTGGCAGTATCCTTATACTGCTCTCTATTAACATCCTCAGGGAAGAGTCTGAGAAGGGCGATATCTCAGTCAAATGGTGGTTCCATTCCCAGCTTTCCCAGGAATCTCCATACTGCTTTCCATATTGTACTCACCAATTTGCAGTCCCACAAGCAGTGTACAAGTGTACCCTTTACCCCACATCCTCACCAACACTTATTGTTGTTCGACGTCTTAATGGCTGCCAATCTTACTGGAGTGAGATGGTATCTTAGGGTGGTTTTGATTGCATTTCTCTGACTGCTAGAGATGGTGAGCATTTTTTCATGTACTTGTTGATTGATTGTATGTCCTCCTCTGTGAAGTGTCTGTTAAGATCCTTGGGCCATTTGTTGATTGGGTTATTTGTTATCTCATTGTTTAATTTTTTTGAGTTCTTTGTATATTCTAGATATTAGGGCTCTATCTGAAGTGTAAGGGGTAAAAATTTGTTCCCAGGATGTAGGCTCTCTATTTACCTCTCTTATTTTTTCTCTTGCTGAGAAAGATCTCTTTAGATTAAGTAAGTCCCATTTGTTTATTCTTTTTATTAACTCTTGGGCTATGGGTTTCCTATTAAGGAATTTGGAGCCCAACCCCACAGTATGTACATCGTAGCCAACTTTTTCTTCTATCAGACGCAGTGTCTCTGATTTTATATCTGGCTCCTTGATCCATTTTGAGTTAACTTTTGTGCATTGTGAGAGAAAGGGATTCAGTTTCATTTTGTTGCATATGAATTTCCTGTTGTCCCTGCACCATTTGTTGAATATGCTATCCGTCTTCCATTGCATGCTTTTAGGCCCTTTTTCAAATATAAGAAAGTTGTAATTTTGTGGATTTGTCTCTGTGTCCTCTATTCTGTACCATTGGTCCATCTGCCTGTTTTGATACCAGTACCACACTGTTTTTGTTACTATTGCTTTGTAGTACAGTTTGAACTCTGGATTCACACTTCCTGCTTAGAATTGCTTTCGCTATTCTGGGTCTTTTGTTTTTCCATATGAAATTCATGATTACTTTATCTATTTCTACAAGAAATGCCATTGGGTTTTTGATTGGCATCGCATTAAACCTGTAGAGAACTTGGGTAATATCGCCATTTTGATGATGTTATTTCTGCCTATCCATGTACAGGGCATACTTTTCCATCCTCTAACATCTTCTTCTATCTCTCTCTTTAGGGTTCTGTAGATTTCATTGCATAAATCTTTCACCTCTTTGGTTAGGTTGATTCCCAAGTTTTTTATTTTCTTTGAGTATACTGTAAAAGGAGTGGTTTTCCTCATTTAAATTTCAGAAGTTTTGTTGCTGATATACAGGAATGCCTTAGATTTATGCGTGTTGATTTTATATCCTGCCACTTTGCTGAATTCATTTACTAACTCTAGCAGTTTCTTTGTAGACCCTTTTGGGTCTGTTAAATATATTATCATGTCATCCAAAAATAGCGATAATTTAAGTTCTTCTTTTCCTATTTTTAAGTCTTTAATTTCTTTTGTCTGTCTAATTGCTCTGGCTAGTATTTCAAGAACTAAATCGAATAGAAGTGGTGATAGATGGCATCCCTGTCTTGTTCCAGATTTTAAAGGGAATGCCTTCAGTTTTTCTCCATTTACGATGATGCTAGCCTGAGGTTTAGCATATATAGCTTTTACAATGTTGAGGTAAGTTCCTGTTATTCCTAGTTTTTATAGAGTTTTAAACATAAAGGGATGCTGTACTTTGTAGAATGCTTTTTCTGCATCTATCGAGATGATCATATGGTTCTTCTCTTTAAGTCTATTGATGTGGTGAATAGTATTTATTGATTTCCGTATATTGAACCAGCCTTGCATCCCTGGGATGAATCCCTCTTGATCATGATGCACAATTTTTTATATGCTTTTGTATTTGATTTGCCAGGATTTTATTGAGAATTTTTGCATCCAAGTTTATTAGAGATATTGGTCTGTAGTTTTCTTTCTTTGAAGTGTCTTTGTCTGGTTTTGGGATCAGGGTGATGTTGGCCTCATAGAATGAATTTGGAAGAACTCCTTCTTTTTCTATTTTTTGAAATAGCTTGAAAAGTATTGGTATTAATTCATCTTTGAACGTTTTGTAGAACTCTGCTGTATAACCATCTGGTCCAGGGTTTTTTTTGGTAGGTAGTCTTTTGAAGGTTTCTTCTATTTCTTCCTTTGTTATTGGTCTATTTAAATTTTGTGTGTCTTCCGGACTCAATCTGGGCAGATCATATGACATAAGAAATTTATCGATATCTTCATTATCTTCTGCTTTATTGGAATATAGGGTTTCAAAATACTTTCGAATTATCTTCTGTATTTCTGTAGTGTCTGTTGTGATATTGCCTTTTTTATCCCATATGTTAGTAATTTGAGTTCTCTCTCTACTTCTCTTCATTAGCATGGCTAAGGGCCTGTCGATTTAATTTATTTTCAAAGAAACAACTTTTATTTGTTCAATTTTTTTTGTTTCAATTTTGTTGATTTCTCCTCTAATTTTAATTATTTCTTGTCTTCTACTACATTTGTTGTTTTGCTCTTTTTTTCTAGGTTTTTGAGATGTAGTGTGAGATCATTTATTTGTTGTTTTTTTTCTTTTTTTGAGGAAAGAATTCCAAGAAATGAATTTTCCTCTTAAAACTGCTTTCATTGTTTCCCACAGAATCCGGTATGTTGTGTCTGTATTGTCATTTGTCTCTAAGAGATTTTTTATCTCCTCCTTTATGTCTTCTGTAACCCATTGATTATTCAGTAACATATTGTTCATTTTCCATGTGATGTAGAATTTTTCCTTCCTTCTTCAATCATTAATTTCAAGTTTCATTCCATTATGATCAGATATGGTGCATGGTATTATCTCCATACTTTTATATTTACTAAGAGTTTCCATATGGCATAATATATGGTCTATATTTGAGTAGAACCAATGTGCTGCTGAGAAGAACATGTATCCACTTTATGATGTTTGATATATTCTATATATGTTGGTTAAGTGTAGGTTATTGATTGTGCTATTGAGTTCTATAGTTTCTTAATTCAGATTTTCTCTAGAGGATCTGTCCAATGGCGAGGGTTGTGTGCTGAAGTCACCCGTAATTATTGTGTTATAGCCTATATGACTCTTGAACTTGAGGAGAGTTTGTTTTATGACTTGGCACCACCATTGTTTGGTGCATACAAATTGATAATTGTTATGTCTTGTTGGTGAATGTTGCCTCTTAACAGTATATAGTGTCCTTCTTTATCACTTTTGATTAACTTAGGTTTTAAGTTGATTTTATTCGATATGAGTATGGCCACTTCTTCTTGCTTCCGAGGGCCAACAATGGCTGCGAAGTCTTTCAGAATAAAATCATGTGATTTCCTGGCTGAGATTCCCATTGCTCTGTGGAAAGCCACCTTGGGCCTAGATCTCAGTTTGAAAGGGTGACAATCATGCGTGGCCTCCTAAAAACCAACACAATTCATATCAATACTTCTATGAGGTACGTTCCAGAACTCAGGCTCTAAGGGGAATCACACCAGAGTTCAAGCCCAGGTGGACCAAGTCATCTCTTCCAACCCCCACACAAATGACCACAATTAAAACAAAATAACTACCACATGGCCCTCATCTTCGTCCATAAAGACCCTCATCAAATGTTCTGGATGGAAGTTTCCATGAGGGTTGCAACTAAAGACAGTTTTCAGAATAAGCTCCCTTGCCTCTAATTTCCCTAAAGTCAGGGTGGCCTGGACACCCTTCCTGTGAACCAGGAGTGATCAAAAAGGCCTGCCATTAATTCCGCTTTGTTTCTATAATTTGAGGCTTACTGAATGTCAGGTATAGATTTTTTATGTGATTTGGAGTCATGAGAAAACCCAAGCACATCTGCAGAGCATTCAAGAATTTATTTGACAAAGAGGATCCCTATTCTCACTTGAAGGGGGTCAGGAACCTAACAGAGAAAGGCAAGAATCTTCATCCACAATGACTGCTCTTTTTGCCATTTTGGTTTTGAATGCACACATGGGATCTTTCTTTAGATCCATCAGGTGCTGAGAATCGAAGCCACAGCCTCACACAGGGCCAAGAGGCAGATTCAGACAAATTCCTTTCCAAAGCAATTAAGCAAAGAGCCACAGGTGATGCCCATTTATTTCCATTTGAAATTTTTTTCTTCAGGCTTCACAAAGGGGTGGCCTGAGGCAAAGACCTTCCTGACATTCAGGGAAACAGAACCTTGATTGGTATACTGAGCTTGAATTATGTTCTGCACCGAGGTCTCAGATAAATCGATATACAATGGCATAGGACCGTGTACCTCGGATGATTGAATGTAGAAGAGAACATCCAGTCAAAAAGGGATAGTCTGTAGGATTAGGAAGATAGTCAGTAGGTTTAGGAAGAAGAGTGAGACTAGGAGTTGGACCAAAAGTTCTTTAGCAATAGGGTTTCAGTTAGAGAGGGAATGTAAATGTCAGCACATCTGAAGAGAAAGTCACAATGATGAACAGGGAAAAATATGTAGGAAAGCAGATATCAGTAGAAACATTAGGAAATCAGGCAAAGTATAAAGTGAGTGATAGGATTAGACATTTTCAACAGGCTTGAGGTTGAATATATAATCTTAGGAAAAAACAAATATGTAGTAATCAATAGGATTGGCATTTGAGAGCATTAGGCACCCTGGACATGGATGTTTTTAGTAATCCATGGTCACTTTCCATTTAGGCTTTGGTACAATCATATGTGTGACCTTTGCATTTTGTGTCCAGAATACTACCGTGATAAAATTAATATGTAGATAAGGTGACATGAGTATTTCTTCCACCATTATGGGGAGTAATATTCTGGAAACTTATAAATTAGTACTGGTGATACAAATAGGTGTACCTTGTGTTGATCATTATTGAGATGTTGCATGAATAGACCAGATTGTGAATAAAGTATACAACTGGTTCCAACTTTAAATAATGGATTGAGTTTGCATCTGAAAATATATTGGAAATCTTATATTGATATATATACAATCATTCCAACCAGTTATATATGTAATGGTAATATTAGGGTTACGGTTTATCGTGAAGAGTGAGTATTGCTTCAAAAATGATTATGGAATCAAAAATAATGTGTTTAGAAAGAAGTCTAGTGAAAAGACCAGTAAAGAAACATGGAGGAATACATGTGTTCTGAAGTAGTAAGTAAATGAAAGTGAACCAAATGCCTATAATTTTGTGAAGTTGTGGATGAAAAAATATATCCTATGATGTCCATATACTGAAAAAATAGTAATGTACCAGTGTTGAGTAAAAATGAACTTCAAAATACACATCATGTCCCATAGCAATCTACTTGCATTGATGTTAAACTGGGTCAGGTACTGTAGAAATATTAGGATTTGTATGCACCACCTACTGAACTTAGTATTCAGTAGTAGGAAACCAATATGTATTACAGGTGTATAAATATTGCTGAAAATAATCTTGTAAAAATTGGATTTTGAACCCACATACATGAATATAAATGAATTTAGGGAGTGTATAATAAGACACATATTTTTCATATTTTTTTAAAATCTGGAGAATATATATACATACATATATATATATATATATATATATATATACATATATATACATATATATATATATATATATGTATATATATATACACATATACATTTTTTTCCAGATTTAAAAAAAATACATACACACACACACACACACATTAATATTTAGCAATATATATGCCAATCGAAATTCATCATGAAATATAATTCATCCACATATCCAAAAATATTCATTTTACTGAACATGGATTTATGTATAGTGTTTTTCACTAGGAAGCTCACCCATAGGTTGAATTTTCAGTCCCATCATTATTTAGGGAGAGTCATCTGTTCTCACAATTTTATATTCCAAAATCAGGGAGCTCACAAGAATGTCCGTGTGATACCAGGTAGGATATTATATATATATATGTATAAAAAAATACATGTGCTGAATAGGATACAGAGAAAGGGAGACAGGAATTTATATATGTGATAATTTTAAAAAATCATGGAGAAATATTACAATGAAAAGTTGACTAGATTTAAAACACATACTCTTGATAATGCAGAAGGCAAATAGAAGTATACACCATGCTTCCTATGAAAGGCCTGCATTTCTATTCGGTTAGGTTTCTTTCTCTCCATGATATTAGGATTAGTAGTCAGAGTCTAGTAGGGTATGGGTTAGTGTCAGGGATTCAGTATTTCAAATGGAAAAAAGGAAAATGAATCTAATGTGTATGCAAAAATTTGATACACAAAAATCTTCCCTCTCTCATCCAGAACAATGCCTTGACATAACCATCGCTAAAAGTAAGACACAATTAGAGGAGAGGAGTTAAAAAATCTGAATATATATGTGGAATGGAAAATGCTCAGGAGTTCACAACACTGGAGGTGGTAGAACAGTTTCCAAAAGTAAGGGAGAGGGTAAACAATCCAGAAACATGGAGCTGTGCTGGCCTTGAGACTTCTTGAGAAACTTCCTCTGAGGTTGGGAACAAGAAATATATGTAATTGTTAGGAGATTTAGCTTCGTTTGTAGTGACACCATGAAATCTGGGTCTGCATCTCTATGACCTGGAGCACATGGTCCTTATTTTCTAATGAACATGAGGGAGCAGTTCTGAATTCTCTCTTTGTAGGTAAACTGTGTCCACTGGGAGCTAAGTGTCTTTCCGTGTGGACTGTGAAGCCATTTGGTGATCCTCCACTTTCCAGGGTGATTCTTACTGCTGCACTGGGAGTTTGGTATTTGCTTCACGAAATACAAGGAGTTCAACTGGGACAAAATGCTGGAGGGAGTTCTGTCATGTGTGGTTGGTCAGGGACGCAAAGAGAATGTACGAACCCGGCTTCTATCCTACATAGCTTTCCCCTTGACTATAGCAACCTGATTCTGAACATTGCCCTGAAACCTCTCCATATGACAAGATGCCTTTACATATAAAGGTCTCCTGCCTGCACCATGTCAGTCGCAAGTCTTTCGAAGCCAATGGAAGATCCAGGTGGTCCTTCCAAAAATATTTATTTACACACCTACAGTCCACTTCTCTACGCCCACTACTCATTAGGCTCCAAATTACTGGCATCTCTGTTCTACACCATTTTCACGAAAACCAGTCAATCAAGGCACTCTTTGGTACACTCATGATCAGCAACAGGAAATCCAAAGTTTATCCAGTGCCACCTGGTCATGGGAATTTCAAAAATTTTATGGTATTAATCTAGTCATTTTTCAAAAATGAAGTTAGAGGCACTGTGGGTTTCAATTAATTCAGGAACCATTAAATGGTGAGGAAGCTCATTTCAATGAAAGCTCTGGAGAACACTCACAGAAAAGCCTTCCAAAAGACTGGCCAAAAGGTCACATGAATCCAGACACATTGAGGTGTACAATGTGAGGTCCATATGTGTTTGGACTCTCAACTAGGGCTGCCAAGTCTTTAAGAATTAAATCATGTGATATCCTGGCTCAGAATCCCCGAGCTCTGTGGAAAGCCATCCTGGGCCTAGATCTCAGTTTCCAAAGGCGATTCTCACGCGTCGCCTAGTAAAATCCCAAGAGAACTCATGACAATACTTCTCTGAGGTCAGATCCAGAACTCATTCTTTAAGGGGAATCACACCAGAGTTCAAGCCCAGGTGATCCCAGTCATCTTTTCCAACTACCACACAAATTACCACAATTAAAACAAGAACACTCCCATATGGCCCTCATCTTCTTTCATATTGACACTTATCATAATTTTGCTGGAGGTTTCCATGAGGGGCGCAGACCAAGACAGTGTTCAAAATAAGCTCCTTTGACCCTCATTTGCCTATAGTAAAGGTGGCCTGGACACCCATCCTGTGAACCAGGAGTGATCAAATAGGCCTGCCATTAATACCGCTCCAATTCTCCAATTTGAGGCCTACTGACTGTTTGGTTTAGATTCTTTTGTGAATTTTAGTCATGAAATAACCAAGCACCTATGGGCTAGCCTCTGCAGGTTTTGAAGAACTCATTTGACCCAAAGGATCCCTATTTTCACTTGATGGAGTTCCGGAACCTTACAGAGGAAGTCGAGAGACTTCATCCCAATGGCTGCACTTTCTGCCATTTTTCCTTTGGATGCAAACATGAGAACTTTCTTTAGATCCATCAGGTGCTGAGAATCTAAGCCTCAGCCACACACAGGGCCAGGGGGCTGATTCAGTCACATCCCTTTTCAAAGCACTTAAGAAAAGAGCCACAGGTATGCCCAATCATTTCCATTTGAAAACTGTTTTCTTCAGGCTTCACAAAGGGGTGGCCAGATGCAAAGAACTTCCTGACATTCAGGGCAACAGAACAATAGGTAAGCAAAAGGCCCAAAGCAGGGTTTCTCCTCTGAGACTTTCCTAGTCACACTGATATCTGAGTTTTCTGAGATGCTCGCCATCACCTACAGCTATCCAGTACATGGCCATGTCACAGAGCTTGGAGGTGGTACATATCTTGGACACAAAACCATGTGCCTATTCTTGAAATTGGCCGGAATTCAGGACGAAAATAGAAACTTAGGAAGGTAGCAGGTGTTGCTCATCGATAAGGCAAGCTACAGTCCATTCATAAACGGGGCAATATGAATGCTGAGAAGCTTTCTACTAGACACGACACATCCATTGATGAATTCTCTTTTCTAATGTCTACAACCACGGAAACAGTGGAATACACAGACATAGAAACACTCGCCCTGTGAAAAGACTTACTAGAAACAGTCCACTTCAAATGAAACAAACCGACTGTCCTACCTATTCTCAGAAAATGAGACAAAACCACAAACCCACAACCACACCCACAAAGGCACCTCCTTCCCCTAAGTAGGTCTTTGACTATCCGGAGTGTCCTCTGACTTGTAGGCCATAATACGTTCCCCCGAAATGGCCTGTCCTGTCTCAGATCTGGTCTCCTTGGCAAACTCTGTGAACTTCTCAGGAGCCAACGGTGAGCCACTAACGACTTTCTCAAGAAAAGCCCCGCTTCCGAGCTTTCCTGGCATTTGGTTTTCTCACGTCTGAAGGTACCAAGAAAGACTGACTGCATTTAGTAAATCCAAACAAGTGAGACCATAGGGACTGGGACTGGGACTGGCTCTGGGTGCCTGGATTCCTGGATCCAAAGTTCAGAGAGTTCCATCACCATGGAAGTGAGGTGAGGTCACTTCCTTCCTAAACTGAATGAGGTCCCTGTCTTGGCAACCACTTTGTCTTAACTGTTACTTCCAAGGGTCCTATGAGATTGAGGCTGCCCCTACTTCCTGTGACACTTTCACAAGTTAGAATGGTATATCAACCATAGGCACCCAGGAATAGATCTCCACACAGGCCTGTTTTGGTCCATGTTCTCTACATTAAGAAGAGAATCTGATTCAGACACAACCTTTTATCCTGACCGGGTTGTTTGCCATGGAAGATGACTTTTGGTCTCTCAGGTCCTTCATAGCTGCCTACATCTTCTCCAGGGATCATTTCTGCATGGGCCTTTGAGGTTCTCAGCAGGTGGAAGTTTCCCTACATTTCTGTATTATAAAATCAATTCTTTCCCTGCTCTTCTATAAAGTTAGATTCAGGGAATAGTGTATGATTATGGTTAAAAACATGTTTGATTTGGGTTAGAAATCATTGTGCTGGATGAATAATGGTATTGGGAACCTGCTATGTGTATAAGAATATATAGGTGTAATATATGTATGAAAAAAGAAATCTAAGTATGATTTGAAGGCCAGAAGGGCATTGGGCCCTTGATTGGGATACGCAGCATTGAATTACGTTCTGCAGAGATGTCTCTGATAAATCGATATACAATGGCATAGGACCTTGTACCTTGCATGAATTAATGTAGAAGGAACATCCAGTCAAAAAGGGATAGTCGGTAGTGAAAGGTTAATAAAATAGGTACTTGCTATTTCCTGTTTTTCTGTATGCTTAAAAAAACACTGTTGAAATCTTGAGAAATATTTGCTAATCTTGTTCTAGAATGTACTGTTCCCAACTGCCAAACTGCAGAATGTACTGCCTCACTCGGTGTCACGCGAACCGCCCACTCACCCTTACACATCAGTAAACTTCCCTCCCATCCCTCTCCAAGGAATGTATGTAAGCTCTGCATAAGCTGTTCTCAGAGCTCTCTGATCTATTTAAGTTAGCTGTGAGCCCCAGCAAGCTGGACCCAAAATAACCCTTTGCTGTTGCATGAGACAGTCTCTTGGTAGTCTCTTCCTCCAACACTCACCTGACCTTTACATATTGAGGTTCCACCGAGTTCCGGCAGTGGCGGATGAGAGACCCCAACGGGCTCCTCTCGGAGCAAGTAAGGCGCCTCTTTCCGGTTTCAGGTGTCATGTTAGGGCTTGGCAAAATTGCTGGCGATGAAGAGCCTGGGGTCTCTCCGACGGTGGCTGAGAGACGTGTCACAGAGACATAGGGCACCTCCCTGGGGGACCCCGCAGAGGACTCGGAGAATCAAGGAACAATTGCTTCATCGACTCAGTGATATTTTCTTTTAGATTCGGTATTGCCATCCTATCGGGTTTTGCCGGCTACGCATTCCTGGTCTCAGTGTTGGATGTCCATTGCCTGTCTTTATGGTCTTGTCTTATCTGTGTCATGTGTCTTTGCTTTTACTGTTTGTGTACCTTTCATTATGGGACAGAGCACTTCAATGCCTCTGTCCCTGACCCTTGATCACTGAACCAAAGTCCGCTTAAGGGCTCAGAATCTTTCTTTTTTTAGTAAAACGCTGGACCTGGCAGACTCTCTGTGCCTCAGAATGGCCCATCTTTGGAGTCGTATGGCCCCAAGAAAGATCTTTTTACTTCCCACTAATTTAAAAAGTCAGAGATATTGTCTTTCAGCCAGGGCCACATAGCCATCCTGATCAACAGCCATATATCTTAACTTTGCAGGACCTCTGCAAATCTCCTCCTCCATGGGTGAAGCCTTTCCTTGCCCATGCCTCTGCTCATACTCCTTCCCACATGATCTCTCAAACCCTCACCTCTTCCTCCTCCTCCACCCTCTGTTTTCCCTGAGTCACAAGATTTGACTCTACTGGACTCTTCCTCCTCTCCTTATCCCCTGCCCTCGTCCCCTAACACACAACACACTCTAAGTGATTCCCCTGCTGCTGACTAAGCCTCTCTACCATTGGAGGAAGCTAAGCTGGTAATAGGATCTGATAATGGACCGATGTTCATGGCCCAGGTAAGTCAGGGGTTAGCCAGGAACCTGGGGATTAATTGGAAGTTATATTGTGCTTATAGACCCCAGAGTTCAGGACAAGTAGAAAGAATGAATAGAACCATTGAAGAGACCTTAACGAAATTAAGCTTAGAGACCAGCATAAAATATTGGACTGTGCTCCTGACTTATGCAATGTTTCATGCAAGAAAAAATCCTTCTGTTTCTTTGAGTAACCTTACCCCCTGAGAAATTCTCTATGGTGGCCCTCGTCCAGTAAGGGTCCTAAGCCCAACTTTAAGACCTAAGGATCCTTTCCACACCCTCTTGCTTGACAGACTTAAAGCTCTTGAAAGAACTCAGTGATACCTGTGAAAATAGCTGCCCACTGCGTAACAAACTGTGTACCAGGGGATTCCACATCCATATCAAATAAGAGACTTCATGTATGTAAGATGACATCAGGTGTCATCCCTGGAACCCAGCTGGAAAGGACCATACCAGGTGCTACTTATAACACCTACAGTGGTAAAGGTATACAGAATCACTTCTTGGATCCATGCCTCTCATCTCAAGCCTGCTCCTTGTTCAGAATCTTTCTGGAAACTGGAAAAGACTGGTAACAGTTTCAAATTGTGTATTCGCCATGTGGATAAGGTTATATACTCTCCCCTTGGCCACAAGTAGTCCTAACACTCATCAGCCTTTTAAGCAGCGATGGCTGATCACAAATCCTACTGTAAAAGTGTATAATCTATCTCACATACAGCCCCCTTAGGGACCTGGTGGCCGTCTCTCCACCCAGACATTTGTCAGCTGGCCATAGGTTTTTTCTATTGGGATATCCCTGATGAAGAAAATCCCACTAAAATACCATTAAATCCCTTCTGTACCATAGATAATGGAAACAAACATTATGGATGTAGGGACACGCGAGCCAGATGCAGGTTGGCTAGCCTAGATTACTATGTTTGCCCGGGAAACTATCAAAGCCACAAACAGTAACGGCTGTGTGGGGGAAAAACCGACTTCTTCTGTATGTCATGGAGATGTGAGCATACAGAGGCTGCCTGATGGAACCCCAATACTTCATCAAATTCAGTACACAGCATTGGCCATATTACCAAGTAGACAACAGAAAAAGGATGGCCCCCAGAGGGGTCTCTAGATCCTCAAATTTTGCGTGACCTTTTTAACTTCTGCAAGTGCTCAAAAGGGTGAAAGGCGATTCCCCTATGTGGAAGCCCTTTCCCTCCTTCACTCACATCCTGAACTATGCTTCTCCAATAGATTTTTATCCTCAGCCTTCTGCTCCAGACTCTCTGCTGTCACTCCCACCTCAGCAACGTGATTTCTCCCCTCCAATTACTAGATCAGAATCCCAAACCTCCACCAGTTCTCAGACAATTGCCCACTTGTGAGGTAGCAGGTACTGAGGTACCCCTCCACCCAGTCACTCCTCTCTCATCCTGTCAGTGCCCACACCGGGTCCCACCAGGTCCTCTTTCCAGCTAACCCAAAGCTCAAACGAGCTGAGGAGAGCTCTCAGACCCTTATCCAAGATGTAATATAAATGGCCATTAAAGTTGCTTTGTCATCACTGAAAACAGGTTACTAAAATTTAAAGTCCCTCACAGGATTTTGGGATACTCACTCCCATTTTCTGCTCTGCTCTACCTGTTCTACTGCTCAAGTTTTTTGCTAGGAAATTACCAAACACCTTTCCAATTATTCTTTTACATCTCTCTTTTTCCTCATTCTCAGATCCTTGGAGCTTCTCTCAGCCCCACCTTCCCCGTATTCCCCCTCTGTACCAGGCCCACAGAAAAGTCTTAAATGTCCTTCTCCAGAAGTCTTCACCATGGCTGACTTTAGAACTTTCAGCATAGAGTTTCTATAAAGAGTTCAATGTAGATAAACTTTCTCTTTTTGTATTGCCCTGTTATCCTTGGCCACTGGCTAAAAAACTCAGTACTTCTAAGCTAGACAACCCCTAACTAGTTTTTCACAAAATATGTGAACAAGTCCTCTGGCCTTCAGCTGGGGCTTCACAGAAATGGCCACATTTCTAAGATAAAGAAATTACCAACTGGGCTCCGTTGTAACAGCTGGCAGGGGGAAAATAAGAAAGGGAATAAAAAGCTCTCCTCCTCCCAGGTGTCCTTGAAAATTTAACTTGCCCAGAACAGAGGAAAAATCAGAAACATATACTGCTTTTTTGAACTTCTGCAGACTGTAAACTTCTGAGCCCCATCCCTTATATGTTGGGTACACAATTCTGAAACTACCTAAACTTGAGTTTCAGGGGATTAATTGATTACAACAGAAGCAATGCCCTCTGAATCCAGTTGCAACAATATAGGACTTTTTCCCTGTCTTCAGTGCTATCTTAGGTGCCTTGCCTTGTCTGTCCCTACAACAGCATAATTCTATATACTTAAACATTGTTTATGTTTTCATGAAATGGTCAACAGATGTGATTATTTTGAAATGTTGCAGATGTTTCCCAGAAAGCTCTATCATGACGCAGGTTCGCTTGAAGATCAAATACGGGGGGCATACAACCGGTTCCACTGGGAACTTGTATCCCTCACTTTAGCCATCCTATTAGGAATAGGAGTTGCTGCATGGGTGGGCACAGGAACCACTGCCATTGTCCATGGGACACAACAAATGACCCAATTAGAAGAAGCAATAGAGCAAAACTAAGATATTAGAAACCTCCATCAGAGCTTTGCATGAATTCTTAACCTCTCTCTCTGAAGTTGTTTTAAAGAACAGTTGAGGGTTGGACCTCCTCTTCATTAGAGAAGGGGGCCTTTGTGCTGCATTGAGGGAAGAATGTTGTTTTTATGCTGACCATACTGGAGTTGTAATAAAATCTATGAGTAAATTTAAAAGATACCTTGAAGAGCATCAACAAGAGAGAGAGGCCCAAAAAGGGTGGCTTGAGTCTTGGTTCACACACTCCTCCTGGTTAACTACGTTTTTATCAACCCTGGCCGGTCCAATAATAATCCTCATATTATTGCTAACTATAAAATCCTGTTTGCTCAACCGTGTAATTTCTTTTCTCCAGGCTCAAATTGGACGAGTTAAACTTATGGTAATACCCCACTAGCAGACATAGAATGTGACACCCTCCAATGATCATTTTTATGATTAAAAGTAGCCAGAAGAAGAAGTGGCGAATTAAAGGTTAATAAAATAGGTACTTGTCACTTCTTGTTTTTCTGTATGCTTAACAAAACACTATTGAAATCTTGAGAAATGCTTGCAAATCTTGTTCCCAGAATGTTCTGTCCCCAACTGCCCAACTGCAGAATGTACTCCCTCACCCAGTTGAATGCAAACCACCCACTAACCCTGACCCATCAATAAAATTCCCTCCCTGCCCTCTCCAGGGAAAGTATATAAGCTCTATTTAAGCTATTCTCAGGGCTATCTGCTCTATTAAAGTGATCTCTGAGCCCCAGCATGCTGGACACCCAAAAAACCCTTTGATGTTGCAAGAGATAGTCTGTTGGTGGTCTCCTCCTCTGAAGCTCGCCCCACATTTACTTGGATGATTGAATGTAGAAGAGAACATTCAGTCAAAAACGATAGTCTGTAGCATTAGGAAGATAGTCAGTACTTTTATGAAGAAGGGTGAGTATAGGAATTGGAAAAAAATTTCTTTAGCAATAGGGTTTCTATTAGAGAGTGAATGTAAATGTCAGCACAGGTGAAGAGTCAGTCCCAATGATGAACTGGGGAAAATATGTAGGAAAGCAGATATCAATAGAGACATTACAAAATCAGGCAAAGTATAAAGTGAGTGATAGGATTAGATATTTTGAACAGGGTTGAGTTTAAATATATAATCTTAGGAAGAAACAAATATGTAGTCACAATTAGGATTGACATTTGAGAGCATTAGGCAAATTTCAGGTGGATGAATATTTCTCAGAATAATCTTGTGAATAGTTGATTATAAATCCACATAATAAACATGAATGAATTTAGGGAGTGTATATAAGACACATATATTTCATATTTTGAAAAATCCTGAGAGTGTATATATATATATATATATATATATATATATATATATATATATATATATACAAAACACACACACAGACAAAAAAGTAGCAATATATATGTCAATCAAAATTCATTATAAAATATATATCATCCACAGATCTAAAAATATTAATTTTACTGAACATGGATTTATGTATAATGCTGTTCAACTAGCAAGCTCAACCATAGGTTGAATATCCAATTCCAACAAGTTTAGTAGGAGTGATCTCTTCTAACAATTTGTATCTGCCAAGTCAGCCACCTCACAAGAATGTACGTGTGGTACCAGGGAGGAATCTAAATGTGCATATAAGAATACAGAGAAAGGGAGACAGGAATTCACATATTTGTTAACCTTAAAAATACATGGACAACTATTTCAACAATAAATTGACTAGATTCATAACTCCAACTCTGTATCATGCAAAAGAAAAGTACAACAATACACCAGGCCTACTCTGAACTGCTTGTATTTCGATTCTGTTTGGGTTATTTTTCTCCATCATATTAGAATTAGTAGTCAGAGTCTGGTCGGGTATGGGTTAGAGTCAGGGATTCAGTATTTTGAATGGAAAATAGAAAACTGAATCCAATGTTTATGCAAATATATGCTACAGAAAATTCTTCCCACTCTCCTCCAGAACAATGCCTTGACATTACCTTCGCCCCAAGTAAGACACAATTAGAAGAGAAGAGTTAGAAAATCTGTGAATACCTATCAGGAATGGAAAATACTCCAGATTTCACATCTTTGGAGGCGGTAGAGGAGTTTCCAAAAGTAAGGGACAGGGTAAACACTCCACAAATATGGAGCTCTGCTGGCCTAAAGACTTTTTGAGAATCTGCCTTTAAGGTTGGGCACTTAAAATATATGTTGTTTTCAGGAGCTTTAGCTTTATTTGTAGTGAGAGAATCAAAGCTCGATCTGCATCTATGTGACCTGGAGGACATGGTTATTTATTTTTCAATAAAAATGAGGCAGCAGTGCTGAATTCTCTCTTTGTAGGTAAACTGTGGCCACTGAGGGCTAAGTGTCTCCCCGTGTGGACTGTGAAACAACTTGGTCATCCTCCAATTATCGTGGTGTTTCTTGCTGCTGCACTGGGAGTTTGGTATTTGCTTCATTAAATACAACGAGTTTAAATGGGAAACAGTGCTGAAGGGAGTTCTGTCAGCTGTGGTGTGCAGGGTCTCCAGGAGAATGCACCAACCAGGGTTCTATCCCACGTAGCTTGCCCCCTTGACAATAGCAACATGATTCTGAACATTGCCCTAAAACCTCTCCATATAAAAATATGCCTTTACGTATATGGGTCTGATGGCTGCACCATGTCAGTCTCAAGCCATTTGGAAGCCAATGGAAGATCCACATGGCCCCACCACAGATGTTTTATCACTCACTTGCGTAACACTTCTCTAGGCCCACTACTCACTAGGCTTCTACTTACCAGCATCTCTGTTCTACACCATTTTCCTGAAACCCAGTAAATCAAGGCCCTGTCTGGTATATTCATGATCATCTACAGGACATCAAAGGTCCTCCAGTGACATCTGGTCATGGGAATTTTAAAAATTTCATGGTAATTATCTAGCAATTTTTCTCGGATGAAGTTGGAGGCACTGTGGTTTGCAATTCATTCAGGAACCATTAAAGGGTTAGGAAGCTAATTTCAGGGAAAGCTCTGGAGCACTCTCACAGGCAAGGCTACCCAAAGAGTGGCCAAAAAGTCACATGAAGCGAGGCCAATTGAGGTCTATAAAGCGAGGTCCATGTGTGTTTTGAATCTCAATAATGCATGCCAAGTCTTTCAGAATAAAATCATGTAATATCCTGGCTGAGATTCCCAGTGTTCTGTGGAAAGCCAACCTGTGCCTAGATCTCAGGTTCCAATGGCAACTTCATGCCTGGCCTCCTAAAATCCCAACACAATTCATGGCAATACTTCTCTCAGGTCAGTTCCAGAACTCAGTCTATAAGGAGAATCACACCAGAGTTCAAGTCCAGGTGGACCCAGACAACTCTTCCAACCGCGACTCAAATGAAAACAATTAAAACCAAAATACTCCCTCATGGCCCTATTCTTCTTCCATATAGACACTAATCATAACCTCTTCCTGGAGTTTTCCATGAGTTGGGCAGCCCAAGAGAATGTCCAAAATAAGCTTCTTGCACCTCTTTTGCCTAACTTCAGGGTGGCCTGGGCACCCTTCCTGTGAATCAGGAGTGATTAAATAGGCCTGCCCTTAATACTGCTCCGCTTATCCAATTTGAGGCTCTCTGACTGTGGGGTCTAGATTCTTTATGTGAATTGGAGTCATGAGAAAAGCCAAGACAGTGTCCAAAATCAGCTCACTTGCCCCTCATTTGCCTAAAGTCAGGGTAGCCTGGACACCGTTTCTGTGAACGAGGAGTGATCAAATAAGCCTGCCGTTAATACTTCTGTGTTTCTCCAATTTGACGCCTACTGATTTCAGGTATCAATTCTTTATGTGATTTGGAGTTATGCGAAAACCCAAGCACCTCTGCAGGGAATTGAAGAACTCATTTGACCCAAAGAATCCCTATTCTCACTTGATGGAGTTCAGGAACTTAACAGAGGAAGGCAAGAGACTTCATCCATAATGAATGATTTTTTTTTTTTTTTGCCATTACGGTTTTGGACGCACACATGGGATCATTCTTTAGATCCATCAGGTGCTGAGAATCTAAGTCATAGACACAAACATGGCCAAGAGACTAATTCAGACACATCCCTTCCCAAAGCAATTAAGCAAAGACCCACAGGTGATGACATTCATTTCCATTTGAAAACTGTTTACTTCAGGCTTCACAAAGTGGTGGATTGAGGCAAAGAACTTCCTGACATTCAGTGCAAAACAACAATAAGTAAGCAAAAGGCCCAAAGCAGGGTTTCTCCACTGAGACTTTCCTGGTCACACTGATATCTGCGTTTTCTGAGATGCTCGCCATTCTCTTCAGCTATCCAGTACATGGCCATGTCACAGAGTTTGGAGGTGGTACATATTTTGGACACAAATCCATGAGCCTATTCTGGATAGTGGCCAGAATTCAGGAAGAAAACAGCAACTTAGAAAGATAGCAGGTGTTGCACATCAACAAGACAAGCTGCACTCCATTCATATATTGGGCAGTTTGAATTATGGGAAGATTTACACTAGACAGTACACATCCATTAATGCATTCTCTTTTCCAATATCTACAACAACGGACACAGTGGGATACACAGACATAGAAACACTTGCCTTGTCAAATGACTTACTAGAAACTGTCCACTCCAAACCAAACTAACCGCCTTTCCCATCTATTCTCAGAACATGAGACAAAACAATAAACCCATACCCACTCCCACAAAGGCACCTCCTTCCCCCAATTAGGTCTGTGACTATCCAGATTGTCCTCTGACAGGTGGGCCATACTATGTTCCCCTGAAATGGTCCGTCTTCTCTAAGATCTGGTGAAATATAAGGATGAAAACAGAAATCTAGGTATGATTTGAAGCCCAGAAGGGTTTTTCCCTTGTTTGGGAAACTTAGCTTTGAATTATGCTCTGCAAAGTTGTCTCAGATAATTCGATATACAATGGCATAGGACTTTTTACCTTGGATGATTGAATGTAGAAGAGAACATCCAATCCAAAAGGGATAGTCGGTAGGATTAGGAAGATAGTCGGTAGGTTTAGTAAGAAGAGTGAGTATAGGATTTGGACCAAAAGTTCTTTAGCAATAGGGTTTCGATTATAGAGTGAATGTAAATGTCAGCACATATGAAGTGTCAGTCACTAGGATCAACTTGGGAAAATATGTAAAAAAGCAGATATCAATAGAAACATTACGAAATCAGGCAGTGTATAAAGTGAGTGATAGGATTAGACATTTTCAACAGGGTTGAGTTTGAATATATAAATTAGGAAGAAACAAATATGTAGTCACCAATAGGATTGACAATTGACAGCATTAGGCAACCTGGACATGGATGTTTTTAGTAATCCATGTACACTTTACATTTAGGCTTTGGTACAATCATAAATGTGACCTTTACATTTTTTGTCCAGAATATTACTTTGATTAAATGTATATGTACATCAGGTGACATGAGTATGTCTTCCACCATTTCTGCGAGCAATATATTGAAGATGTAAAATTAGAATCGGGGGTACAAAGAGGTGTACCCTGTGTCTATGAATATAGAGATAAAGCATGAATAGACCCTAATGTGAATAAATAATATAACTTTTTTCAACTTTAAAAAATGAATTGATCTAATATCTGAAAAATTACTGGAAATTGTATATTGATATACAATCATTCATTCCAAGCATTTATACATCTAATGGTAATATTCGTGTTTTGGTTTATCATGAAGAGTGTGTGAGTTTTGCTTCAAAAGTGACTTTGGAAATCGAAAATAATGTGTTTGGAAAGAAGACTCATGAAAATACCAGTAAAGAAACCCTGACAATACATGTGTTCTGAAGCAAAAAGTGATTAAATTTGAAACAAATGCCTATAAATTTGTGAACTTGTGGATGAAATGTATATCCTATCATGTGCAAAAACTGAAGAAATAATAATGTACCAGTGTCGAATACAAATGAATAAAGAATTACATATCATGTCCCATAGGAATCTACTTGCATTGATGTTAGACTGGGTCAGTTACTGTAGAATATTTAGGATTTGTATGCATCATTCCCTGAAGTTAGTTTTCAGTACTAGGAAACAAATATGTATTTCAGGTGGATGAATATTTCTGAGAATAATCTTGTGAAATGTTGATTAAAAATCTACATACATGAACATGAATGAATTTAGAGAGTGTATATTAGACACATATATTTCATATTTTGAAAAATCTGGAGAGTGTATACACACACACACACACAAATAAAAAACACTCACAGACATTAAAAAGTAGCAATATAAATGCCAATCGAAATTCATCAGTAAATATATATCATCCACAGATGCAAAAATGTTTATTTTACTGAACATGAGTTTATGTATAATGTTGTTCTACTAGGACGCTCCCTACAGGTTGAATTTTCAGTTCCAACAGCGTTTAGGAGGAGTGATCTCTTCTCACAATTTGTATCTGCCAAGTCAGCCACCTCACAAAGATGTACGTGTGATACCTGGTAGGATTCTATATATGCATATAAATATACAAGTGTGAATAGGCTAAAGAGAAAGGGAAACATGAATTCTCATATTTGTTAACTTTAAAAACACATGGAGATCTTTTTCTATTAAACATTGACCAGATTTATAACTCCTACCTTGTATAATGCAAAATGCAAGTCCAACTATACAACATGCCTCCAATGAACTGCTTGTATTTCTATAGGTTTGTGTTATTTTTCTCTATCATATTAGGATGAGTTGTCTGAGTCTAGTAGGTATGGGTTAGTGTCAGGGATTCAGTATTTCAAAAGGAAAATTGGAAATTGAATCCAATTTGTATGCAAATATATGCTGCACAAATATCCTCCCACTCTCATCCAGAACAATGCCTTGAAATTACCTTCACCCCAAGTAAGACACAGTTAGAGGAGAATAGATAGAAAATCAGTGAATACATATCTGGAATGGAAAATTCTCAGGAGTTCACAACCTTGGAGGTTGTAGAGGAGTTTCCAAAAGTAAGGGACAGGGTAAACACTCCACAAACATGGAGCTCTGCTGGCCTAAAAACATTTAGAGCAACTGCCTCTGAGTTTGGGAACGTGAAAATTATGTTGTTGTCAGGAGAATTGGCTTCATTTGTAGTGAGACCATCAAAGCTGGGTCTGCCTCTATGTGACGTGGAGGACATGGTATCTTATTTTCCAATGAACATGAGGTAGCAGTGTTGATTTTCTGCTTTTTAGGTAAACTGTGGCCTCTGGGGGCTAAGTGTCTCCCGTTGGACTGTGAAGCCATTTGGTCCTCCTCCACTTTTTGTGGGGTTTTTGCTGCTGAACTGGGAGTTTGGTATTTGCTTCATCAAATTCAAGGAGTTCAACTGAGACACAGTGCTGGAGGGAGTTCTGCCATGTGCGGTGGTTCAGAGTCTGCAGAAGAACGCACCAACCACGCTTCTATCCCTCAAAGCTTGCCACATTGCATCCTTGTCCATAGCAACCTGATTCTGAACATTGCCCTGAATCCTCTTCATATAACAAGATGCCTTTAATTACAAGGGTCTGCTGGCTGCTTCATGTAATCCACAAGCCATTTGGAAGCCAATGGAAGATCCACATTGCTCCAACAGAGATGTTTTATCACACTCCTGCCCACCAAAGCTCTAGGCCCACTTCTCAGCAGGCTGCAACTTTCTGGCACCTCTGTTCTACACCATTTTCATGAAACCCAGTCAAGCAAGGCACTGTCTGGTACATCCATGATCAGCAACAGGACATCCAAAGGTTCTCCAGTGCCACCTGGTCATGGGAATTTCAAAAATTTCATGGTATTTATTTAGACATTTTTCAAGGATGAAGTTGGAGGCACTGTGGGTTTCAATTCATTCAGGAACCAGTAAATGGTGAGCAAGATTATTTCAATGAAAGCTCTGGAGAACCCTCACAGGCAAGGCTTCCCAAAGAATGGCCAAAAGGTCACATTAAGCCAGGCCCATTGAGGTCTACAATATGAGGTCCATGTGTGTTTTCACTCTCAACTATGGCTGCCAAGTCTTTCGAATGAAATCATGTGATATCTTGGCTGAAATTCCCAGAGCTCTGTGGAAAGCCACTCTGGGGCTAGATCTCAGTTTCCAAGGGTGACTCTCATACATGGCCTCTTAAATCACAACACAATACATGGCAATACTTCTCTGAGATCAGTTCCTGAACTCAGTCTATAAGGGGAATCACACCAGAGTTCAAGCCCAGGTAGACCTTGTTATGTCTTCCAACTGTCACACAAATATCCACAATTAAATCCAAAACACTTCCACATGGCACTCATCTTCTTCCATTTACACAATCATCATAACCTCTGGCTGGAGGTTTCCATGAGGGGTGCAGCCCAAGACAGTGTCCAATATAACCTCTCTTGCCCCTCTTTTGCCTAAAATCAGGGTGGCCAGGACATCCTTCCAGTGAACCAAGAGTGATCAAATAGGCCTGCCATTAATATGGCACTGCTTCTCCAATTTGAGGCCTACTGACTGTGTGTTTTAGATTCTTTATGTGAATTGGAGTCTTGAGAAAAACCAAGCACTTATGGGCTAGCCTCTGCAGGGTTTTGAGGAACACATTTGAACCAAATGATCACTGTTCTCACAAGATGGAGGACAGGACACATACAGAGGAATGCGAGAGACTTCATCCACACTGACTGCTCTTTTGTCCATTTTGGTTTTGGATGCACACCTGGGATCCTTCTTTAGATCCATCAGGTGCTGAGAATCTAAGCCACAGTCTCACACAGGGCCAAAAGACTGATTCAGACACATCCCTTTCCAAAGCAATTAAGCAAAGAGCCACAGGTGATGCCCTTTCATTTCCATTTGAAAACTGTTTCTTTAGGCTCTACAATGGTGTGGCCTGAGGCAAAGGCCTTCCTGACATTCAGGGCAACAGAACAATTGATGAGCAAAAGGCCCAAAGCAGGGTTTCTTCACTTAGAATTTCCTGGTCAAACTGATATCTGAGTTTTCTGAGATGCTCCCATTTCTTTCAGCTATCCAGTACATGGCCATGTCACAGAGCTTGGAGGTGGTACATATTTTGGACACAAAACCATGAGCCTATTCTGGAGAGTGGCCAGAATTCAGGAAGAAAACCGGAACTTAGGAAGATTGTTGGAGTTGTCCACCCATAAGTCAAGCCGCAGCCCATTCATAAATTGGGCAGAATTCAGGAAGAAAACAGGAACTTAGGAAGATTGTTGGAGTTGTCCACCCATAAGTCAAGCCGCAGTCCATTCATAAATTGGGCAAGTTGAGTCTAGACAGGACACATCCAATGATTCATTCTCTTTTCTAATATCTAAAACCACGGACACAGTGGGATACACACTCAAAGAAACACTGGCCTTGTCAAACGACTTACCAGAAACAGTTCACTCCAAACCAAACAAACTGCCTTTCCTACCTATTCTCAGAACATGAGACAAAATCTCAAACCCACACCCACACACACAAAGGAAGCTCCTTCCCCCAAGTAGGTCTGTGACTATTGGGAGTGTCCTCTGACTGGTGGGCCAAACTATGTTCTGATGAAATCGCCTGTCCTGTGTCACATATAGTCCCCTTGGCCAAATCTGTGAAGTTGTCACTAGCCAGCGGTGAGCCACTACCTGCTTTCTCAGGAAAGGCCCCTCTTTAGAGCTTTCCTGACATTTTTTCATCCTCACCTCAGTAGGTACCAAGAAAGACTGACTCTGTCCTTGGTAAATCCAAAAAATAAGACCACTGGGACTGGGACTGAGACTGGCTCTGGGTGCCTGGCTTCCCGGATTCCAAGTTCAGAGAGTTCCATCACCAAGGAAGTGAGGTGAGATTACTTCCTTCAGGAATTCTTTGAGGTCATTGCCTTGGCAACCACTTTGTCCTAACTGTTGCTTACAATACTCCTATGAGATGGAGGTTGCCCTTTCTTCCTGTGACACTTTTACAATTTAGAATGGTATATCAACCATAGGGACCCCGGAACAGCTCTCCACACATGCCTGGTTTGGTCTATCTTCTCTACATTAACAAGAGAGAGACTTATTCAGACACAACCCTTCATCCTGGGAAGGTTGTTTGCGATGGAAGATGACATTTGCTCTCTCAGGTCCTTCATAGCTGCCTACATCTTCTCCAGGGATCAAATCTGCATGGACATTTGAGGTTCTCAGCAGGAGGAAGATACCCTACATTCCTGTATTGTAAGACGAACTCTGTCCCTGCTCTTCTGCAAAGTTAGATTAAGGTAAGAGTGTATGGTTAGGGTTAATAACATGTTCGATTTGGGTTACGAATCATTGCGAAGGATGATTAATAGTATTGGGAACCTGCGATATTTATAAGATTATAGAGGTGAAATATAAGTATGGAAACAGAAATCTAGGTAAGATTTGAAGCCCAGAAGGGCATTAGGCCCTTGATTGGGATACTTAGCTTATAATTACGTTCTGCACAGATGTCTCAGATAAATCGATAATCAATGGCATAGGACCTTACACCTTGGATGATTGATTTTAGAAGAGAACATCCACTCAAATTGAGATAGTCGGTGGGATTAGGAAGGTAGTCAGTAGGTTTAGGAAATAGAGTGAGTATAGGATTTGGGGCAAAAGTTCTGTAGCAATAGGGTTTTTGTTATAGAGTGAATGTAAATTTCAGCACATGTGAAGAGTCAGTCACATGATGAACTGGGGAAAATATGTAAAAAGGAAAATATCAATACAGACATTATGAAATGAGGCAATTATACAGTGAGTGATAGGATTAGACATTTTCAATAGGGTTGAGATTGAATACATAATCTTAGGAAGAAACAAATATGTCGTCACCAATAGGAATGACATTTGAAAGCATTAGGCAACCTGGACATTGATCGTTTTAGTAATCCATGTTCACTTTCCATTTAGGATTTGGTACAATCATAAGTGTGATCTTTGCATTTTGTGCCCAGAAAAATATTGTGAACAAATGTGTATGTAGATCATATGACATGAGTATTTCTTCCACCATTACTGGGAGCAATATTTGAAGACATATAAATTAGTATTGGGGGTACAAAGTGGTGTACCCTGTGTCTTTGAATATAGAGATAATGCATGAATAGACCATACTGTGAATAAATATTATAACTGGTTCCACTTTAAATAATGGATTGAATTGATATCTGAAAATATATAGGAAATCATATATTGACATACAATCATTCACTCCAACCAGTTATATATCTAATGGTAATCTTAGGGTTATTGTTTATCATGAAGTGTGTGTGAGTTTTGTTTCAAAAGTGATTATGGAAATCGAAAATAATATGTTTGGAAAAAAGTCTCATAAAAAGACCAATCAAGAAATATGAAGGAATTCATGTGTTCTGAAGCAGGAAGTGATTGAAAGTGAAACAAGTGCCTATAAATTTTCTAAATTGTGAATGAAATATATATCCTGTTATGTGCATAAACTGATGAAATAGTAATGTACCAGTGTTGAATAAAAGTGAACGTCAAAATACACATCATGTCCAATAGGAATCTACTTGCATTGATGTTAAACTGGGTCAGTTACTGTAGAAATATTAGAATTGCATGCATTATTCACCAAAGAGAGTTTTTTTTTATTTTTATTTATGGTTGTTCAAAACATTACATAGTTCTTGATATATCATATTTTACACTTTGATTCAAGTGGGTTATGAACTCCAATTTTTACCCTGTGTACAGATTGCAGAATCACATCAGTTACACATCCATTGATTCACATATTGCCATACGAGTGTCTGTTGTATTCTGCTGCCTTTCGTATCCTCTACTATTCCCCCTGGCCTCCCCGCCCCTCCCCACTTCTCTCTCTACTCCCTCTACTGTAATAAATTTCTCCCCCTTGTATTATTTTTCCCTTTCCCCTCAATTCCTCTTGTATGTAATTTTGTATAACCCAGAGGGTCTCCTTCCAATTCCATGCAATTTCCCTTCTCCCTCCCTTCCTCCTCTCATCCCTGTTTAATGTTAATCATCTTGTCATGCTCTTCATCCCTATCTGTTCTTAGTTACTCTCCTTATATCAAAGATGACATTTGGCATTTGTTTTATAGGAATTGTGTAGCTTCACTTAGCATAATCTAGTCTAATGCAATCCATTTCCCTGCAAATTCTATGATTTTTTATATTTCAATTCAAAGTAATAATCCATTGTGTATAAATGCCACATTTTTTTATCCATTCTTCTATTGAAGGGCATCTAAGTTGGTTCCACAGTCTTGCTGTTGTGAATTGTGCTGCTATGAACATCGATGTAGCAGTGTCCATGTAGCATGCTCTTTTTAGGTCTTTAGTGAATAGACCAAGAAGGGCAATAGCTGGGTCAAATGGTGGTTCCATTCTCAGCTTTCCAAGAAATCTCCATACTGCTTTCCAAATTGGCTGCACCAATTTGCAGTCCCACCAGCAATGTACAAGTGTACCTCTTTTCCCACATCCTTGCCAGCACTTCTTGTTGTTTGACTTCATAATGGCTGCTAATCTTACTGGAGTGAGATGGTATCTTAGGGTGGTTTTGATTTGCATTTCTCTGACTGCTGGAGATGGTGAGCATTTTTTCATGTACTTGTTGATTGATTGTATGTCCTCATCTGAGAAGTGTCTGTTGAGGTCCTTGGCCCATTTGTTCATTGGGTTATTTGTTATCTTATTGTCTAATTTTTTGAGTTCTTTGTATACTCTGGATATTAGGGCTCTATCTGAAGTGTGAGTAGTAAAGATTTCTTTCCAGTATGTAGGCTCCCTATTTACCTCTTATTGTTTCTTTTGCTGAGAAAAAAACTTTTTTAGTTGAGTAAGTCCCATTTGTTGATTCTAGTTATTAACTCTTGTACTATAGGTGTCCTATTGAGGAATTTGGAGCCCAACCCCACAGTATGTACATCGTATCCAAATTTTTCTTCTATCAGACAGTGTGTCTCTGATTTGATATCAAGGTCCTTGATTCATTTTGAGTTAACTTTTGTGCATGGTGAGAAAAAGGGATTCAGTTTCATTTTGTTATATATGGATTTTCAGTTTTCCCAACACCATTTGTTGAAGATGCTATCCTTCCTCCATTGCATGCTTTTAGCTCCTTTATCAAATATAAGATAGTTGTAGTTTTGTTGATTGGTTTCTGTGTCCTCTATTCTGTACCATTGGTCCACCTGCCTGTTTTGGTACCAGTACCATGCTATTTTTGTTACTATTGCTCTGTAGTATACTTTGAAGTCTGGTATCGCTATACCGCCTGATTCACACTTCCTGCTTAGCATTGTTTTGCAATTCTGGGTCTTTTATTTTTTCATATGAATTTCATGATTGCTTTCTCTATTTCTACAAGAAATGCCTTTGGGATTTTGATTGGCATTGGATTAAACCTATAGAGAACTTTTGGTAATATCGCCATTTTGATGATGTTAGTTCTGCCTATCCATAAACAAGGTATATTTTTACATCTTCTAAGATCTTCTATTTCTCTCTTTAGGGTTCTGTCATTTTCATTGTATAAGACTTTCACCTCTTTTGTTAGGTTGATTCCCATTTTTTTTTTTTTAGGATATTGTGAATGGAGTGGTTGTCCTCATTTCCATTTCAGAGGATTTGTCACTAATATACAGGAATGCCTTTGATTTATGCGTGTTGATTTTATATCCTGCCACTTTGCTGAATTCATTTATTAGCTCTATTAGTTTCTTTGTAGAACCTTTTGGGTCTGCTAGGTATAGAATCATGTCATCTGCAATAGTGATAATTTAAGTTATTCTTTTCCTATTTATATGCCTTTAATTTCTTTCATCTGTCTAATTGCTCTGGCCAGTCTTTTGATAACTATATTGAACAAAAGTGGTGAGAGCAGGCATCCCTGTCTTGTTCCAGATTTTAGAGGGAATGTCTTCAATTTTTCTCCATTCAGAATGATGCTAGCCTGCGGTTTAGCATAGATTGCTTTTACAATATTGAGGAATGTTCCTGTTATTCCTAGTTTTTCTAGAGTTTTGAACATAAAGGGATGCTGTACTTTGTCGAATGCTTTTTCTGCATCTATCTAGATGATAATATGGTTTTTATTTTAAGTCTATTGATGTGGTGAATAACATTTATTGATTTTCGTATATTGAACCCTCCTTGCATCCCAGGGATGAATCCTACTTGATCATGGTGCACATTTTTTTGATATGTTTTTGTATCTGATTTGCCAGAATTTAATTTAAGATTTTTGCATTTAGGTTCATTAGAGATATCGGTCTTTAGTCTTCTTTCTTTGAAGTGTCTATCTGGTGTAGGAATCAGGGTGATATTGGCCTCGTAGAATGAATTTGGAAGATCTCCCTCTTTTTCAATTTTCTGAAATAGCTTTAAAAGTATTGGTATTAGTTCATATTTAAAGGTTTTGTAAAACTCTGCTGTATACCCATACGGTCCTGGGATTTTCTTAGTTGGTAATCTTTGGATGGTTTTTTTTTATTTCCTCAATTGATATTGGTATGTTTAGGTTGTCTATATCCTCCTAACTCACTCTGGTCAGATCATATGACTTAAGAAATTTTTTGATGCCTTCACTATCTTCTATTATTTTAGAGTATAAGGATTCAAAGTAATTTCCGATTATCTTCTGTATTTCTGAAATATCTGTTGTGATATTGCCTTTTTCATCCCGTATGATAGTAATTTGAGTTCTCTCTCCTCATCGTTAGCATGGCTAGGGGTCTGTCCATTTTATTTATTTTTTCCTCCAATTGGTGTGACGTGTCTACCATGCCCGTGGACCCCTGTGGTGTTCTGCCAATCAGTCGCAGGTCTGCCTACCTTGCAGGCGTGGGTGGCGGCACTGCTCTACTCCTACTCCAATTGGGGTGACGTGACTACCATGCCGGCGGGCCGCTGTGCCTGGTCCGCCGGTTGGTCGCAGGTCTGCCTACCTTGTGAGCAGGGGCTACAGATCTGTTCTGCCCCTACTCCAAATATGGTAAAGTGTCTGCTGCGCCAGCCGGCCGCTGGGCCTCTTCTTCTGGTCAGGTGCAGGTCTGCTACCTTGCGGGCGCGGGTGGTGGCTCTGCTCTGCCCCTACTCCAATTGGTGTGTCGTGACTACCATGCCGGCAGGTTGCTGTGCCTGTTCTGGGCGTGGGCGAAGGCTCTGCTCTGCCCCTACTCCTATTGGGGTGATGTGACTACCATGCCGGTGACCCACTGGGATTTTACTAGGTGTGGGAGAAGGCTCTGCTCTGCAACTACTCCAATTGGGGTGACGTGACTACCACACCTGCGGGTCGCTGGGCCTGTTCTGTGCACCGGCGGCAGCTCTGTTCTGCCTCTACTCCAATTGGGTTGACGTAACTACCATGCAGGTGTGTCACTGGGTCTGTTCCAGTCGCGGGCAGCTGCTCTGCTCTGCCCCTCTGGCTTGATGACAAAGTGAGAGAGACCCAGGTGTTTGTGACTCACTTTCTTCACCAGGAGACCAACTGTTTCTGTCACTGCTGGTATCAATGAAGTTATCTCCTCTGCTGCTTTCTGATGACATCAGAAATTTGCCATGTTGGTATCCCATGTGAAAGGCAGCATTTCGTTCCCTTTTCTGGGTGACCAAAGCAATGCGTGAGTCCTGACCGGCCCTCACAAGCCGTGTCTCAATCCTGTTTCCACTGCCTATGAAGGCTCGGTTGATATTTACCTTCACAGTATTCAGCAAGACCCGGACCGAGAAGCAGTTTCCGCGGGTTCTTTAGCCCTGGGCCAGATCAGTTCCGAGAGGTGGAATTCGGCCGCTCTGGGCTTTGTGTATGTTCTAATAGGAGCAGGCTCCAAGACGGAGTTTCTGCAGGTTCTTTAGCACTGAGCCTGAGTAATTTGTCTGCAACACAAAGGTGAATGGCATCCTGAAATTACCTGTTCTATAGCTGAATGAGCTTCGATCAGTCAAAAACAGGGATGGTGACATCAGCTCTCCAAGATAGTGGCCGCTGGCTTCCTCTGTGGTCTGACCGGTGTGGAGAACCGAATTGGACCGCATCCTTCCCCATCTCAAACAAAGAATTCAGCACTTAGCACAGTGATTGCATACCTGGCAGGAGCCCACAGAATCCACACCGCTGTATATTTGCATTGCTATCTCTTCATTTCCCAGTGGGCGCCGCAGACTCTAGCCACAGACCGATTTCCTGAATAAGCAGCATGACACTCCGTGCGGACAAATCACTCGTGTTTGAGCTCGCGTAGCTGATCCTCGTGAGATGGAAATATGTCCACTAGGTTTTGGAGCACCCCAATTTTGCTGGAAATTTCTAACAAGATATATTTTAGTCGTTATAACTCGTCATTCTCCCGCACAGTGACGCGGTACATGGGGGTGATGCACTCCCTTCACCACCATCATATGATCCCCCGAAGTTAGTTTTCAGTACTAAGAAACAAATATGTATTTCAGGTGGATGAATATTTCTGAGAATATTCTTGTGAAAACATGATTATAAATCCACATACATGAATATGAATGAATTTAGGGAGTGTATAATAAGAAAAATATACTTCATATTTTGAAAAATCTGGAGAGTGAATATATATATATATATATATATATATATATATATATATATATATACACTCACAGACATTAAAAAGTAGCATTATGTATGCCAATCGAAATTCACCATGAAATAATATATCATCCACAGATCCAAAAATATTCATTTTAATGAACATGGATTTATGTTGTTCAACTAAGAAGCTCACTCATATGTTGTATTTCAGTTCCAACAGCGTTTAGTAGGAGTGATCTCTTCTCACAATTTGCATCTGCCAAGCCAGCCACCTCACAAAATGTATGAGTGATACCAGGTAGAATTCTAAATGTGCATATGAAAATACATGTGATGAATAGGCTACAGAGAAAGGAGACAGTTATTCACATATTTGTTAACTTTTAAAACACATGGAGAACTATTTCAATTAAAATTCGCTAGATTTATAACACCTACCATTTATCATACGAAAGGCAAGTCCAACTATACACCATGCCTCCTGTGAACCTCTTGTATTTCTATTCTGTTTGGGTTATTTTTCTCCACCATATTAGGATTAGAAGTCAAAGTCTAGTAGGGTATGTGTTAGTGTCAGGGATTCAGTATTTTGAATGGAAAATTGGAAAATGTATCCAATGTGTATGCAAATATGTGCTACACAAAAAATTCCCACTCTCATTCAGCACAATGCCTTGACATTACCTTCGCCCCACATAAGACACAATTAGAGGAGAAGAGTTAGAAAATCTGTGAATACATATGTGGAATGAAAAATGCTCAGGAGTTCACAAATTTGCAGGTGGTAGAGGAGTTTCCAAAAGTAAGGGACAGGGTAAAAACTCCACAAACATGAAGTTCTGCCAGCCTAACATCTGGAGAAACTGCCTCTGAGGTTGGGCAATGAAATATATGCTGTTGTCAGGAGCATTAGTTTCATTTGTTGTGAGACCATCATAGCTGAGTCTTCATCTATGTGATCTGGATGACATGGATTCTTATTTTCCAATGAACATGAGGCAGCAGTGCTGAATTTTCTATTTGTAGGTAACCTGTGGCCACTGGGGTCTAAATGTCTCCCCTTGTGGACTGTAATTCCATTTGGTCATCCTCCACTATTCGTGGTATTTCTTGCTGCTGCACTAGGAGTTTGGTATTTGCTTCATGAAATACAAGGAGTTCAACTGGGACACAGTGCTGAAGTGACTTCTGTCAAGTGTGGTGGGTCAGGTTCGTCAGGAGAATGCACCAACCAGGCTTCTATCCCACATAGCTTGCCCCATTTTCCATAGCAACCTGATTCTGAACATTGCCCTAAAACCTCTCCATATAACAATATGCTTTTACATATAAGGGTCTACTGGCTGCAAATGTCAGTCACAATCCATTTGGAAGCCAATGGCAGATCCACATGCCCTCACCACAGATGTTTTATTACACACCTGCCATCCACTACTCTAGTACAACTACTCAGCAGGATCCAACTTACTGGCATCTCTGTTAAACACCATTTTCATAAAACCCAGTCAATCAAGGCACTGTCTTGTATACTCATGATCAGCAACAGGACATTCAAATGTTCTCCAGAGCTACCCGGTCATGGGAATTTCAAAAATTTCATGGTATTGATCTAGCCAATTTTCAAGGATGAAGTTGGAGGCACTGTGGATTTCAATTCACTCAGAAACCATTAAATGGTGAGGAAGCTCATTTCAATGAAAACTCTGGAGAATTCTTACAGGCAAGGCTTCCAAAAGTGCCCAAAAGTCAGATTAAGCCAGGCCCATTGAGGTCTACAATGTATGTTCCATGTGTGTATTGACTCTCAAATATGGCTGCCAAGTCTTTAAGAATAATATCATGTGATATCCTGGCTGAGATTCCCTGTGCTCTGTGGAAAGTCACCTTGGGCCTAGATGTCACTTTCCAAGGACAACTCTCATGCATGGCCATCTAAAATTCCAACACAATTCCTGGCAATAATTCTCTGAGATCAGTAAAAGAACTCAGTCTCTAAGGGGAATCACACCAGAGTGCAAGCCTAGGTGGACCCAGTGATCTCTTCCAACCGCCAGACATATGTCCACAATTAAAACCAAACACTCTCACATGGCCCTCATCTTCTTCCATATAGACACTCATCATATCCTCTGGCTGGAAGTTTCCATAAGGGACGCAGCCCACGACAGTGTCTAAAATAAGCTCCCTGCCGCTCATTTGCCTAAAGACAGGGTGGCCTGGACTCTCTTCCTGTGAACCAGGAGTGATCAAATAGGCCTGCCTTTAATATTGCTTGGCTTCTCCAACTTGAGGCCTTCTAGCTTTGGGGTTTAGATTCTTTAAGTGAATTGGAGTCATGAAAATCAAGCACCTATGGCCTAGCCTCTGCAGGGCTTTGAAGAACTCATTTGACCCAAAGGATCCCTATTCTCACTTGATGAATATCAGGAACCTACCAGAGGAAGGCAAGAGAGTTCATCAACAATATCTGATCTTTTTGCCATTTTGGTTTTGGATGCACGCATGGGATCTATCTTTAGATCCATCAGGTGCTGAGAATCTAAGCCACAGCCTCACACAGGGCCAACAGGCTGATTCAGACAGATCCCAATCCTAAGCAATTAAGCAAAGAGCCACAGGTGATGCCCTTTCATTTCCATTTGAAAACTCTTTTCTTCAGGCTTCACAAAGTGGTGGCTTGAGGCAAAAAACTTCCTGACATTCAACAGAACAATAGGTAAGCAGAAGGACCAAAGCAGGTTTTCTCCACTGAGACTTTCCTGGTCAACAGATATCTGAGATTTCTGAGATGCTAGCCATTTCCTTCAGCTTCCAGTACATAGCAATGTCACAGATCTTGGAGGCGGTACAAATCTTGGACACAGAAGCATGATACTATTCTGGAGAGTCGCCAGAATTGAGAGAGAAAACAGGAAATTAGGAAGCTTGTAGGTGTTGCCCATCCATAAGGCAAGCCAGAGTCCACTCATGAATTGGGCAGGATGAATGCTGGGAAGCTTTCTACTAGACAGAACACATCGATTGATGCATTGACTTTTCTAATGTCTACAACAATGGACTCAGTGGGATACACACACACATAGGAACACTCGCCTTGTCAAAGGACTTAATACAAATATTCCACTCCATACCAAACAAACCGCCTTTCCTACCTATCCTCAGAACATGAGACAAAACCACAAACTCACACCCACACCCACAAAGGCACCTCCTTCCCCCTAGTAGGTCTGTGACTCCCCGGAGTATCCTCTGACTGGTGAGCCATACTATGTTCCTCCAAAATGACCTCTCCTGTCTCAGATCATGTCTGCTTGGCCAACTCTGTGAAGTTCTCAAGAGCCAGCGGTGAGGCACTACCTGCCTTCTCAGGAAAAGCCCCTCTTCAGAGGTTTCCTGGCATTTGGCCTTCCTCACATCTGTAGGTACCAAGAAAGACTGACTCTGTCCTTGGTAAATCCAAACATGTCAGACCACTGGGACTAGGACAGAGACTGTATCTGGGTGCCTGGCTTCCTGGATTTCAAGTTCAGAGAGTTCCATCACCAAGGAAGTGAGGTGAGATCACTTCGTTCAGGATCTGAATTATGTCACTGCCTTGGCAACCACTTTGTCCTAACAGTTGCTTCCAAAATACTATGAGGTGGAGGCTGCCCTGATTTTCATGGGACACTTTCTCTAGTTAGAATGTTATATCAACCATAAGCACCCGGGAACAGCTTCCACACAGGACTGGTTTGGTCCATGTTCTATACATTAAGAAGAGAGAGATTGATTCAGACTCAACCCTTCATCCTGACCAGGATGATTGCCATGGAAGATGACTTTTGCTTTCTGAGGTAATTCATAGCTGCCTTCATCTTCACCAGGGATCACTTCTGCATGAACATTTGAGTTTCTCAGCAGGTGAACATCCCCTAGATTCCTATAGTTTAATACACACACTGTTCCTGCTCTCCTGCAAAGTTAGTGTATGGTTAGGGTTAATAATATGTTCGATTTGGGTTAGGAATCATTCTGCAGGATGAATAATGAGATTGGGAACCTGCGATATTTATAAGAATATATAGGTGAAATATATGTATGAAAACGGGAATCTAAGAAGGATTTGAAGCCCAGAAGGGCATTGAGCCCTTGATTTGGATACTTAGTGTTGAATTATGTTCTGTACAATTGTCTCAGTTAAATCGAAATACAGTGGCATAGGACCTTGTACCTTGGATGATTGAATGTAGAAGAGAACATCCAGTCAAAAAGGGATAGTCAGTAGGATTAGGAAGATAGTCAGTAGGTTTAGGAAGAAGAGTGAGTATATGATTTGGAATAAAAAGCTTCTTTAGCAATAGGGTTTCATTGGGAGAGTGAATGTAAATGTCAGCACATGTGAAGAGTTAGTCACAATGATGAACTGGGGAAAATGTGTAGGAAAGCAGGTGTCAATAGAGACATTACGAAATCAGGCAAAGTATTAAGTGAGTCATAGGATTAGACATTTTCAACAGGGTTGAGTTTGAATACATAATCATTGGAAAAAACAAATATGTCGTCACGAATGGGAATGACATTTGAGAGCATTAGGCAACCTGGACATGGATGTTATTAGTTATCCACGTTCACTTTCCTTTTAGGCTTTTGTACAATCATAAGTGTTACATTTTTATGTTTTTTTTGTTCAGAATATTACTGTGATAAAATGTATATGTAGATCAGGTGACATGAGTATTTCTTATACCATTTTTGGGGGCAATATTTTGAAGACGTATACATTAGTATTAGGGGTACAAAGAGGTGTACCCTGTGTCTATTAATATAGAGATAATGCATGAATAGACCATACTATGAATAAATAACGTAACTGATTCCACTTTAAATAATGGATTGAATTGATATGTGAAAATATATAAGAAATCTTATATTGATATACAATCATTCATTCCAACCAGTTATGTATCTAATGGTAATATTAGGATTATGGTTTATGAAGAATGGTGTTTGAGTTTTGCTTTATACGTGATGATGTTAAACAAAAATAATGTGTTTGGAAAGAAGTCTCATGAAAAGACCAGTCAAGAAACATGGAGGGATACATGTGTTCTGAATCAGGAAGTGATTGATCGTGAAACAAAGGCCTATAAATTTTCTAATTTGTGACTGAAATATATATCCCATGATGTGCATAAACTGAAGACATAGTAACGTACAAGTGTTGAATAAAAATGAAAGTCAAAATACACATCATGTCCCCTAGAAATCAACTTGCATTGATTTTAAACTGACTAAGTAACTGTAGAAATATTAGGGTTTGTATGCACCATTCACTGAATTTAGTTTTCAGTACTAGGAAACAATATGTATTTCAGGTGGATGATTATTTCTGAAAATAATCTTGTGGAAAGTTGATTATAAATCCGCAGATATGAATATGAATGAATTTAGGGAGTGCATAATAAGACACATATATTTCATATTTTGAAAAATCTAAAGAGTATATATATATATACACACACACGCAAAAGCACAGATATTAAAAAGTAGCAATACAGGAGATCCATTATGAAGGCAGGCATGGAGAAATCAAGTCTCTGATCTCTTCAGCTGCGCGGGCATAGGGAGTCGTAAACTGTCTAAATGCTGTTTGCTCAGAATCACTAGGCAATATTGACCTGTTGTGAATCTGGGGTGAACAGTCTGGGCCCCTCAGAACACACACAAAGCCCGGATTGGCTGCATTCAAGCTTAGATTCGTCTGGTTTTTGTGACTCAGCACTAACATTCCCGCTGAAATAACTGGTCGGGCTTTCTGAATTGAGAGTTAAAAGCCAACTGAGCCTTCATAGGCAGTGGCCACAGGATTGAAATGGGGCTTGGGAGAGATAGTCAGGACCCACCTGTTGCATTGGTCACCCAGCAAAGGGAACGAACGATCACCATTTGAATGGGATACCACCATGGCAGAGAACTGACGTCACAGGCGGAGGAGATAACTTCATTGAAACCAGCGCGACAAGTGTGTAATCCCATTGCCATATCTCTCAACAACGCAGGGAAACCTCAAGGGCCCTTCCCACCTCTGCCGTAATGGCCCCTCCCAGCTCTCCAAGGAGCGCGATACCCAGACCTAGGGAATCAAGATTGGCTCGGGACTCGCGGCGTGGAATTCCCTGCTACCGCTCCCACCAGTGCTGACAATTGAGGTCTCTTACACCACCTACCGGGGCCATGGCTCCTGAAGGGCAAGCAAATTCGCTGGAGGTTCTCAGCCCCAAGCTCTACAAACTTAGGGTCTGAGGAAGGCAAACAAGGAGAGTGTGCCCAGGCGTTCATGGAAACAGGGCTACCAGGAGCAGAGGCCTGGCTTGTAACCAGTATTGTGGTGAGCATCACAGGTGAGTGGGGCCTGGCTTGAGGAAACACAAGAGAAAGCCCTAAGCACTCAGAATTGGAGACCCGCCCAGTCTGGGAGAAAGAGCTGCTGCACAGTGATTGGTTCTCACTTATTGAGAGGAGAAGCTTGGCCCAGTGCGCACAGCTCCACCTACTGGAAGAGAAGTTATTTGAACTCTAGGACTGCATGTATTATTATTATTTTTTTATTTGTTTTTTTTTCTTTCATTTTCATTTTTGTTATTGTTGTTCTTTAACTTTTTTAAATGTTTTTATTTTTTAATTATTTTATTTTATTATTATTATTATTATTTTAAATTTTAATTTTCAATTTTTTAATCATCATCATTACTTAAAACTTTCTTTCTTTATTTTCTATTTTTTTCTTTTGTCTTTTCATTTCTTTTCATTTTTCTTATTCCCCCTTCTTTGAATTCTACCTGCCTACTCTCATTCTCTTTAGTGACTTCTCCCTTCCCTTCTAATATCTTTCCTCCCAAGCATCAAATAAATTTATAAGAGTAAGCAGTAACTCAGTAGTCAAACAGAAGAAGAAGTAACATGAGCAGCATATAAAAACAAGGAAGAAAAGGAGTAAGAACAATGAAGGACAGCCTAAATATTCAAGAGCACCTAGAGTCATCAAAAAAATGGTCATATAAAGAACTCAAGTAATACCTTAGACAGATGGAATGGAACCTTAAAGAGGATACGAGACAGCAAAAACAAACAGTGATAAAACGCATTGAAAATGAATTACATAAACAGATAAAATGAGAAATTAAGCATCTTTATCAGGAGATAGAGATTATTAGAAAAATCAAACAATAATTCTAGAAATCAAGGAAATGATAAACCAAATTAAAAACTCAATTGAGAGTATCACTAACAGAGTAGAGCAAGTAGAAGACAGAATGTCAGATAATGAAGACAAAATATATCATCTTGAAAAAAGTCTAGCCAACAAAGAAATGCTGTAAAAAATTATGAGAAAACATTCAAGAGATATGGGATAACATAAAAAAAAAAACAAACTAATGAGTCATATGGATAGAGGAAGGTACAGAGATTAAAACCAAGGGAATGAGAAACCTGGTGAATGAAATAATTACAGAAAACTTTCCAGAAATAAAAATGGAAACGGATAAACAAATTGTAGATGCTTACAGGACACCGAGCACACAAAATCACAGTAGACCAATGCCAAGACACATTGTTATAAAGATATCCAATATACAAAACAAAGAGAAAATATTAAAAGCTACCAGAGAAAGGAGGCAGATTACAATCATTACAATCAGGGGTAAACCAAAAAGTTTAACAATGGATTTTTCATCATAGACGCTGGAAGTGAGAAGATCCTGGAACAACGTACTTCAAACACTGAAAGACAATGGATGCCAAACAAGAATTATGTATCCAGCAAAATTAAGCTTAAGATAAGACAACGAGATAAAAATATTTCATGATAAACAAAAGCTAAAAGAATTTCAGCCAGATAACCAGCATTGCAAAGCATCTTGAGCAAAACACTACACGAGGAAGAAATGAAAATCAACAACGAAAACCATCCGTGAGAAGTGCCTTAGTAATGACAGAGGGAAGGGGAAAAGCAAATCATGGAGAATCAAACTAATTAAAAAATATATATATAAAAACATGGGTGGCAGTACAAACCATATATCAATAGTAACTCTAAATGATAATGGCTTAAACTCTCGAATAAAGTGACATTGGCTTGTAACTTGAAATTAAAAAAAACAAATCCAACAATATGTTGCCTCCAAGGGACACATCTGAATGGAAAAGACATACACAGGCTGAAGGTGAAAGATTGGGAAAATTTATACCATGCACACGGTCCTCGTAAGCAAGCAGGGGTGGCCATCCTCCTATCGAATAAAATCGACCTCAAGACTAATTTAATCAAAGGGATAAGGAAGGACTTTATATACTGTTAAAAGAAACCATTCACCGACAAGACATAACAATTATCAATATTCACGCAGCAAATAATGGTGCTGCGACGTTCATAAAACAATTTATCCTCAAGTTCAAGAATCAAATAGACCACAATACAATAATTATGGGTGACTTCAACTCACCTCTCTCACCATTGGACAGATCCTCCAAACAAAAGTTGAATAAAGAAACTATAGAACTCAATATCACAATCAATACCCTATACTTAACTGACATATATAGAATATATCAACCATCATCAAGTGGATATACTTTTTTATCACCAGCACATGGATCCTTCTCAAAAATAGACCATATGTTATGCCATAGGGCAACCCTCAGTAAATATAAAGGGGTGGAGATAATACCATGAATTTTTTGTGATCATAATGGAATGAACCTGGAAACCAATGATAAAGAAGGAAGAAAAAATCATACATCACCTGCAAAATGAAGAATATGTTACTGAATGATCAATGGGTTACAGAAGACATAAAGGAGGAAATCAAAAAATTCTTAGAGATAAATGAAAATACAGACACAACATGTCAGATTCTATGGGACACAATGAAAAGAAGTTTTAAGAGGTAAATTCATCGCCTGGAGGTCATTCCTCAAAATAGAAAAAAAACCAAACAAACAAATGAGCTCACACTTCATCTCAAAGCCCTAGAAGAAGAAGAGCAAAACAACAGAAAATGTAGCAGAAGGAAAGAAATAATTAAAATCATAGCGAAATTGAAACAAAAGAAACTATTGAAAAAATTAACAAAACTAAAATGTGCTTCTTCAAAAAGATAAATAAGATCGACAGACCCTTAGCCATGCTAACGAAGAGAAGAAGAGAGAGAACTCAAATTACTAACATACGGGATGAAAAAGGCAATATCACAACAGATGCTACATAAATACAGAAGAAAATTAGAAATTATTTTGAAAAACTGTATTCCAATAAAATAGAAAATAGTGAAGACATCGATAAATTTCTTAAGTCATATGATTTGACCAGACTGAGTCAGGAGGAAACACACAATTTATACTGACCAATATCAATGGATGAAGTAGAAGAAGCAATCAAAAGACTACCAACCAAGAAAAGCCCAGGAACGGATGGGTATACAGCAGAGTTTTACAAAACCTTTAAAGAAGAATTAATACCAATACTTTTCAAGTTATTCAGGAAATAGAAAAACTGGAAGCTCTGCCAAATTCATTCTATGAGGCCAACATCACCCAGATTCTGAAACCAGACAAAGACACCTCAAAGAAAGAAAACTACAGACCAATATCTCTGATGAACCTAGATGCAAAAATCCTCATTAAAATTCTGGCGAATTGGATACAAAGGCACATCAAAAAAATTGTGCACCATGATCAACTTGAATTCATCCCTGGGATGCAAGGAGGCTTCAATATATGGAAATCAATAAATGTTATTCACAACATCAATAGACTTAAAGATAAGAACCATATGAACATCTTGATAGACGCAGAAAAACCATTCAACAAAGTAGAGCATTCCTTTATGTTCAAAACATTTTAAAAACTAGGGATAACAGGAACTTACCTCGACATTGTAAAAGATAACTATGTTAAGCCTCAGGATAGCATCATTCTGAATGGAGAAAAATTGAAGGCATTCACTTTAAAATCTGGAACAAGGCAGAGATATCCTCTATCACCACTTCTATTCAATATAGTTCTCGAAAAACTGGCCAGAGCAATTAGAGAGATGAAAGACATTAAAGGCATAAAAATAGGAAAAGAAGAACTTAAATTATCACTATTTGTAGATGACATGATTCTATACATAGAAGACCCAAAAGGGTCTACAGAAAAAACTACTAGAACTAATAAATGAATGCAGCAATGTGGCAGGATATAAAATCAACATGCATAAATCAAAGGCATTTCTGTATATCAGCGACAAAACTTCTGAAACAAAAATGAGTCAAAACACTGCATTCCCAATTTCCTCAAAATAATTAAATACTTGGGAATCAACCTAACAAAAGAGGTGAAAGATTTATATAATGCAAACTACAGAACCCTAAAAAGAGAAATAGAATAAGATCTTAGAAGATGGAAAAATATACCCTGTTCATGGATAGGCAGAACTAACATCATCAAAATTGCTATATTACCAAAAGTTCTCTATAGGTTTAATACAATGCCAATCAAAATCCCAAAGGATTTTTTTTGTAGAAATAGATAAAGAAATCATGAAATTCAAATGGAAAAATAAAAGACCCAGAATAGCAAAAGCAATTCTAAGCAGGAAGTGTGAATCAGGCAGTATAGTGATACCAGATTTCAAACTATATTACAGAGCATTCATAACAAAAACAGCATGGTACTGGTACCAAAACAGGCGGGTGGACCAATGGTACAGAATGGAGGACACAGAGACTAATCCAAAAATCTACAACTGTCTTATATTTGATAAAGGAGCTAATGGCCTGCAATGGAGGAAGGATAGCATCTTCATCAAATGGAGTTGGGTAAACTGGAAATCCATATGCAACAAAATGAAACTGAATCCCCTCCTCTCACCATGCACAAAAGTTAACTCAATGTGGATCAAGGAGCTAGATTCAAATCAGAGTCTCTGCATCTGATAGAATAAAAAGTTGGCTCCTATCTACATATTGTGTGGTCAGGCTCCAAATTCCTTAATAGGACACCCATAGAATAAGAGTTAATAATAAGAATAAACAAATGGGACTTACTTAAACTGATTTTTTTTTCTTAAAGAGAGAAACAATAAGAGAGGTAAATATGGAGCCTACATCATGGGAACAAATTTTTAGTCCTCACCCTTCACATGGAGCCCTAATATCCAGAGTACACAAAGTATACAAAGAACTCAGAAAATTAGACAATAAGATAACCAATAACCCAATGGGCCAAGGACCTGAAGAGAAACTTCTCAGAGGAGGACATAGAATCAATTAACAAGTACATGAAAAAATGCTCTCCATTTCTAGCAGTAAGAGAAATGCAAATAAAAACCACCCTAAAATACCATCTCAATCCAGTGAGATTGGCAGCCATAATGAAGTCAAACAACAACAAGTGCTGGCGAGGATGTGGGGAAAAGGGTACTCTTGTACATTGCTGGTGGGACTGAAAACTGGTGCGGCCAATTTGGAAAGCAGTATCGAGATTCCTGGGAAATCTGGGAATGGAAGCACCATTTGATCCAGCTATTGCCCTTCTCGGACTATTCCCTGAAGACCTTAAAAGAGCGTACTACAGGGATACTGCCACATCGATTTTCATAGCAGCACAATTCACAATTGCTACACTGTGGAACCAACCCAGATGCCCTTCAATAGATGAATGGATAAAAAAATGTGACTTTTATATACTATGGAGAATTACGCAGCACTAAAAAATGACCAAATCTTGAAATTTGCCGGGAAATGCATGGCACTGAGCAGATTATGGTTAGTGAAGCTAGCCAATCCCTAAAAATCAAATGTCAAATGTCTTGTTTGATATAATGAGAGCACCTAAGAACAGAGCATGGAGGAAGAGCATGAAGAAAAGATTAACATTAAACAGAAACATGAGGTGGGAGGGAAAGGGAGAGAAGAGGGAAATTGCATGGTAATGGAGAGAGACACTTATTGTTACAAAAAATTACATATAAGAGGTTGTGGGAAAATAAACAAGGAGAGAAATGATTTAGAGTAGGTATGGTAGAGAGAGAAGATGGGAAGATAGGGGAGTGGGGATAGTAGAGTATAGGAAAGGTAGCAGAATACAACAGTAACTAATAGGGCATTATGTAAAAATATGGATGTGTAACTAATGTGATTCTGCAATCTGTGTTTGGAGTAAAAATGGGAGTTCATAACCCACTTGAATCTAATGTATGAAATATGATATGTCAAGAGCTTTGTAATGTTTTGAGCAACCAATAAAAGAAAAAAAAGTAGCAATATATATGCCAATAGAAATTCATCATGAAATGTATATAATCCACAGATCGAAAAATATTCATTTTACTGAACATGGATTCATGTATAATGTTTTTCAACTAGGAAGCTCACCCATAGGTTGAATTTTCAGTTCCAACAGCGTTTAGGAGGAGTGATCTCTTCTCTCAATTTGCATCTACCAATTCAGCCACCTCACAAGTGTATACGAGTGATATCAGGTAGAATTCTATATGTGCATATAAACATACATGTGCTGAATAGGCTACAGAGAAAGGGAGATAGGGATTCACATATTTGCTAATTTTAAAAACACATGTAGAACTATTTCAACAAAAAATTGACTAGACTTATAATTCCTACATTATATAATGCAAAAGGCAATTCCAACTATACACCATGCGTCCTCTGAACTGCTTGTGTTTCTTCTCTTTTTGGCTTATTTTTCACCATCATATTAGGATTATTAGTCAGAGACTAGTAGGGTATGGGTTATAGTGTCAGGGATTCAGTATTTCAAATGGAAATTGAAAAATGAATCCAATGTGTATGTAAATATGTGCTACACAAAAATCTTCCCACTCACATCCAGAACAATGCCTTGACATTACCTACGCCCCAAGTAAAACACAATTAGAGTAGAAAAGTGTGAAAATCTATGAATACAAATATGGAATGGAATATGCTCGGGAGTTCACAACATTGGAGGTGGTAGAGGAGTTTCCAAAAGTAAAGGACAGGGTAAACACTCCACAAACAAGGAGCTCTGCTGGCCTAAGAATTCTTGGGAAACGGCTTCTGAGGTTGGGCACTTGAAATATATGTTGTTGTCATGAGCTTTAGCTTACTTTGTAGTGAGACCATCAAAGCTGGGTCTGCATCTATGTGACCGAAAGACATGGTTTCTTATATTCCAATGAACATGAGGCAGCAGTGCTCAATTCTCTCTTTGTAGCTAAACTGTGTCCATTGGAAGCTAAGTGTCTCCCGGTGGGGACTGTGAAGACATTTGGTCATCCTCCACTTTTTGTGGTATTTCTTGCTTCTGCACTGGGAATTTGGTATTTGCTTCACAAAACATAAAAAGTTCATCTGGGATACAGTGCTGGAGGGAGTTCTGTCACGTGTGGTGGGTCAGGGTCTGCAGGAGAATGCACCAACCAGGCTTCTATCCCACATAGCTTGCCCCAATAACCATAGCAACCTGATTCTGAATATTGCCCTGAAAACTCTCCATTTAACAAGATGAATTACATATAAGGGTCTGATGTCTGCACTATATCAGTCACAAGCCATTTGGAAGCAAATGGCAGATTCACATGGCCCCACCATGATGTTTTATCACACACATGCCCAACACTGCTCTAGGCCCCCTACTCAGCAGGCTCCAAATTACTGGCTTCTCTTGTTCTACAGGATTTTCATGAAACCCAGTCAAAAACAAGGCACTGTCTGGTATACACATGATCAGCAACAGGACATCAAAAGTTTCTGCAGTGCCACCTGGTCATGGGAATTTCAAAAATTTCATGGTATTTATCTAGCAATTTTTCAAGGGTGAAGTTAGAGGCACTGTGGGTTTCAATTCATTCAGGAACCATTAAGAGTTGAGAAAGTTCATTTCAATGAAAGCTCTGGAGAACTCTCACAGTCAATGCTTCTCAAACAGTTGCCAAAAGGTCTCCTAAAGCCAGGCCAATTGACATCTACAATGTGAGGTCCATGTGTGTTTTGACTCTCAAATATGGCTGCTAAGTCTTTCAGAATAAAATCATGTGATATCCTGGCTGAGATTCTCAGGCCTCTGTGGAAACCACCCTGGGCCTAGATCTCAGTTTCCAAGAGTGAGTCTCATACGTGGCCTCCTAAAATCCCAACACAATTCATGGCAATACTTCTCTGAGGTCAGTTTCAGAACTCAGTCTCTAAGGGGAATCACACCAGAGTTCAAGCCCAGGTGGACCCAGTCATCCCTTCCATCCACCAAAAAATGACCACAATTAAAATCAAAACACTACCACAGGGCCATCATCTTCTTCCATGTAGACACTCATCATAACCTCTAGCTGGAGGTTTCTATGAGCCCAAGGCAGTGTCCAAATAAGCTCACTTGCCCCTCATTTGCCTAAAATCATGATGGCCTGGACACTCTTCCTGTGAACCAGGAATGATCAAATATTCCTGCTGTTAAAGTGTTCCACTTCTCCAATTTGAGGCCTACTGGCTGTAGGGTATAGATTCTTTATGTGATATGGAGTCATGAGAAAACCCAAGCAAATATGGGCTAGCCTCTGCAGGGATTTCAAGAACTCATTTGACCCAAAGGATCCCTATTCTCACTTGATGGAGGTCAGGAACCTAAAACAAGAGGGCAAAAATATTCACCCACAATGACTGCTCTTTTGGCCATTTTAGTTTTGGAAACACATGGGATCTTTCTTTAGATCCATCAGGTGCTGAGAATCTAAGCCACAACCTCATACAAGGACAAGAGGCTGATTCAGACACATCCCAATCCAAATCAATTAAGCAAAGAGCCACTGGTGATGTCCATACATTTCCATATGAAAACAGTTTTCTTCAGGCTACACAAAGGGGTGGCCTGAGGCAAAGACCTTCCTGACATTCAGGGTAATAGAAATAGAAGTAAGCAAATGGCCCAAAGAAGGGTTTCTCCACTGAGACTTTACTGGTCACACTGAAATCTGAGTTTTCTTAGATGCTCCCATTCCCTTCAGCTATCCAGTACATGGCCATGTCACAGAACCTTGTGGTGTTACATATTTGGGAAACAAAACCATGAGTCTATTCTGGAGAGTGGCCAGAATTCACGAAGAAAACAGGAACTTTAGAAGATAATAGATGTTGCCCATCCATAAGGCAAGCTGCAGTCCATTCATTAATTGGGCAGTATGAATGCGGGGAAGCTTTCAACTAGAGACAACACATCCATTGATGCATTCTCTTTTCTAATGTCTACAACCACGGATACAGTGGGATACACAGACTTAGAAACACTCACCATGTCAAACGACTTACTAGAAACAGTCCACTCCAAACCAAACAAACCACCTTTCCTACCTATTCTCAGAACATGAGAAAAAACCACAAACTCACACCTACAATGGCAAAGGCACTTCCTTCCCCCAAATAGGTCTGTGACTATCCGGAGTGTCTTCTGACTGGTGGGCCATATTACGTTCCCCCAAAATGGCCTGTCCTGTTTCAGATCTGGTCTCCTTGGCCAACTCTGTGAAGTTGTCAGGAGCCAACGGTGAGCCACTACCTGCTTACTCAGGAAAGGCCCCTCTTCAGAGCTCTGCTGGCATTTGGCCATCCTCACATCAGTGGGTACCAAGAAAGACTGACTATGTCTTTGGGAAAAGCAAACAAGTTAGCCCACTGGAACTGGGAGTGGGACTGGCTCTGCGTGCCTTCCTTCCTGGATCCCAGGTTCAGAGAATTCCATCACCAAGGAAGTGAAGTGAGGTCACTTCTTTCAGGAACAGAATATGCTCACTGCCTTGGTAACCACTTTGTGCTAACAGTTGCTTCCAGGGTTCCCATGAGATGGAGGCTGCCCCAACATCCTGTGACACATTCAGAAGTTAGAATGGTATATCAACCATAGGCACCAGGGAACAGCTCTCCACAGAGGCCTGGTTCAGTCCATCTTCTCTTTATTAAGAAGAGAGAGGCTGATTCAGACCATCAATTAATCCTGACCAGGTTGTTTGCCATGGAAGATGACTATTGCTCTCTCAGGTCCTACATAGCTGCCTATATCTTCTGCAAGGATCATTTCTCCATGGATCTTTGATGTTCTCAGCAGGTGGAAGATGATCTACATTCCTATATTGTAAGACCCACACTGTCCCTGCTCTTAAGTAAGTTATACTGAGGGAACAGTGTATGGTTAGGGTTAATAACTTGTTCAATTTGGGTTACAAATAATTCTGCGGGATGAATAATGGTATTGGCAAAATGCGATGTTTACAAGAGTATATATGTGAAACATAAGTATGAAAGCAGAAATCTAGGTAAGATTTGAAGCCCAGAAGGGCATTGGGGACTTGAGTGGGATACTTAGCTTTGAGTAATGTGCAGCACAGATGTCTCAGATAAATCAATATACACTGGCATCGGACCTTGTACCTTGGATATTGAATGTTGAAGAGAACATCCAGTCAAAAACCGATAGTCGGCAGGATTAGGAAGGTAGTTGGTAGGTTTAGAAAAAAGAGTGAGTATAGGATTTGGACCAAAAGTTCTTTAGCAATAGAATTTAGTGTAGAGAGTGTATGTAAATGTAAGCACATGTGACGAGTCAGTCACAATGATGAACTGGGGAAAAATATAGGAAATCAGATATCAATAGAGACATTAGGAAATCAAGCAAAGTATAAATTGTGTGATAGGGTTAGACATTTTCAACAGGTTTGAAGTTGAATATATAATCTTAGGAAGAAACAAATATGTAGTCAAAAATAGAATTGATATTTGAGAGCATTAGGCAACCTGGACATGGATGTTTTTAGTAATCCATGCTCACTTTCCATTTACGCTTTGGTACAATTGTAAGTGTGACCTATGCTTTTTGTGTCCAGAATATTTCTGTAATAAAATGTGTATGTAGATCAGGTGACAATAGTATTTCTTCCACCAATTCTGGGAGCAATATTTTGAAGACTTACAAATTTGTATGGGGGTACAAATAGGTGTACCCTGTTTCTATGAATATAGACATAATGCATGAATAGACCATACTGTGAATAAATAATATAACTGGATCCACTTTAAATAATGAATTGAATAAATATCTGAAAATTTATAAGAAATTTTATATTGATATGCAATCAATCATTCCAACCAGTTATATATCTAACGATCATCTTAGGGTTACGGTTTATCATGAAGGGTGTGTGAGTTTTGGTTCAAAATTGATTATGGAAATAGAAAATAATATATTTGGAAAAAAGTCTCATGAATAGACCAGTCAAGAGACATAGAGGAATACATGTGTTCTGGAGCAGGAAGTGATTGAAAGTAAAACAAATGCCTATAAATTTGCTAACTAGTGAATAAAATATATATACTATGATGTGCATAAACTGAAGAAATAGTAATGTACCAGTGTGGAATAAAAATTAACATCAAAATACACATCATGTCCCATAGGAACCTACATGCATTGATGTTAAACTGGGTCAGTTAATGTACACATATTAGGATTTGTATGCACCTTTTACTGAAGTTAGTTTTCAGTACTAGGAAACAAATATGTATTTCGGGTGGATGAATATTTCTAAGAATAATCTTGTGAAAAGTTGATTATTAATCCACATACATGAACATGAATGAATTTAGGGAGTGTATATAAGACACATATATTTCATATTTTTAAAAATATGGAGAGTATATATATATACATATATATATATATATATATATATATATATATATATATATATACATATATATATATACACACACACACACACACACACACAAACACAGACATTAAAAAGTAGCAATATATATGCCAATCAAAATTCATCATGAAATATATATCATAAAGACGCAAAAACATTCATTTTAGTGAACATGGGTTTATGTATAATGTTGTTCCACTGGGAAGCTCACCCATAGGTTGAATTTTCAGTTCCAACAGCGTTAAGGAGGAGTGATCACTTCTCACAGTTTGTATCTGCTAAGTCATATATCTTACAAGGATGTACGTGTGATACCTTGTAGGATTCTATTTGTGCATATAAAAATACATGTGCTGAATAGGCTCCAGAGAATGGGAGACCGTAATTCACATATTTGTTAACTTTAAAAACACATTGAGAACTATTTCAATTAAATATTGAATAGATTTATAACACCTACCCTTAATCATGCAAAAGGCAAGTCCAACTCTGAACTGCAAGTATTTATGTACTGTTTGGGTTACTTTCTTCCATCATATTAGGATTAGTAGTCAGAGTCTAGTAGAATATGGGTTAGTGTCAGGGATTCAGAATTTCAAATGGAAAAAAGGAAAATTAATCTTCCAACTCTCATCCAGAACAATGCCTTGTCATTACCTTCGCCCCAAGGAAGACACAATTAGAGTAGAAGAGTTACAAAATCTGTGATTACATTTCTGGAATCGAAAATGCTCAGGAGTGCACAAACTTGGAAGTGGTATAGGAGTTTCCAAAAGTAAGGACAGGGTACACACTCCACAAACATGAAGCTCTGCTTGCCTAAAACTTTTTGAGAAACTGCCAGTGAAGTTGGGCACTGAAATATAGGTTGTTGTCAGGAGTTAAGCTTCCTTTGTAGTGAGACCCTCAAAGCTGGGTCTTCATCTATGTGACCTGGAGGACATCGTTTCCTATTTTCCAATGAACACGAGGCCTCAGTGCTCAATTCTCTCTTTGTAGGTAAACTGTGTCTCCCTGTGTGGAATGTGAAACAATTTGGTCATCCTCCACTTTTCGTGGTGTTTCTTGCTGCTGCACTTGGAGTTTGGTTCATGCTTCACAAAATACAAGGAGTTCAACGGGGAAACAGTGCTTGAGGTATTTCTGTCACGTGTGGTGGGTCAGGGTTTGCAAGAAAATTCACCAACCAGGCTTCTATCTCTCAAAGATTGCCCCCTTGTCCATAGCAACCTGATTCTGAACATTGCCCTGAAACTACGCCATATAACAAGATGCCTTTACATATAAGGGTCTGATGTCTGCACTCTGTCAGTTACAAGCCATTTGGAAGCCAATGGCAGATCCAAATGGCCCCACCATGATGTTTTATCACACACCTGTCCACCACTGCTCTAGGCCCACTACTCAGCAGGCTCCAAAATACTGGCATCTCTGTTCTAAACAATTTTCATGAAACCCTGTCAATCAAGGCACTGTCTGGTACACTCATGGTAAGCAACAGGACATCGAAAGTTTCTGCAGTTCCACCTGGTCATGGAAAATTCAAAAATTTCGTGGTATTTATCTAGCCATTTTTCAAGGATGACGTTGGATGCACAATTATTCAGGAACCATTAAATGTTGAGAAAGTTCATTTCAAAGAAAATTCTAGAGAACTCTCACAGGCAAGGCTTTCCAAAGAGTGGACAAAAGGTCACTTGAAGCCAGGACCATTGAGATCTACAATGTGAGGTCCTATGTCTTTTGACTCTCAACTATGGCTGCCAAGTTTCAGAATAAAATCATGTGATATCCAGGCTGAGATTCCCAGTTCTTTGTGGAAAGCCACCCTGGTCCTAGATCTCAGGTTCCAAGGGCGACTCTCATGCGTGGCCTCCTAAAATCCCAACACAATTCATGGCAATTCTTCTCTGAGATCAGTTTCAGATCTCAGTCTCTAAGTGGAAACACACCAGAGTTCAAGCCCAGTTGACCCAGTCATCTCTTCCAACCGCCACACCAATGACCAGAATTAAAACCAAAACACTCCCACATGGCCCTCATTTTCTTCCATATAGACACTCATCATAACCTTGGCTGGAAGTTTTTATGAGGCACACAGCCCAAGACAAAGTCAAAATAAGCTCCCTTGCCCTTCATTTGTCTAAAGTCAGTGTTTCCTGGACAACGTTCCTGTGAACCAGGACTGATCAAAGAGGTCTGCCATTAATACTGTTCTGCTTTTCCAATTTGAGGCATACAGACTGTCGGGTATAGTTTCTTTATGTGATTTGCAGTCATGAGAAAACCCAATCACCTATGGGCTAGCCTCTGCAGGGCTTGAAGAACTCAGTTGACCCAAAGATCCCTGTTATCACTTGATGGAGATCAGGAACCTTACAGAGGAAGGCAAGAGACTTCATCACAATGACTTCTCTTTTGGCCATTTTGGATTTGGATGCACACATGGGATCTTTCTTTAGATCCATCAGGTGCTGAGAATCTAAGCGATAATCTCACAATGCACTAAGAGGCTGATTCAGACATATCCCTTTGCAAAGCAATTAAGCCAGGAGCCACAGGTGATGCCCATTTATTTCCATTTGAAAACTGTTTTTTTCAGGCTTTGGAAATGTGTGGCCTTAGGCAAAGTCCTTCCTTTCATTCAGGGCAACAGAACAATAGGTAAGCAAAATACCAAAGCAGATTTTCTCCACTGAGACTTTCCTGGTCACACTGATATCTGAGTTTTCTGTGATATTCACCATTCTCTTCAGCTATCCAGTACATGGCCATGTCCCAGATTGTGGAGGAGATACATATCTTGAACACAAAACCATGAGCCTATGGGAGAGTAACCAGATTCAGGAAGATATCAGGAATGTAGGAAGGTAATAGGTGTTGCCCATCCATAAGGTAACCTGCAGTCCATTCATAAATTGGACAGGATGAATTCTGTGAAGAATTCTACTAGACAGGACACATCTATTGATGCATTCTCTTTTCTATTGTCTACAACCACAAATACAGTGGGATACCCAGACATAGAAACACTCACCTTCTCAAAGGACTTACTAGAAACAGTCCACTCCAAACCAAACAAACCGACTTTCCTACATATTCTCAAAACTTGAGACAAAATCACAAACACACAAACACACACACACACACCCACAAAGGCACCTTCTTTCCCCAAATAGGTCTGTGACTATCCGGAGCGTCCTCTGACTGGTGGGCCATACTATGTTTCCCCGAAATGGGCTGTCCTATGTCAGATCTGGTCTTCTTGGCCAAAACTGTGAAGTTATCAGGAGCCAGCGGTGAGCCACTGCCTGTTTTCTCAGGTAAAGCCCCTCTTCAGAGCTTTCCTGGCATTTGTCCATCTTCAATTTAGTAGTTGCCAAGAAAGACTTACTCTATCCTTCTTAAATCCAAAAATTTGAGACCACTGGGACTTAGACTGGGACTGCCTCAGGGTGCCTGGCTTCCTGGATTCCAAGTTCAGAGTGTTCCATCAACAAGAAAGTGACATGGGTGACTTCGTCTAGAACTGAATGAGGTCACTGCCTTGGCAACCACTTTGTCCTAACAGTTGCTTTCAAGGGTCCATGAGATGGATCCTGCCCCTACTTCCTATGACACTTTCACAAGTTAGAATGGAATATCAACCATAGGCACCCGGGAACAGCTCTCCACACAAGCCTGGTTTGGTCCATCTTCTCTACATTAAGAAGAGAGAGACTGCTTCAGACACACCCCTTCATCCTGACCTGTTTTTTTTTTTTTTGTCATGAAAGATGACTTTCGCACTCTCAGGTCCATCATAGCTGCCTACATCTTCTTTAGGGATCATTTCTGCATGGACCTTTGAAGTTCTCCGGAAGTTGAAGATCTCCTACATTCCTGTATTGTAAGACCAACTCTGTCCCTGCTCTTCTGTAAAGTTAGATTGAGGGAACAGTGTATGGTTACAGTTAATAACATGTTTGATTTGGGTTAGGATCATTCTGCTGGATGAATAATGGTATTGGGAACCTGCAATATTTATAAGATTATATAGGTGAAATATATGAATGAAAACAGAAATCTCGGAAACATTTGAAGCCCAGAAGGGCATTGGGTCCTTGATTGGGATACTTAGCTTTTAATTATGTTCTGCACAGATGTCTCAGATAAATCTATACACAATGGCATAAGATCTGATACCTTGGATGATTGAATGTTGAATGTAAACCATTCAAAGAGGGAGAGTCGGTAGGATTAGGAAGATAGTTGGTAGGATTATAAAAAAAGTGTGAGTATAGCATTTGGACAAATAGTTCTTTAGCAATAGGTTTTCAGGTAGACAGAAAATGTAAACGTCAGCATATGTGAAGAGTCAGTCACAGTGATGAACTGGGGAAAATATGTAGGAAAGCAGATATCAATAGAGACATTAGGAAATCAGGCAAAGTATAAAGTGAGTGATAGCAAAAGACATTTTCAACAGGCTTGAGATTGAATATATAATCTTAGGAAGTAACAAATATGTAGTCACCAATAGGATTGACATTTGAGAGCATTAGGCAACCTGGACATGGGTTATTTTCATAATCCATACTCACATTCCATTTAGGCTTTGGTACAATCGTAAGTGTGACTTTGCATTTTGTGGCCAGAATATTACTGTGATAAAACGTATATGTAGATCAGGTGACATGAGTATTTCTTGCACCATTTCTTGGAGCAATATTTTGAAGGGGTATAAATTAGTATTGGGGGTACATATAGGTGTACCATGTATGTATGAATATAGAGATAATGCATGAATAGACCATACTGCGAATAAATAATATAACTTGTTCCAACTTTAAATAATGGATTGAATTGATATCTGAAAATACACAGGAATCATATATTGATATACATACATTCATTCCAACCAGTAATACATCTAATGGTAATATTACGGTTGTGGTTTATCACCAAGAGTGTGTGAATTTTGCTTCAAATTTGATTATGGAAATCGAAAATAATGTGTTTGGAAAGAAATCTCATGAAATGACCACTCAAAAACAAGGAGGAATACATATGTTCTGAAGCAGGAAGTGATTGAATATGTTACAAATTTCTTTAAATTTATGAACTTGTGGATGAAATGTATATTCTATAATGTATAAAAACTGCAGAAATAGTAATGTACCAGTGTTTAATAAAAATGAACGTCAAAATACACATCATGTTCCATAGGAATCTACTTGCATTGATGTTAAAGTGGGTCAGCTACTGTAAAAATATAAGGATTTGTTTGCACCATTCACTGAAGTAACTTTTTAGTACTAGAAAACAAATATGTATTTCAGGTGGATGAATATTTTTAAAATAATCTTATGAAAAGTTTAATATAAAACCACATACATGAACAAGAATGAATTTAGGGATTGTATAATAGGACACATATATTTTATATTTTGAAAAATCTAGAATGTATATATATATATATATATATATATATATATATATATATATACACACACACACACAAAACACACACAGAGACATTAAATAGTAGCAATATATATGCCAATTAAAATTCATTGTGAAATATATATCATCCACAGATCCAAAATATTAATTTTACTGAACATGGATTTATGTATAATGTTTTTCAACTAAGAAGCTCACTCATAGTCTGAATTTTCAGTTCCAAAAGCATTAATGAGGAGTGATCTCTTCTCACACTTTGTATCTGCCAAGTTAGCCACCTCTCAAGAATATACGTGTGATACCAGGTAGGATTCTATATGTGCATATAAAAATACATGTGCTGAATAGGCTACAGAAAAATGGAGACAGGAATTCACATATGTGTTAACTTTAAAAACACATGCAGAACTATTTCAACAAAAAATTGACAAGATTTATAACTCCTACCCTATATCATGCAAAAGGCAAACCAACTATCCACCATGCCTCCTCTGAAGTGCTAGTATTTCTATTCTGTTTGGGTTACTTTTCTCCATCATATTAGAATTAGTAGTCAGAGTCTAGTAGGGTATGGGTTAGTGTCAAAGATTCAGCATTTCGAATGGAAAATTGAACAATGAATCCAATGTGTATGTAAATATGTGCTACACAAAATTATTCCCACTCTCATCCAGAACAATGCCTTGACAATTCCTTCACCCCAAGTAAGACACAATTAGAGGAGAAGATTTAGAAAATCTGTGAATAAATATGTTAAATGGAATATGCTCAGGAGCTCACAACATTTGAAGTGGTAGAGTAGTTTCCAAAAGTATGGGACAGGGTAAAAACTCCACAAACATGGAGGTCTGCTGGCCTAGAGATTTCTAGAGAAACTGCCTGTGAGTTTGGGCACTTGAAAAATATGTTGTTGTCAGGAGCTTTAGCTTCCTTTCTAGGGAGACCATAAAAGCTTGGTCTGGATCTATGAGACCTGGAGGACATGGTTTCTTATTTCCCAATGTACATGAGGCAGCAGTGCTGAATTCTCTTTTTATGTAAACTGTGGCCACTGGGGGATAAATGTGTGGCAGTGTGCACTGTGAAGCCATATGGTCATCTTCCATTTTCGTGGTGTTTCTTCCTGCTGCACTGGGTGTTTGGTATTTGCTTCACGAAATACAAAGAGTTCAACTGGGTCACAGTGCAAGAGGAAGTTCTGTCATGTATGGTGGGTCAGGTTTTGCAGGAGGATCCAAGAACTAGGATCCTATCCTACATATCTTGCCCCCTTGACCATAGCACCCTGATTCTGAACAATGTCCTGAAACCTCCCCAAATAACAACTTGCCTTTACATGGAAGGTTCTGCTGGCTGCACCATGTCAGTCACAAGGCATTTGAAGCCAATGGAAGATACACATGGCCCCACCACAGATGTTTTATCACATACCTGCCCACTACTGCTCTAACCTACTACTCAACAGAGTCCAACTTACTGGCATCTCTGTTCTACACCATTTACATGAAACCCAGTCAATCAAGGCACTGTCTGGTATATTCATGATCAGCAACAGGACATCAAAAGGTTTTCCAGTGCCACCTGGTGATGGGAAATTCAAAAATTTTATGGTATTTATCTAGCCATTTTTCAAGGATGAAGTTGGAGGCACTGTGAGTTTCAATTCTTTCAGGAACCATTAAATGGTTAGGAAGCTCCTTTCAATGAAATCTCTGGAGAACACTCACAGGTAAGGCTTCCCAAACAGTGGCCAAAAGATCATATGATGTTATGCCCATTTAGGTCTACAATGTGAGGTCCATATGAGTTTTGACTCTCAACTATGGGTGCCAAGTCTTTCAGAATAAAATTTGTGGTATCCTGGCTGAGAGGCTCAGTGCTCTGTGGAAAGCCACCCTGGGCCTAGAACTCAGTTTCCAAGGGCAACGCTCATGCCTGGCTTCCTAAAATCTCAACACTATTTATGGCAATACTTCTCTGAGGTCAGTTCCAGAACTCAGACTCTAAGGGAGTCACACCAGAGTTCAAGAACATGTGGACCAAGTCATCTCTTCCAACTGCCACCCAAATGACCACAATTTAAACCAAAACACTCCAACGTGGCGCTCATCTTCTTCCATATAGACACTCACAATAACCTATGGCTGGAGTTTTCCATGAGGGGCACACCCCAAGACCGTGTCCAAAATAAGCTCTCTTGCACCTAATTTGCCTAAATTCAGGGTGGCCTGGACACCCTTCTTGTGAACCAGGAGAGATTAAGTAGGCCTCCCGTTAATACTTCTCCGCTTCTTCAATTTGAGGCCAAATGACTGTGGGGTTTGGATTCTTTATGTGAATTGGAGTCTTGAGAAAACCCAAGCAAATATGGGCTAGCCTCTGCAGGGCTTTGAAGAACTCATTTGACCCAAAGGATCCCTAATCTGACTTGATGGAGGTCAGGAAAGTTACAGAGGAAGGCGAGAGACTTCATCCACAAGGACTGCTCTTTTGGCCATTTTGTTTTTGGATGTAAACATGGGATCTTTCTTTAGATCCATCAGGAGCTGAGAATCTAAGTCACAGCCTCACACAGGGTAAATAGGCTGATTCAGACACATCCTTTCCAAAGCAATTAAGCAAAGAGCCACAGGTAATGCCCATTCATTTCCATTTGAAAACTGTTTTCTTCAGGCTTCAAAAAGTGGTGGACTGAGGAAAAGACCTTCCTGACATTCAGGGCAACAGAAGAATAGGTAAACAAAAGGCCCCAAGCAGGGTTTCTCCACTGAGACTTTCCTGGTCACACTGATATCTGAGTTTTCTGAGATGCTCACCATTCCCTTCAGTACATGGTCATGTCACAGAGCTTCGAGGTTGTACATATCTTAAACAGAAAACCATGAACCTATTCTGGAGAGTGGCCAGAATTCAGGAATAAAACAGGAACTAAGGAAGATAGCAGGTGTTGCACATCAATAAGGCAAGCTGCAGTCCATTCATAAATAGGGCAGGATGAATGCTGTGAACCTTTCTACTAGACAGGACATATTCATTGATGCATTCTCTTTTCTAATGTCTACAACCACGGACACAGTGGGATACACAGACATACAAATTCTCGCCTTGTCAAACGACTTACAAGAAACAGTTCACTCCAAACAAAACAAACTGCCTTTCATACCTATTCTCAGAACATGAGACAAAACCACAAACCCACACCCACACAACAAAGGCACCTCCTTTCCCCAAGTAGGTCTGTGACTATCCGGAGTGTCCTCTGACTGGTGGGCCTTACTATGTTCCCTGGAAATAGCCTGTTCTGTCTCAAATATGGTCTTTTTGGCCAACTCTGTGAAGTTGTCAGGAGCCAGCGGTGAGCCACTGCCTGCTTTCTCAGGAAAGGCCCCTCTTCATAGCTTTCCTTGCATTTGGCCATCCTTACATCAGTAGGTCCCAAGAAAGACTGAGTCTGTCCTTGGTAAATCAAAATAAGTTTGTCCACTGGGACTGGGACTGGGACTGGCTCTGGGTGCCTGGCTTCCTGGATTCCAAGTTCAGAGAGTTCCATCACCAAGGAAGTTAGGTGTGGTCACTTCTTTTTGGAACTGAATGAGGTCACTGCCTTGGCAACAACTTTGTCTTAACAGTTGCTTCCAAGGTTACCATGAGAAGGAGGCTGCTCCTACTTCCTGTGACACTTTCACAGGTCAGAGTGGTATGTCAACCATAGGCATGCAGGAGCAGCTCTCAACACATGCCTGCTTTGGTCCACCTTCTCTACATTAAGAAGAGACTGGCTGATTCAGACACATCCCTTCATCCTGAGCAGGTTGTTTGCCATGGAAGACTTTTGCTCTCTCAGGTCCTTCGTACTTGCCTACATCTTCTCCAGGGATCATTTCTGCGTGGACCTTTGAGGTTTTCAGCAGGTGGAAGATCCTCTATAATTCTGTATTTTAATACCAATTCTGTCCCTGCTCTTCTGTAAAATTAGATTGAGAGAAAAGTGTATGGTTAGGATTAATAACAGGTTCGATTTGGTTTAGAAAGGAAACTACACGGTTGAGCAAACAGGGTCCTACAGTTAGCAATAATATGAGGATTTTTAATGGACCGGCCATGGCAGATAAAAGCGTAGTTAATCAGGTCACTATGTGAACCAAGACTCAAACCTCCCTTTTGGGGCCTCTGTCTCTCTTTGACGCTCTTCAAGTCGTTTTCTTAATTTACTCATAGATTCTTTTACAACTCCAGTATTGTCGGCATAAAAACAACATTCTTCCCTCAATGCAAGCAAAAAGGCACCTTTCTCTCATAAAGAGGAGGTCCAACACTCGCCTGCTTTGTAAAACAACTTCAGAAAGAGAGAGGTTAAAATTCCTGTAAAGCTGTGATGTCGGTTTTTAATGTCTTTAAACTTTGGCATATTTCTGCTTCTAATTGTGTCTTTGTTGTGTCTCATGGACTAGCCCACCCCTTCAGCAACTATTATTTCTAATAGGATGGCTAAAGTGAGGGATACAGGTTCCCAGTGGAACCGGGTTGTATGCCCCCCTATTTGATCTTTAAATGAACCTAAGTCATGATAGAGAACTCTGGAAAACATCTGCATCATTACATAATTAATCACATATATTGACCATTTTATGAAAACATAAATAATGTTAAAGTGTATAGAATTAGACTGTTGTAGGGACGGACAAGGAAAGGGACCTAAGATAGCACCAAACACAGGAAAACAGTCTTATTTGGTTGCATCCGGATTTAGAGGGCATTGCTTCTGTTGTAATCAATTAATCCCCTGAACCCCAAGTTTCGGTAGTTTTAGAATTTGTACCCAACATGTAAGGGAAGTGGCTCAGAAGTTCACAGTCTGTGGAAATTCACAGAAATCAGTTTTTGTTTCTGTTTTTGTTCCTCTGTTCTGCGCAAGTTAACTTTTCAAAGACACCTTGGAAAGGGAGAGCTTTTTTGTCTCTTTTTTTTCTCCCTGCCAGCTGTCACCATGAAGCCCAATTGGTAACTTTTTTATCTTAGAAATCTAGCCATCTCTGTGAAGCCCCAGCTCAAGGCCAGAGGCCTTGTTCACATATTTTGTGAAAATCTAGTAAGGCGGTGTCAAGCTTAGGGGTGGTGATTTTTCCAGCCAGTGGCCAAGTAGAACAGGGCAACACGAAAAGTGGAAGTTTATCTACATTGAACTCTTTCAGAGGGACTCTTTTGCTGAAAGACCTAATGTAAGCCTCGGTGAAGACTTCTGGAGAAGGTTATTTAAGACATATCTATGGACCTGGTACAGAGGGGGAAGACGGGGAAGGCGAGGCTGAGAGCAGCTCCGTGGATCTGAGAATGAGGAAGATGAGATGTAAAAGAATAATGGAAAAGGGGTTTGGGATTTTCCTAGAACAAAACTTGAGCAGTAGAACAGGTAGAGCAGAGGTGAAGATGGGAGTGAGTATTCCAAAAATCCTGTGAGGGACTTTAAATTCTTAGTAACCTGTTTTCAGTGATGACAAAGCAACTTTAAAGGATATTTTTATTACATCTTGGATAGGGGTCTGAGGGCTCTTCTCAGCTGGTTTGAGCTTTGGTTTAGCTTCTTAGAGGACTTGGTGGGACCTAGTGCAGGCACAGACAGAAAAAGAGAGGAGTGAGTGAGTGGAGGGGTACCTCGGTACCTGCTACCTCAGCAAGGGGGCAATGGTCTGAGAACTGGTGGAGGTTTGGGTTTTTGATGTAGTAATTGGAGGGAAGAAATCAGGTTGCTGAGGTGGGAGTGACAGCAGAGAGTCTAGAGCAGAAGGCTGAGGGTGAGGAACTATTGGAGAAGCATAGTACAGGATGTGAGTGAAGGAGGGAAAAGGATTCCACATAGGGGAATTTTTCCCTTTTGAGCACTTGCCGAAGTTAAAAATGTCACGCAGAATTTGAGGATCTAGAGAACCCTCTGGGGGCCATAGTTTTTGGTTGTCTAATTGGTTATATGGCCAATGCTGTGTACTGAATTTGATGAGGAGTTTGGGTTCCACCAGGCAGCCCCGGTATGCTCACATCCCCATGAATTACACAAGAAGTTGGCTTTCCCCCCCACACAGCCATGGCTGTTTGTGGCTTTGATAGTCCGCTGGGCATATATAGTAATCTAGGCTAACCAACCTGAATCTGGCTCGCGTTTCCGTGCATCCATAATGTTTGTTTCAATTATCTATGGTATGGAAGGGATTTAATGGAACTTTAGTGGGATCCTCTTCATTGGGGTTATCTCAATAGGAAAGACCTATACCAAGCTGAAAAATGTCTGGGTGGAGAGATAGCCACCAGGTCCCTAAGGGGGCTGTATGCGAGATAGACCATACTTCTTGTCTAGTAGGATTTCAGATCAGCCTTCACTGCTGAACAGTCTGATGAGGGTTAGGAGTACTGGTGGCCAAGGGGAGAGTCTATAGTTTGTCCACATAGCGAATACGCAATTTGAAATGGTTACCAGTTTTTTCCAGTTTCCAACCAGAGTCTGGACACAGCGAAGGCTTGAGATGAGAGGCATGGATCCAAAAAGTGATTCTGTCTACTTTTATGGCTGTAGGTGTTATAAGTAGCACCTGGTATGTTCCTTTCCAGCGGGGTTCTAGGGATAACACCTGATGTTGTCTTATGTTGACGAAGTCTCTTACTTGATATTGATGTGGAATCCCCTCGTCCCCAGGTTGGTAGGCAGTGGCCAGCTGTTTCCACAGTTATCACTGAGTTCTTTCAATGACTTTAAGTCTGTCAAGCAAGGGGTGTGGAAGGGATTGTTAGGCCTTAGAGTTGGGGATTAGGTCCCTTACTGGATGATGGGCATCATAGAGAATTTCATAGGGGGTGAGGTTACACAAAGAAACTGAGGGAGTATTTCTCGCATGAAACAGTGCATAAGGCAGGAGCATAGTCCAATCTTTTATGCCGGTCTCTAAGCTTAATTTTGTTAAGGTCTGTTTAATGGTTCTATTTATTTTTTCTACCTCTCCTGAGCTCTGGGGTATATAAGCATAATGTAACCTACAATTAATCCACACCTGACTTACCTGGGCCATGAACACAAGTCCATTATTAGACCCTATTATCTTAGACAGACCGTATCTTGGAAAAATATCTTCCAGGATCTTCTTGAGAACCATTTGCGCCGTTTTTTTTTTTTCTGTGTGTGTGTGTGTGTGTGTGTGTGTGTGTGTGTGTGTGTGTAAGGCTTCAATCCATCCTGAGAATGTATCCACAAAGACTAGGAGATATTTAAGTCCATACCTTGCTGGCTTAATTTCAGTAATGTCCACTTCCCAGAATTGTCCTGGTCTGGTTCCTCGTAGGTGCTTTCGTCTAAGAAACTTGGAAGGGTAAGCATTAAACAATTGACTGACCCGACAGGCTTTTGTTACCAGTTCAATTATTTCCTTTCGCTGTGAGTCAGTTAGTGGAAAACTCTGTTCTTAATCCTACAGGAATGCCTGCAGTTTCTTTGAACCAAGGTGAGTGAGTTGATGTACATTTTTAACGTAGTGTAGGGCTTTCTGTAATTGCAGGCTGAGCTCAGTAAAGTTGAGGCGTTCAATTTCAGTGTCCTTAGATGTTATCTAAAAATTTCTGGTACTTAGGGGTCCATTGAAATTGGGCATCTCCCTTTAACAGCGGGTATAAAGGAGCAGCTAAGGACTCAAACCCATTTATCCATAACCTGCAAAACCCAGCAATCCCAAGAAACTCTTAGTTGTCTGCAGTAAGATGGGGTTGGTATCTGCTCAATGGTTTGTTTTCTGGGCTCAGTGAGCCATCGTTTACTGCCCCTAAGGAAATAGTCGAGGAAGATTACTTCTTGCTGGCAAATTGGGCAATTTTGGCCGAAGCTCTATACCCGAGTTGAGCAAGCTCGGATAATAGTGCTTGGTTCCCAGTTCACAGTTTTCCTTGGTGTTGGATGCCAGTAGCAGGTGATCCACGTATTGAAGCTGGGTGAATTCGGGGTGTGTAGTTCAGAAATTGTTGAGATCTCTGTGAAGGGCTTCATCAAAGAGAGTGGGGGAGTTTTTGAACCCCTCTGCGAGTCTAGTCCAAGTTAGTTGACTAGACTTTCCGGTTTCTGCGTCTACCCACGCAAAAGCAAACAGCAACTTACTATCTTTATGAAGAGGCAAGCAAAAGAAAGCTTGTTTTAAGTCCAGAACAGTATACCATTTCTGCTCAGGGTTCAGAGTGCAAAGCAGATTGAACAGATTAGGTACCGTGGGGTAAATGTCCTGCACTCTGTTGTTGATCTCTCTTAGGTCTTTAACAGGGTGATAGTCCCTGGTTCCTGGCTTTTTCTTCTAATAGCAGGGGAGTGTTCCAGGCCAATTGACAGGGCCTTAGGACCCCTAAGGCCAGATATTTCTGAATATAGGGCCTTATCCCATCTTTAGCTTTTTATGCTTAGAAGATATTATTTGACATTGATTGGGGAGGCTGAGGTTTTTAACTCCACTGTTATTGGAGGTTGTTTCACGGCCAGGCCTAACACAGCAGTTTTTGCCCAGGCATCTCGGTAATCTGTTATCCATTTCTGGGGTAGCTTGCCTGTTTGATCAGTCTTGGGGGGTGTGAAGAGTGGACGTTCATCTTCTACTAATATAGTTAAAGCCGTGACTATAGGAGTTTTTACTGAAGGATTTAGAAATTTCATTTGGGGGCCTTCAGGGTTAAAAGTTATTTTGGCCCAGAGCTTGGTGAGCAGATCTCTGCCCATCAATGGGTGCGGGCATTCTGGGATTACTAGGAAGGAGTGATGGATTTTTCCTTTCCCCAGGTCCATGGTCCTCTTAGTAGTCTAAGCCCGATATTTACTGCCATTAGCCCTTTGAACTACAGACCTTTTATTTGATAGACGGCCCAATGGGGCCTTAAGGGCTGAGTATACTGCTCCTGTATTCACTTCAAAGTTTACTGGGGTCCCCTACACTTCAAATCTTACCCTGAGCTAGGGGAAAGAATCTGAGCCCCAACTTTCTTAGTCATCCCCCAGAGTCAGAATGGCTGGCTGGCATGTCTGTCTCTTTATAGGGCACTCTTTGGCCCAGTGTCCTTTTTTTTTTACAATAGGCACATTGATCTGAGGCCAGGGGTGGCCTGTGGCACGGGCCCAGGTATCGCTTCCTGTCACCTTATGTCTTAATTTCTGGCCTCTTTCTTGTTGAGACCAGGATCTTAGTCAATGCCTTAGTCTTTCTTTTGCTTCTCTCATCCTCCCTCTGCTCCCTTTCTTTTTCCCTGTTTCTCTCTTATAGTATACTTTTTCGGCTTCTCTGACTAAATCTCTCTTTTAACTTTTTTTTTTAATATCCATGGCAGCTTCAACAATTAAGGCCATCGTGACAGATGCCTTTTGATCTGCTGCCTGAGGATCGAAAGGAGTATATCTCTTATATGCCTCCATTATTCTCTCTAGAAACATAGAGGAAGATTCATCAGGCCTTTTAATAATTTGTCTTACCATGGCCAAATTAGTTGGTCACCTAGCGGCCCCTTGGATACCTGCAATTAGAGCCTGGCAATAATTGGACAGATGCTCCCTATCTTCAAAGGTGTTGGGGTCCCAGTTGGGTTGGTTAAAGGGGAAGGCAGCTTTTATTATGTTGGGAAGTTGTGTTGGTCGCCCATCAGGTCCGAGGATATTTTTTTCTGCCTTCCAGGAGGTTTTTCTCTCATTCCTCTGTCATGAAGAGAGTCCCTAGGAGTTGTTGGCAGTCATTCCAAGTAGGCAGGTGTGAAAACGTTGGCGAGTTCTCTGAGTTTTTTTAGCCGGGCCAGCTTCCTCCAGGGAAGGAGGCGCTGTGTGTGTCATGGGACAGTCATCTGGAGGGAGCTGGGCCATTCTGGCTTCCTCGAATGGTGGAGAGGCTGAGTCAGCAGCAGGGGAATTACTTACAGGGTTTTGGGGGTTGGGGGACAAGGGCAGAGGATAAGGACGAGTAGAGTCTTGAGACTCAGGGAGAACAGAGGGTGGAGGTTGAGGAACAGAGAGTTTGAGAGATAGAATCATAGGGGAAGGAGTAGGAGTGGGTGCAGGGACAAGGAAAGGCTTCACCCATGGAGGAGGAGATTTGCAGAGGTCCTGACAAGTTAAGATATATGGCAATTGATCTGGATGTCTATGTGGCCCCGGCTGAAAGACAATATCTCAGACTTTTCAAATTAGTGTGAAGTAGAAACATCCTTCTAGAGGCCATCCGACTACAAAGATGGGTTATTCTGAGACACAGAATCTCCCAGGTCTGGTGTTTTAATGAAAAAAAAGATTCTGAGCCCTTAAGCAGACTTTGGTCCAGTGATTAAGGGTCAGGGACAGAGGCATTGAAGTGCTCTGTCCCATAATGAAATATACACAGACAGTGAAAGCAACAACACATGACACAGACAAGACAAGACAATAAAGACAGCAATGGACGTCCAATATTGAGACCAGGACTGAGTAGCCGGCAAAACCTGATGGGCTGGCAATTCCGAATCTGAAAGAAAATTTCACTGAGTCGAGGAGACTATGGTTCCTCGATTTCCCGAGTCCATCCCCCAGGGACATGGCCTGTGGCTCTGTGACATGTGTGTCAGCCACCGTGGGAGAGAGCTCACGCTCTTTACCAATAGCCATTTTGTCAAACCCTAACCTGAATCCTGAAACCAGAAAGAGGGGCCTTATTTACCCCCAGAGCATCCCGTTGGGGGTCTTTCATCTGCAGCTGCCGGATCTCGCTGGGGCCACCAGAAGTAAAGGTCGGGTGAGCATCGATGAAAGAGACCACCAAGAGACTGTCTAATACAACAGCAAAGGGTTTATTGGGAGTCCTGCATGCAAGGGCTCAGAGCTCGCTTGAATAGAGCAGAGAGCCCTGAGAACAGCTTAAGAAGTGCTTATATATTTTCCTTGGAGAGGGCAGGGAGGGAAGTTTATTGATGGGTAAGGGCGAGTGGGCGGTTTGCGTGCAAATGGTTGATGGAGTACATTCTGCAGTTTGGCAGTTGGGGGCAGCACATTCTGGGAACAAGGAGAGCAAACAGTTCTCAAGATTTCAACAGTGTTTTATTAAGCATACAGAAAACCAGGAAGTGACAAGTACCTATTTTATTAACCTTTCAATATAAGTATGAAAACAGAAATCTAGGTTGGATTTGAAGCCCAGAAGTTCATTTGGCCCTTGATTGGTATACTTAGCTTTGAATTACATTCCGTAGAGATGTCCCAGAAATATGGATATACAATGACACAGGACCTTGTACCTTCTCAGAGGTCAGTTCCAAAACACAGTCTCTAAGGGGAATCACACCAAAGTTCAAGACAAGATGGACTCAATTATCTCTACCAACCACCACACAAATGACCACAATTAAAACCAAAACACTCCCAAATGGCACTCATCTTCTTCCAAATAGACACTCATCATAACTTCTGGCAGGAGGATTCCATGAGAGGCACAGCACAAGACAGTGTCCCAAATAATCTCCCTTTCCCCTCATTTGCCAAAAGTCAGAGTGGCCTGGACACCCTTCCTGTGAACCAGGAGTGATCAAATATGCCTGCCATTAATACAGCTCTGTTCTTCAATTTGAGGCCTACTGACGGTGGGGTTTAGATTCTTTATTTGAATTGGATTCATAAGAAAACCCAAGAACCTATGGGCTAGCATCTGCAAGGCTTTGAAGAACTCAATTGACCCAATGGATCCCTTTTCTCACTTGATTGAGGTCAGGAACCTTACAGAGGAATGCGAGAGACTTCATCAACAATGACTGATTTTTTGGCCATTTTGATTTTGGATCCACACATGGGATCTTTCTTTAGATCCATCAGGTGCTGATAATCTAAGCCACAGGCTCACACAGAGCCAAGAGGCTGATTCAGACACATCCCTTTACAATGCATTTAAGCAAAGAACCACAGGTGATGCCCATTCATTTCCGTTTGAAAACTGTTTTCTTCAGGCTTCACAAAAGCGTGGCCTGAGGCAAAGACCTTCCTGACATTCAGGGCAACAGAACAATAGGTAATCAAAAGGCCCTTCGCAGGGTTTCTCTACTGAGACTTTCTGGGTCACAGTGATATCTGACTTTTCTGAGATGCTTGCCATTCTCTTCAGCTATCCAGTACATGTCCATGTCACAGTGCTTGGAGGTGGTACATATCGTGGATGCAAATGCATGAACCTATTCTGGAGAGTGGCTAGATTTCAGGAAGAAAACAGGAACTTAGGAAAATAGCAGGTGTTGCCCATCGATAAAGCAAGCCCTAGTGCATTCATAAATTGGGCAGGATGAATGCTGGGAAGCTTTCTACTTGACAGGAAACATCCATTGATGCATTCTCTTTTCTAATGTCTACAAGCACGGACACAGTGGGATCACAGACATAGAAACACTCGCCTTGTGAAACAACTTACTAGAAACAGTTCACTCCAAACCAAACAAACCGACTTTCCTGCCTATTCTCAGAACATGAGACAAAACCACAAACACACATCCACACCCACAAAGGCACCTCCTTCCCCAAGTAGGTCTCTCACTCTTCAGAGTATCCTCTTACTGCTGGGCCATACTATGTTCCCCCAATATGGCGTTTCCTGTCTCAGATCTGGTCTCCTTGTCCAACTCTGTGAAGTGGTCAGGAGCCAGCTGTGAGCCACTACCTACTTTTTCAGGAAAGGCCCCTCTTCAGAGAACTCCTGGCATTTGGCCATCCTCACATCAGTAGGTACCAAGAAAGACTGACTCTGTCCTTGCTAAATCGAAGCAAGTGAGACACTGGGACTGGGACTGAGACTGACTCTGTGTGCCTGGCTTCCTGGATCCCAAGTTCAGAGAGTTCCATTACCAAGGGATTGAAGTGAGGTCACATCCTTCAGGAACTGAATGAGGTCACTGCCTTGGCAACCACTTTGTCCAAACAGTTGCTTTCAAGCGTACCATGAGAAGGAGGCTTACCCTATTTTCTGTGGCACTTTCACAAATTAGAATGGTATATCAACCATAGGCACCAAGGAACCGCTCTCCACACAGGCCTGATTTGGTCCATCTTCTTTATATTTGGAAGAGAGCCTTTAGTCCAGGGAGCACTGCAGTGAACCTCTGCACTAAAACTATTAGCAAGCACCTGATGGAGGACGCCTCCATAGGTAAGTGGCTCCTTTATAACATCTGATATCTGGTTATGGGAGATCTCTTCTGATGACAGAGATGTGGCACGGGGAGGCTTACATATACTTCTGTCCAGGACAGTAACGAGAATCTTTCTGTCCTCTGTTCTGTTCTGTAGGGAATTCCTCTGGAACTGTAGAGAGGTGCCGACGGGCACGCACGCGCTCCTACCCTGGAGCTTTAGCAAGATGTTGCACTCTTGCCCTGTTTCTGTGTTTAGGCGCTGGGTTTCTGTTTTTTTGTGTTCTGTGTTCTATTTTTTGGTTTTTTGTTTGTTGGTTTTTGTTCGTTTTGTTGTGTGATTTTGGTGGTAAAAACTTAAGTATATTGGACCTGAAAATCAGAAATAAAGAGATTAAGCCTGACACCCCTTTGGACTGTGTTTTAAGGAACTGCAATGAACTTTATCCCCCATTGTAAAGCAGGATGATAGCAGCCCCTAGCTGGCTGCCTGGAGCACACCCATTGCAGAGGGCTATGCCTGCTGGGGACCTAAGAACTGAGTATCTCCCAGGTTAACAAGTGAAACTCCTTTAAAACCCCTTGTCCCTCCAGATAAAGAGAGTCACAACTTTGGCAGAGTCCCCTGTGTTTCTCCTTTGTTAGCCAAGCAATAAAACTCCTTTTTTCTTTTTCTCAAAACCCAGTCCTCATTATTAAATTTGTATTAATTGGCTTCAAGGTCAGGAAACAAACTTTAAGTTACAAATCTTGTACCCACCCTCCGCCCCTGAACTTTGTGAGAGCTATCTACTGAAATGTTAGGAGATAGAGCATGCTTGATGTGGAACTGAATCAGAGGAGCTAATCCTGTATGTAAAAGGGGAAACTGAGGGACTCCCAGCAGCTGCCAAAGCCCTGTTGATTCAGGGAATTACCTCCTTCCTTCCCTGCACTGTAAGGATTATGCCACCTCTGTCTTGTTAAAAAAAGAGAAAAAGAAAAAGGTGACACTAAATGCAGTAAAGTCACCATGGAGACACTTTATTTTACATTTCAGGTTGCCCTTCTGTGAAAACATCTGGTCCCCTTGTGGGGACATCTATGGTGCCACTGCTGTAGGAGATTTTTCTCTTATCTGCTCTGGTTTAAAGGGTTCTGTCTGACAGCCATAGTCTGGACCTCCTTTCTGTCTGTATTGTGTCTTAGTTTCTGGCCCTTTAAGGCATCTGCAATAATGTGTTGATATTATAAATTGTTTTTGGGGAATGATCTTAGCTGAATGTGTGTCTAAATGATGATGTTTTATTTTAACAATCTGGTAACTGAATGGGTTTTTGAAGCATTGCACAATCTTGCAGTAAAAAGTCGGGTTTAGGTAATTGTTTAGTTTATGATTTCAGATAATTCATGCCAGAGAACTTAAATACTTAGGATGGATAACTGAAGAACTCTACTTCCAAGTTGGCAAGAAACTTCCCAATCATACGGTCTTTTTTTTTTTTTTTTTTTCACCAATTTTGAATTGGGTAGCCTGGGAAAATGTCACTGTGTGTACCAGTGCATTAATTTGGACATAAATAGTAAATCATAGTATGGTGTCTGTTAACCAAACAAGATGTAAAGATATAAAATTTTGTGAATTGTATCTTAAACTTGTATCATAATTTTCAACATCTGAACCTGAAAATTATGGTTAAAATGCCTTAGTCCTGAGATGTCTGTTCAGAATAGCAGTTTTTTTGCTGCTCCTTCCAGACCTCAGCCATGACTTATGTTGAAATGCAAATGAAAGAAGCCTGCAAGCTTTGTAGGAGAGTGATTTGAAGTCTAAGGGAAAAAAAGGTAAATTGTATGTTATTTACTAATTACTGGCAAGTCATTTTTTCTAGGACTCTTATTTTTTTTCTTAGATACTTTATGTTTTTTGACCTCATGATTTTGAGCATACAGACCTAGGTTAATGTTTTTCTGATCAGTTCTATCTTTGACCAACTGTGGACTTTTTGAAACATTGCAATAAAGATTTCAACTACGAAAAGCTACAAGGCCTTTACTATTATTATGTGTGCACAAATTGTTATGTGTTGTATGTCTATATATACATATGTCCGTATATCATATATATGATACACAAATTAACATATATAAGGAGCGCTCATAAAAAATAGCGCTCGTAAAAACAAATTTTAAAAAAGTGGATCCAAAGATCTTTAATTCACGTGATTTAAATGTTTCAATTTAAGTTGGATAAAGAGATAAAAACAAATGTCTTTAAATTTAAGCTTACAAAGTTTTCTAGGTGTTCAAACATCTAACAAAATATTAACATCTACAAAATGTCTAATATGCCTTGGCTCTAGTACCTTTCCTTCAACATAAAAATGGTTTACACTGTTCAATACATTTCTCTAACTTTTTGATAAATAAGTAAAGTAAATTTGATATGGGATTACTCATTCATGAGTACTTTTGTTAGATATCTGATTGATTTACTAAGATCTGTATTTTTTTTAGTAAACTCTGTATAAGATTGTAAAAATCAGTCATGTGTTAATGAGACAAAAATTTCTTAAAACATAAGTTTACCCATAACATTGAGTTTATTAAGATTTATGTTTTCTAGAGCAAGCAACCATAAAAATTAAACAACTGATTAAATAAAAACTGTTATTTTAGAGCACTGTACTGCCATTTCTTTAAAAGCCAAACTTGATTAATGTAGAAACATAAATGTAATTGTTATGCTATTAATGTTTTCATATCTTACAGGTATGCAAGTCTGTAAGGTAGAAACGTTTAAAGAGTATTATATCAAGCTGATGCTCTGAAGTTGTGTGGTAAAAAATATATTGTGGATTTATTTACCTGTTATCAATAAGATATGTAAATTTTTATGTTACTTTTTACATTGGGGAACAATTTAAATGTATTTTTAAGTTAATTAGAGCCTAATCTTTGTAAAGGTTAAAAACTTTCAGCCTTTCTTTAATTCATGTTTTAAATGTGATATCATATGGTGTTAGCTAATGTTCATGTGACCTCAAACAATTTATTTAAACATTGTCAAATGATATTTAAAAATAAAGATCAGCTTTAGAACTAAAATAGTTAAGATTTATAAAGAGCCCTGCCTTACCTGAGATAAGGCTGTGTGTCCCATCTTACTACATGTGAGAATGACTATGAAACCATTAGGTCAGATAATATTTCTTTAAAGTTATGTTAAAAAGGTTTTTTTTTTATTGTCAATATTCCTAGGATCTCAAACAGGGGATATAATGTATAATTCAGCCAAAAAATTCAGGGAAGATATTACATGAACTAAGTATTTTTACTTTTGTTAATTTTAGTTTGAAATTTTCTTATAAGTGATCTAAAGATTCCCTGTTAGTGTTTTACAAATGTGTTGCTTTAAGAACACAACATGGGTTTATTCAAGATAATAAGTCATCAACTACAATACAGACAGAATAATACAGATCCCAATTAATAAAAAGGTAATTATAAAGTTATAGACATTAAAGCCCAGTACTCTTAATGTAAGGCTGTTAAAATTTATTTGCTGGATTTTTAAGATTAGGATTTAAAATGAATGTTAAATGAAAAGGGCCAAGAAAACCAATATTTGGCTCTTGCCCTCTGAGTCAGTCTGAATCCAGGGAACAGGGGACTTCTCTAAAGAGCTTTGCAACTCTGAGCCACATAACCTCCTGATCAGGGAGAACAGAAAGCCAATCAGTGCATTTGTTACAAAGAGGAGAGTCATCATAGAAAGGAGACATCCATGATGCTTCTGAGGGAAGCCAAATGGTCAAGCAAGACCTGGACCCACCTAGCGCAAATGGCACTAGCAGAACTGAGAATCTCTTCTCAAGTTTCCCCAGAATTGATTCCCACAAAATCTCAGCTGACTGTTAACAATAGATAGAAACAAAAGTCAGTTTGACTGCTTCATCTTAAAAACTTAGCAAAGACAGTTAAGACCAAAATACAGCCACTCCTGGGCATTTTAAATAATAATAATAATAATAAAATTTTAAGGTATGCACTTTATCTTATCCTCCCAAAATAAGTAAGACTGGAGGCTACAAAGAAGGATTCTCAGACAGGAATGCCTAATACTTATAAAAAGAGACTATCAAGAAGAGCTGCCACAGGCAGAAGTTTTCAGTTTAAGACCTACAGATATTCCTAACCTACACAGGTAGGCTTGGTGTTTGCTAGTACGATTATCCAGCCCTGAGTAACAGAATTAAAGGTTTCTCTATTAGACGCAGAGGTCATACTAGTAAAAGGATTTTTACAAGATCAGATGACATTAAATTATTAAACTGTGTCTTATTGGGAGGGCCAACTGTAACACTTAAAGTTAAATATTAAGTTGACAGTCCTGATAATTGGGGATATTAAAGACTGGTGAGGGAATTTCTATACAGTGACATGTTCCAGCTGCTGCAACATTTATTCAGTACTCATGGTTTTTGTTTCACTCATAGAAGAATCCATTCACAGATGACTTTACAACCTGTTCTTCCCCAACCTGACTTCAAACCGAACTGACTTCTAAAGGGCAACTCATGTCTCTCAACTGACTTCTAATAGGCAACTCATGTCCCTCACGACGAGCCCACTCACGTCACCCTGTCTCAGGACAGAAGAAGAAAAAATTAGTGATGCCACTCTTTTTACAACAATGGAGAGAAAGATAAATAGACTATCAATATAAATAATTAATTAAGTCAGGTAAAATCAGGGAGATCGGTTTTGGGTGAGTTGTAAAATTTGGAGACTCTTATCTGAGGGATTAAAATTTCCTCAGTGTTCTTCCCATAATCTATCAAAGATTTGAAAGGGACACAGAGAAAAGGGGGAAATTGTAGACCCAACCTGATCTTTTATTAAAATTGGGAGCCATCATGCCACAAAGCCATGAAAAGATAATTTTGGCTTTACCATAAATTACTTCAAATTCTGAACCTGCGTGGAATGCCTGCCCACGCCTTGAACTCACGCATGCCCAGCTCTCTGACCAGATAGCAGCCCTCTCTGAAACTTTAGTGACACATCATAAATATTTGCCTTCTCTGGCCAGACAACAACCCTCTCTGAGGCTCTAATGGTCCTCATGAATTCTGATGTAGGGACAGCAAAAAAAATTGTAAACTACCTTTAATGTGATGTTTATCAGATTTCTGTTATCTGTAACCCCCCTTTTGTGTAACTTTCTGGGCTATTAAACTGGGCTGTAGGAAAGCTGGGGATGCTGTCTTGTTCCCACCATTTTGGGAGGGAGAGGCAGCACGGCCGGTGGAAATAATAAGCTTAATTTTATTTGATTTTAATTTGAGTCAGTGGTCTTTTCTAGCGTCCTGGTCTAACAGGTAAACACTCCAAAGACGTGGAGCTCTGCCGGCCTAAAGACTTCTTGAGAAACTTCCTCTGAGGTTGGGCACTTGAAATATATGTTGTTGTAAGGAGATTTAGCTTCCTTTCTAGTGACACCATAAAAGCTGGGTCTGCATCTACGTGACCTGGAGGACATGGTTTTTTGTATTCTAATGAACATGAGGCAGCAGTGCTGAATTTTGTATTTGTAGGTAAACTGTGGCCACTTGGTGCTAAGTGTCTCCCTGTGTGAACTGTGAAGCTATTTGGTCATCCTCCACTTTTCGTGGTGTTTCTTGCTGCTGCACTGGGAGTTTGGTATTTGCTTCATGAAATACAACGAGTTCAACTGGGACCCAGTATTGGAGGGAGTTCTGTCACTTGTGGTGACAGAGAATGCACCAACCAGGCTTCTATCTCACAAAGCTTGCCCATTTGTCCATAGAAATCTGACTCTGAACTTTGCCCGGAAACCTCTCCATGTAACAAGAAGGGTCTGCTGGCTGCACCATATCAGTCACAAGCCATTTTGAAGGCAATGGAAAATCCTCCTGGCCACACCACAGATGTATTATCACACACCTGCCCACCACTGCAATAGGCCCACTACTCAGCAGGGTCCAACTTACTGGCATCTTTGTTCTACACCATTTTCATGAAACCCCGTCAATCATGGCATTCTCTTGTACACTCATGATCAGGAAAAAGACATCCAAAGGTTCTCCAGTGCCACCTGGTTAAGGGAATTTCAAAAATTTTATTGTATTTATTTAGCCATTTTTCATGGATGAAGTTGGAGGCATTGTGGGTTTCAGTTCATTCAGGAACCATTAAATGGTGAGGAAACTCATTTCAATGAAATCTCTGGAGAAATCTCACAGGCAAGTCATCCCATAGAGTGGTCAAAAGGTCACATGAAGCCAGGCCGATTGAGGTCTTCAATGTGACGTCCATGGGTGTTCTGACTGTCAACTATGGCTGCCACATCTTTCAGAATAAAATCATGTGATATCTTAGCTGAGATTCCAAGGCTCTGTGGAAAGTCACCCTTCTTTTTTGATCTCAGTTTCCAAGGGGAAATCCAATGCGTGGCCTCCGAAAATCTGAACACAGTTCATGGCAATATTTCTTTGAGATCAGTTCCAGAACTCAGACTCTAAGGGGAATCACACCAGAGTTCAAGCCCAGGTAGACCCTGTCATCACTTCCAAGCACTACACAAATGACCACAATTAAAACCAAAACACTCCCACAAGGCCCTCATCTTCTTCCATATAGACACTCATCATAACCTGTGGCTGGAGGTTTCCATGAGGGGCTCAGCCCAAGACAGTGTACAAAATAAACTCCCTTGCCCATAATTTGCCTAAAGTCAGGGTTGCCTGGACACCCTTCCTGAGAACCAGGAGTGATCAAATAAGCCTGCCATAAATACTGCTCTGCTTCTCCAATTTGAGGCCTACTGACTCTTGGGTATAGACTCTTTATGTGAATTGGAATCATGAGAAAACCCAAGCACATATGGGCTATCATCTGCAGGGTTTTGAGAACTCATTTGACACAAAGGATCCCTATTTTCACTTGATGGAGGTTAGGAACGTTACAGAGGAAGGCGAGAGACTTCGTCCACAATGACTGCTTTTTTGGCCATTTTGGTTTTGGAAGCACACGTGGGAACTTTCTTTAGATCCATCAGGTGCTGAGAATCTATGCAACAGCCTCACACATGGCCAAGAGTCTGATGCAGACACATTCCTTTCCAAAGCAATTAAGCAAAGAGCAACAGGTGATGCCCATTAATTCCCCTTGAAAACCGTTTACTTCAGGCTTCACAAAGGAGTGGCCTGAGGCAAAGACCTTTCTGACATTCAGGGCAACAGAACAATAGATAAGCAAATGGCCCATTGCAGGGTTTCTCGAATGATATCTGGGTTTTCTGACATGATCCCATTCCCTTCAGCTATCCAGTACATGGCCATGTCACAGAGCTTGGAGGTGGTACATATCGTGGACACAAAACCCTGAACCTATTCTGGAGAGTGGCCAGAATTCAAGAAGACATACAGGAACTTAGGAAGATAGTAGTTGTTGCCCATCCATTAGGCAAGCCACAGTCCATTCATAAATTGGGCAGGATGAATGCTGTGAAGTTTTCTACTAGACAGGACACATCCATTGATGCATTCTCTTTTCTAATGTCTACAACCACGGACACAGTGGGATAAACAACATAGAAACACTCGCATTGTCAAAAGACTTACTAGAAACAGTCCACTCCAAATCAAACAAACCGACTTTCCTATATATTCTCAGATCATGAGACAAAACCACAAACTCACACGCACACCCACAAAGTCAACTCCTTCCCCCAAGTAGGTCTGTGACTATCCGGAGTGTCCTCTGACTGATGGGACATACTACGTTTCCCCGAAATGGGCTGTGCTATGTCACATCTGGTCTCCTTGGCCAACACTGTGAAGTTGTCAGGTGCCAGTAGTGAGACACTACCTGCTTTCTCAGGAAAGGCCCCTCTTCAGAGCTCTCCTGGAATTTGGCCATCCTCACATCAGTAGTTACACAGAAAGACCGATTCTGTCCTTGGTAAATCCAAACATGTGTGGCCACTGGGACTGGGACTGGGAATGACTCTGGGTGCCTGGCTTCCTGGATCCCAAGTTCAGAGAGTTCCATCACCAAGAAAGTTATATAGGTCACTTCCTTCAGGAACTGAATGAGGTCACTGCCTTGGCAACATCTTTGTCCTAACAGTTGCTTCCAAGTGTCCCAATAGATGGAGGCTGCCCCTACTTCCTGTGACACTTTCACAAGTAAGAATGGTATATCAAACATAGGCACCCGTAAACAGCTCTCCACACAGGCCTGGTTTGGTCCATCTTCTCTACATTAAGAAGAGAGAGACTGCTTCAGACACACCCCTTCATCCTGACCTGTTTTTTTTTTTTTTTTTTTTTTTTTTTTGTCATGAAAGATGACTTTCGCTCTCTCAGGTCCTTCATAGCTTTCTATATCTTCCCCAGGGTTCACTTCTGCATGGACCTTTGAGGTTCTCAGCAGGTGGAAGATCTCTTACATTTCTATATAAGACCAACTTTGTCCTTGCTTTTCTGTAAAGTTAGGTTGAGGAAACAAAGTATGGTTAGGGTTAATAACATGATTGATTTGGGTTAGGAATCATTCTGCTATATGAATAATGGTATTGGGAACCTGCAATATTTATAAGGATATATAGAGGTGAAATATATGTATGAAAACACAAATCTAGGTAAGATTTGAAGCCCAAAAGGGCATTGGATCCTTGATTGGGATACTTTACTCTGAATTATGTTGTGCACATGTGTCTCAGATAAATCTATACATAATGGCATAGGACCTTGTACCTTGGATAATTGAATGTTGAAGAGAACATCCAGTCAAAAAAGGATAGTTGGTAGGATTAGGAAGATACTTGATAGGATTAGAAAAAAGAGTCAGTATAGGATTTGGACAAAAAGTTCTTTAGCAATAGGGTTTCAGGTAGACAGAAAATGTAAATATCAGCACATTTGAAGAGTCAGTCACAATGATGAACTGGGGAAAATATGTAGGAAAGCAGATATCATTAGAGACATTAGGAAATCAGGCAAATGATGAAGTGATTGATAGGATTAGACATTTTCAACAGGCTTGAGGTTGAATACATAATCTTAGGAAGAAACAAATATGTAGTCACCAATAGGATTGACATTTGAGAGCATTAGGCAACCTGGACATGGGTGATTTTCATAATTCATACTCACATTCCATTTAGGCTTTGGTACAATTGTAAGTGTGACTTTGCATTTTGTGGCCAGAATATTACTGTGATAAAATGTATATGTAGATCAGGTGACATGAGTATTTCTTGCACCATTTCTGGGAGCAATGTTTAGAAGAGATATAAATTAGTATTGGGGGCACAAATAGGTGTACCATGTGTGAATATATAATATAACTGATTCCAACTTTAGAAATTGGAATAAATTGATATCTGAAAATACACAGTAAATGTTATATTGAAATACATACATTCATTCCAACAAGTTATACATCTAATGGTAATATTAGGGTTGTGGTTTATCATAAAGTGTGTGAGTTTTGCTTCAAAATTGATTATGGAAATCGAAAATAATGTGTTTGGAAAGAAGTCTCATGAAATGACCAGTCAAAAGCAAGGAGGAATACATGTGTACTGAAGCAGGAAGTGATTGAATGTGTTTCAAATGTCTTTAAATTTGTGAACTTATGGATGAAATGTTTATACTATGATGTACAAAAACTGAAGAAATAGTAATGTACCAGTGTTAAATAAAATGAACGTCAAAATACACATCATGCCCCATTGGAATCTACATGCATTGATGTTAAATTGGGTCAGTTACTGTAGAAATATAAGGATTTGTTTGCACCATTCAGTGAAGTGAGTTTTCAGTACTAGAAAACAAATATGTATTTCAGGTGGATGAATATTTCTGAAAATAATCGTATGAAAATTTGATTATAAAACCACATACATGAGCATGAGTGAATTATTAAGGGAGTGTATAATAAGACACATATATTTTATATTTGGAAAAAAAAAAAAATATATATATATATATATATATATATATATATATATATATATATATATATCACACAGAGAAACATTAGGAAGTAGCAATATATATGCCAATCAAAATTCATCGTGAAATATATATCATCCACCGATCCAAAAATATTAATTTTACTGAACATGGGTTTATGTATAATGTTGTTCAACTAAAAATCTCACTCATAGTTTGAATTTTCAGTTCCAAATGCGTTTAGGATGGGTGATCTCTTCTCATACTTTGTTTCTGCCAAGTTAGCCACCTCACAAAAATGTACGTGTGATACCAGGTATGATTTTATATGTGCATATAAAAATACATGTGCTGAATTGGCTACAGAAAAAAGGAGACAGAAATTCACATATGTGTTAACTTTAAAAACACATGGAGTACTATTTCAACAAACAATTGACAAGATTTATAACTCCTACACTATATCATGCAAAAGGCAAGACCAACTATACACCATGCCTCCTCTGAACTGCTTGTATTAATATTATGTTTGGGTTATTTGTCTCCATCATATTAGGATTAGTAGTCAGAGTCTATTAGGGTATGGGTTACTGACAGGGATTCAGTATTTCGAATGGAAAATTGGAAAATGAATCCAATGGTTATGTAAATATGTGCTACACAAAAATCTTCCCACTCTCATCCAGAACAATACTTTGACAACACCTTCACCCCATGTAAGACACAATTAGAGGAGAAGAGTTAGAAAATCCATGAATACATATCTGGAATGGAATGCGATCAGGAGTTCACAACCTTGGAAGTGTTAGAGGAGTTTCCAAAAGTAAGGGACAGGGTAAACACTTCAAAAACATGGAGGTCTGTTGTCCTAGAGACTTCTTGAGATACTGCCTGTGAGGTTGGGCACTTGAAATATATGTTGTTGTCACGTGCTTTAGCTTCCTTTCTAGTGAAACCATCAACCTGGGTCTGCATCTATGTGACCTGGAGGACATGGTTTCTTATTTTCCATCCGTGTGTGGGCCCCTTGCTTAAGAGCTCTGGCTACTGGACAAATTTTACACAAAGAAGCCTCTAATCTGACTGTTGGGGCCCCTTGAACTATCTACTCCCCACATCACTTGAAAGATCTTTTACCTTAAAAGGGCCTTCAAACCCTCCCTACATCCAGAGTTCTGTCGCTCCTCACTTCCTTTCTGGAAAACCCTAATATTATTTTCCTCCCCTGCTCTGCACTGAATCCTGCCTCACTGCTCCCAATGACTCCCATGTCTCACACACCAACTCATAATTGCTTGGAAAACTTAGATGATTTCCTCCCCTGTCATTCTTCCATTTCTGAGAGACCACTCACCAAGCCTGACCTTATCTGGTTTACTGACAGCAGTTCCTTTAGGCAGAATGGAACTCATTACTCTGGATACGCTGTATTTTCAGCCACTGAGATTATAGAGGCCAAAGTTTTGCCTTCAGGAACTACAGACCAGCAGGCTGATTTTATAGCATCCACTCGTGCCTGCCTTCTAGCACAAGGCAAATCCCTCACCCTCTAAACTGATTCAAAATATGTCTTCCATATCTTATTATCCCATGCTGCAATTTGAAAGAAGCGAGGCCTACTTACCACCGAAGGTAATGCGATCACTAATTCAGCTCTTATAACCAATCTGATAGAGGCCTCCCACTTACCCACCCAGTTGGGAGATGTCCATTGTAGGTCCCATCAGAAGGACGGCTCTCTTATCACTGAGGGCAATGCCAAAGCTGACCAGGTGGCACGAATGGCTGCTACCACTTCCAATCATGGCCCCCATGGTGGACATATAATGGCCACTTTAGACAGCTCATCTGAAGCCCCTACTTCTTTCAGTAAGAACAAGCATCTTTTCAAGTTCCTTCATACTCTATTCCTTTCCAATTCTCAGTCTTTGACCCTCTTTTTACAGAGTTTCTTCTTCCTCACTCCCTCTGACAAGCCATGCTACAGAATATAGCCTCTAATTGTCAGATCTGTCAGCGGACCAACCCTCATACTCCTTTAAGGCCCAAACGTTTCCCTTCCCAACAAGCCCGGGGACACATTCCCTCTGCTGACTGGCAGGTAGACTTCACCAACATGCCCACAGTATGGCACACTAAATACCTCCTTGTCTTTGTGGACACTTTCTCTGGTTTGGTTGAGGCATTTCCCACTTCCAATAAAAAGGCTTCCACTTTAGCTTCAATCTTACTGACAGACATCATCCCCAGGTTTGGTATGCCCACTTCCCTACAATATGACAATGGCCCTGAGTTTACTTCTAGGATCACACAAAAGGTCTCTCAAGCCCTCTCCTTCAAGTGGCATTTCAACTGTCCATATTTCCCCCAGGCTTCAGGGAATGTGGAAAGGATAAATCGTACTCTAAAGGAAGTCCTTACCAAATTGACAATGGAATTAAACATAGACTGGGTCAAACTCCTTCCCTTGGCTTTGCTTCGAATCAGAGCTCTCCCTAAGAAACCATCTTTACTGTCTCCTTTTGAGATAATGTATGAAAGACATCTTATAACCCCTGCGTTGGTCATTTCACAAAGACCTCTCACCCGAGATTTGTCTTTGCCTCTCTTGCTTCATCTCCGCTCGGAACTCTGGAAATATCAGGACTGGCTTCTTCCGGACCCAGTCTCCTCTCCAAACACTCCTCCCTTATCACCTGTTAGTCTAGTCAATTATAATACCCCAGAGGAGAAAGGGACTCTTGCCCCCAAATCGGAAGGCCCCTAGCCTGTCATTCTCTGTACCCCCACCGCTGCCAAACTCTCCTTACCAGACAACCGTCTCACTCCCTGGAATCACATGTCTAGGTTGAAGCCACATCACCAGGAGGCCCCACATGCTGACGACAGGGCCACCCCAGAGGAACTCCAAGAATCACCTCCTGAACCTCCCCTTTACTCCTGCTCTCCACACCCATCTCACCCATTTAAGTTGCGGCTCACACGGTTTTCCTTGCAGCCCAATTCCTCTTAAAGAAGGCACAATGAGCTCTCCCAACACCCTAGTCTTCTCTAACTGCTTGTTTTTTGTGCTCTGCTTATTTTCTGTGCTCTGTCAGGACTGGTCTTTACCCTCCTCACCTACCATGCATTTATTCACTCTTCGGGAACAATACTCAGAACATGGCATGCAGAAGGTCCGCGGAGTGGATGCAACTACTTGCTTCATCCACAACTGCACCTCTATTTCCCTAAAATTGTCACCTTCAAGGACCTTCGTCCCTGGTAGCTGGAACTGGCCTTTCATTTGCTTCCTTTTTGATCAAACAAAAGATTATTGTCATTGGTGGCCTGAGATATATAATGGGTGCCCCTATTGGTCATGCAGGTTCCATGATGAACGTGGTAGCTATTCTTACCACTCACTCGGTTACCCTGAAGGGTGGACTTCTAGTTACATAAAGTGGCATAAAGGCTCTTCATCCAATAACAATGGATGGTATACTTTAGATAAACCTGACCCCAAGGCCAAACGTTGGGGCTATGTTGAGTTTGCTGTCTATGCTCAGACAACCTCAGTCAGACCCACAGGGTGGATGACTATTGGCCGCACCCTGATTACGCCACCTAAGGCAACCATCCAGGTAGTCGAACACATTAAGGACTCAGAATCAAAACTTCGAGATCGTATCCATAGCTCATCCAAAGAGGATTCAGAGCCTTCAACCCCCTCAGGTCCCCCTCCCACATGGCTCAATTTGCTACACCAAACTTTTTGATTATTAAACTCCACCCGTCTTTCTTTGCCTACTTCTCAGTGCTTTCTCTGTGCTTCACTTAGTCGTCCACTTCTAGCAGTAGTCCCATTAGCGGCAGAAAATATTCCAGCAAAACCCTACAATTTCTCTAAAAAGGACAACCCCTACATGTGACACGTATCCCACTGTGGGAAAGTTATTCCACCAATACTTTATTTCCTTTCATCTGTTTCCACCTGCCAATAATGAATCCTTTACCTGTTTGTTCCTTGAGCTACAACACCCCATAGAGCCCTGTGTTTAGGCAACCTGAACATTTCCTCTGGTGTAATGGGTCTTTAAGTACCTCAACGATCAATGTCTCTGGCACCTGTTTCTTGGTTACTGTAGTTCCTCAGCTATCTTTGTATACTCCCACCGAATTCCGACAGTTGGCCCTACCTTCCCGCACCCGTAGGGTAGTCTTTCTGCCGGTTCTGGTAGGCCTCATTTTAACAACCTCAGTGACGAGTCTCGGACTCTCTGGTGGAGCTATAGGTCATGCTCTATGGGCATCCAATGACCTTCAACAAAAACTGCAGGAAACACTCAATACCATGGCTGAGTCTCTGGGTTCCTTGCAGCGGCAGGTTACATCATTGGCACAAGTGGCTTTACAGAACCAAAGGGCAATTGATCTTCTCACTGCAGAAAAAGGGGTTACATGCCTATTCCTCAGAGAGGAATTTTGCTATTATGTTAATGAATCTGGGCTAATAAAAAAAATGTTGTTAAATTGCAGGAATTATCGACCGAATTGCTCAAATATACCTCCTCCAATCCCATCATGGGGTTCTTCCAATCCTATCTTGCCATGTACTTACTACATATCTTGGGGCCCCTTATTGGGATGCTCCTTTTTTGTGCTCTCTTGCCCTGCAAAATGAAGTGCCTTCAAACCCAACTGCAAAAAATTCCTAATCAAACTTTCAACCAGCTTTTGCTTAGGCACTACCAGCCTCTGATGACCGATGAACCCCCAACATCTCCAAGAGAACAGTAACTCAGTGATGAGGCTCACTACCAGGCATGATGGAATGCAATGGGTATCAGACAGCGGGAGACAACGAGCTCTGAGAACCTCTTAATCTGCCATCCTGGATTCATGAGTCTTTACCACCTTCTAAGATTTCTCATGGCCCTTGGCCTCTTCTATGTCAGTCCCCCAACATGGAACTTCTGCCAAAAAATGACATTTCCTTTAATTTTTATCTTCATTCTGTTTTTATTTGCTCTGATCTTCTTCAGGTGCTGGTGACGCCATGTCCAGGCAATGCTTCCAGTATTTCCTAGAGTCTCTGTTACAGGACTAGTGGCTGATACCAACAATCTCTTCCATCCAGGACTAGTTCCATGCCATCGACAACTTTGGCCTCAGGGAACATTCATTGACTTCACCCCTACGAAAGTAGCTGTCTATAGCCACTGGGTTTTATTTCTGGCTGCCATGATAATCCCAAACCTGCTCCCTGAGCATTCCTCCACTTCTCTTTCTAGGCCCCACACCACCCCCACACAGCAGGAAGCAGCCGGATCTGACAAATGACGCCCCACTTCCTAAGAAAACAAAAAGGGTGGAATGTTGGGAAAAGAATAAATGGCAGCCATACCCCAGAGAAAAACCTCAACATGGCGCCAAAGGACTTCTTCTTCCTACCTTCTTCATTTCTGCAGTGGCGCAAAAAGTTCCCACCCTTGTGAACTCTCACGTCAGCGCCAATTTTAAATCTCACTTGTGGGGAACCTTAGCCCCAATGAGAACTAATTCCTGGGCTCTGGAGCTGATATCTGAAAGAACTTGCCAATAAACGGGTTGCTGCCATTTATCTAAGCCCTACCATCTCCCCCTTAGTTCTATATATGCACACAGCTTTGAGCAATAAAATTGGAATTCTCCCGGTGAAGTGTCATTGCGTGGGGAATTATTTCACTCATGATCAGCAACAGGATATCCAAAGGTTCTCCAGTGCCACCTGGTCATGGGAATTTCAGAAATTTGATGGTATTTATTTAGCCATTTTTGAAGGATGAAGTTGGAGTCACTGTACGTTTCAATTAATGCAGGAACCATTATGTGGTAAGGAAGCTCATTTAAATAAAAACTCTGGAGAAATCTCACAGGCAAGGCTTCCCAAAGAGTGGCCAAAAGGTCACATGAAGCCAGGATCATTGAGGTCTACAATATGAGTTCCATATGTGTTTAGACTCTCAACTATGGCTGCCAAGTCTTTCAGAATAAAATCATGTGATATCCTGGCTGAGATTCTCACTGCACTGTGGAAAGACACCCTGGCACTCGATCTCAGTTTTCAAGGGAGGCTTCTCATGCGTGGCCTCCTAAAATTCCAACACATTTGATGGCAATACTTCTTTGAGGTAAATTCCAGAACTCAGTCTCTAAGAGGAATCATGCCAGAGTTCAAGCCCAGGTGGATCCAGTTATCTCTTCCAACCGCCAAACAAATGACCACAAATAAAACCAAACACTCCCACATGGCCCTCATCTTCTTTCATATAGACACTTATCATAACCTCTGGCTGGAGTTTTTCATGAGGGGTGCAGCCCAAGACAGTGTCAAAAATAAGCTCCCTTGCCCCTCATTTGCCTAAAGTCAAGGTGGCCTGGACACCCATCCGGTGAACCAGGAGTGATCAGATAGGCTAGCTGTTAATACTGCTCTGCATCTCCAATTTGAGGCCTACTGACTGTCAGGTATAGATTCTTTATATGATTTGGAGCCATGAGAAAACCCAAAAACCTATGGGCTAGCCTCTGCAGGGCTGTGCATAACTCATTTGACCCAAAGGATCCGTATTCTCACTTGATGGTGGTCAGGAACCTTACAAATGAATGCGAGAGACTTCATTCACAATAATTGCTCTTTTGGCCATTTTGGTTTTGGATGCACACATGGGATCTCTCTTTATATCCATCAGGTGCTGAGAATCTAAGCCACAACCTCACACAGGGCCAAGAGGCTGATTTAGACACATCCCTTTCCAAAGCAATTAAGCAAAGAGCCACAGGTGGTGCCCATTCATTTTCATTTGAAAACTGTTTTCTTCAGGCTTCACAAAGGGGTGGCCTGAGGCAAAGACCTTCCTGACATTCAGGGAAACAGAACAATTGATAAGCAAAAGGCCGAAAGCATGGTTTCTCAACTGAGACTTTCTTGGTCACACTGATATCTGTGTTTTCTGAGATGCTCGCCATTCCCTTCAGCTATCCAGGACATGGCAATGTCACAGAGCTTGGAGGTGGTACATATTTTGGACACAAAACCATGAGACTATTCTGGAGAGTGGTGAGAATTCTGGAAGAAACAGGAACTTAGGAAGGTAGCAGGTGTTGCCCATGGATAAGGCAAGCTGCAGTCCATTCATAAATTGGGCAGGATGAATGCCGGGAATCTTTCTACTATACAGGACATATCAATTGTTGCATTCTATTTTCTAATGTCTACAACCACGGACACAGTGGGATACACAGACATAGAAACACTTGCCTTGTCCAACGACTTACTAGAAGAAGACCACTCCAAATCAAACAAACCGTCTTTCCTACCTATTCTCAGATCATGAGACAAAACCACAAAATCACACCCACACCCACAAAGACACCTCCTTCCCCCATGTAACTCTGTGACTATCCGGAGTTTCCTCTGAGTGTTGGGCCATACTATGTTCCCCCAAAATGGCCTGTCCTATCTCAGATCTGGTCTCCTTGGCCAACTCTGTGAAGTTGTCAGGAGCCTGCGGTGAACCACTACCTACTTTCTCAGGAAAGGCCCCTATGCAGAGCTCTCCTGGTATTTGGCCATCCTCACATCTGTAGGTACCAAGAAAGACTGACACTCTCCTTGGTAAATTCAAACAAGTGAGCCTACTGGGTCTGGGACTGGACTGGCTCCGGGTGCCTGGCTTCCTGGATCCCAAGTTAAGAGAGTTCCATCACCAAGGAAGTGAGGTAGATCACTTCTTCAGGAACTGAATGAGGTCATTGCCTTGACAACCACTTTGTCCTAACAGTTGCTTTCAAGAGTCCCATGAGATGGAGGCTGCCCCTACTTCCTGTGACACTTTCACAAGTTAGAATGGTATATAAACCATGGGCACCCGGGAACAGCTCTCCACCTCGCACTGTTTTGGTCCATCTTCTCTACATTAAGAAGAGAGAGGCTGATTCATACACATCCCTTCATGCTGACAAGGTTGTTTGCCATAGAAGATGACTTTTCTCTCTCAGGTCTTTCGTAGCTGCCTACATCTTCTCAAGGGATCATTTCTGCATGGACCTTTGATGTTCTCAACAGCTGGAACATGCCCTACATTCCTGTATTTTAAGAGCAACCCTGTCCCTGCTGTTCTGTAAAGTTCGATTGAGAGAACAATGTATGGTTTTGGGTTAGTAACATGTTCAATTTGGGGTTAGGAATCCTTCTGCATGACGAATAATGGTATTGGGAAACTATGATATTTACAAGAATATATAGGTGAAATAAAAGTATAAAAACAGAAATCTATGGAAGATATGAAGTCCAGAAGGGCATTGGGCCCTTAATTGGTACACTTAGCTTTGAATTATTTTCTGCAAAAATGTCTCAGATAAATCTATATACAATGGCATAGGAGCTTGTACCTTGGATGATTGAATGTCGAAGAGAACATCCACTCAAAAAGGGATAGTCGGTAGGATTAGGAAGATAGTCAGTAGGTTTACAAAGAAGAGTGAGAATAGGATTTAGACCAAAAGTTCATAAGCAATAGGGTTTCAGGTAGACAGTGAATGTAAATGTCAGCACAAGTGAAGAGTCAGTCACAATGATGAACAGGGGAAAATATGTAGGAAAATAGATATAAATAGAGACATTACTAAATCAGGCAAAATATAAAGTGAGTGATAGGATTAGACATTTTCAACAGGCTTGAGGTTGAATATATAATCTTAGGAAGAAACAAAAATGTAGTCACCAATAAGATTGACATTTGAGTTCATTAGGCCACCTGGACATGGAAGGTTTTAGTAATCCATGCTCACTTTCCATTTAGGCTTTGGTACAAACTTAAGGGTGACCTTTGATTTTTTTGTCCAGAATATTACTGTGATAAAATGTATATATAGATCAGGTGACATGAGTATTTCTTCCACCATTTTTTGAGGAATATTTTGAAAACGTATAAATTAGTATTGAGGGTAAAAATAGGTGTACCCTGTGTCTATGAATATAGAGATAATGCATGAATAGATCATACAGTTAATAAATAATATAACTGGTTCCCCTTTAAATAATGTATTGAATTGATATCTGAAAATATATAAGAAATCATATATTTTTTTAATTAATCTTTATTGTAGGTTGTTCAAAACATTACATAGTTCTTGATATATCATATTTCACACTTTGATTCAAGTGGGATATGAGCTCCCATTTTTACCCCATATACAGATTGCAGAATCACATCAGTTGCAGAACCATTGATTTACATATTGCCATTCTGGTGTCTGTTGTATTCTGCTGCCTTTTCTATCCTCCACTATCCCCCCTCCCCCCTCCCCTCCCCTCTTCTCTCTCTACCCCCTCTACTGTAGTTCATTTCTCCCCCTTATATTTTCCTCCTTTCCCCTCACATCCTCTTGTATGTAATTTTGTATACCCCTAAGGGTCTCCTTCCATTTACATGCAATTTCCCTTCTCTCTCCCTTTCCCTCCCACCTCTCATCCCTGTTTAATGTTAATCTTCTTCTCATGCTCTTCATCCCTACTCTGTTCTTAGTTACTCTCCTTATATCAAAGAAGACATTTGGCATTTGTTTTTAAGGGATTGGCTAGCTTCACTTAGCATAATCTGCTCTAATGCCATCCATTTCCCTCCAAATTCTATGATTTTGTCATTTCTTAATGCAGAGTAATACTCCATTTTGTATAAATGCCACATTTTTTTTATCCATTCGTCTATTGAAGGGCATCTAGGTTGGTTCCACAGTCTTGCTATTGTGAATTGTGCTGCTATGAACATGGATGTAGCAGTGTCCCTATAGTGTGCTCTTTTTAGGTCTTTAGGGAATAGACAGAGTAGGAGAATAGCTGGATCAAATGGTGGTTCCATTCCGAGCTTTCCAAGAAATCTCCATACTGCTTTCCAAATTGGCCGCACCAATTTGCAGTCCCACCAGCAATGTACAAGAGTACCCTTTTCCCCAAATCGTCGCCAGCACTTGATGCTGTTTGAATTCCTAATGGCTGCCAATCTTACTGGAGTGAGATGGTATCTTAGGGTGGTTTTGATTTGCATTTCTCTGACTGCTAGAGATGGTGAGCATTTTTTCATATACTTGTTGATTGATTGTATGTCCTCCTCTGAGAAATTTCTGTTCAGGTCCTAGGCCCATTTGTTGATTGGGTTATTCGTTATCTCATTGTCTAATTTTTTTAGTTCTTTGTATATTCTGGATATTATGGCTCTGTCTGAAGTGTGAGGAGTAAAGATTTGTTCCCAGGACGTAGGCTCCCTATTTACCTCTCTTATTGTTTCTTTTGCTGAGAAAAAACTTTTTAGTTTGAGTAAGTCCCATTTGTTGATTCTAGTTATTAACTGTTGTGCTATGGGTGTCCTATTGAGGAATTTGGAGCCCGACCCCACAGTATGTAGATCATAGCCAACTTTTTCTTCTATCAAATGCCATGTCTCTGATTTGATATCAAGTTCCTTGATCCACTTTGAGTTAAATTTTGTGCATGGCGAGAGAAAGGGATTCAGTTTCATTTTGTTGCAAATGGATTTCCAGTTTTCCCAGCACCATTTGTTGAAGATGCTATCCTTCTTCCATTGCATGCTTTTAGCCCCTTTATCGAATATAAGATAGTTGTAGTTTTGTGGATTGGCTTCTGTGTCCTCTATTCTGTACCATTGGTCAACCCGCCGGTTTTGTTACCAGTACCATGGTGTTTTTGTTACTATTGCTCTGTAGTATAGTTTGAAGTCTGGTATAGCTATCCCGCCTGATTCACACTTCCTGCTTAGCATTGTTTTTGCTATTCTGGGTCTTTTATTTTTCCATATGAATTTCATGATTGCTTTCTCTATTTCTACAAGAAATGCCGTTGGGATTTTGATTGGCATTGGATTAAACCTATAGAGAACTTTTGGTAATATCGCCATTTTGATGTTGTTACTTCTACCTATCCATGAACAGGGTATATTTTTCCATCTTCTAAGATCTTCTTCTATTTCTTTCTTTAGGGTTCTGTAGTTTTCATTGTATAAGTCTTTCACCTCTTTTGTTAGGTTGATTCCCAAGTATTTTACTTTTATTGAGGATATTGTGAATGGGGTGGTTGTCCTCATTTCCATTTCAGAGGATTTGTCGCTGATATACAGGAATGCCTTTGATTTATGCGTGTTGATTTTATAGCCTGCCACTTTGCTGAATTCATTTATTAGCTCTAATAGTTTCTTTGTAGACCCTTTTGGGTCTGCTAGGTATCGAATCATGTCATCTGCAAATAGTGATAATTTGAGTTCTTCTTTTCTATTTTTATGCCTTTATTTTCTTTCGTCTGTCTAATTGCTCTGGCCAGTGATTCGAGAACTATGTTGAACAGAAGTGGTGAGAGAGGGCATCCCTGTCTTGTTCCAGATTTTAGAGGGAATGCCTTCAGTTTTTCTCCATTCAGAATGATGCTAGCCTGAGGCTTAGCATAGATTACTTTTACAATATTGAGGTATGTTCCTGTTATCCCTAGTTTTTCTAGAGTTTTGAATATAAAGGGATGCTCTACTTTGTCGAATGCTTTTTCCGCATCTATCGAGATGATCATATGGTTCTTATTTTTAAGCCTATTGATGTGGTGAATAACATTTATTGATTTCCGTATATTGAACCAACCTTGCATCCCAGGGATAAATCCTACCAGATCATGTTGCACAATTTTTTTGATATGTTTTTGTATCCGGTTCGCCAGAAGTTTATTGAGGATTTTTGCATCTAGGTTCATTAGAGATATTGGTCTGTAGTTTTCTTTCTTTGAAGTGTCTTTGTCTGATTTAGGAATCAGGGTGATGTTGGCCTCATAGAATGAATTTGGAAGTTCTCCCTCTTTTTCTATTTCCTGAAATAGCTTGAAAAGTATTGGTATTAGTTCCTCTTTAAAGGTTTTGTAAAACTCTGCTGTATACCCATCCGGTCCTGGGCTTTTCTTAGTTGGTAGTCTTTGGATGGTATCTTCTATTTCCTCAATTGATATTGGTCTGTTTAGGTTGTCAATATCCTCCTGACTCAATCTGGGCAAATCATATAACTTAAGAAATTTATCGATGCCTTCACTATCTTCTATTTTGTTGGAGTATAAGGATTCAAAATAATTTCTGATAATCTTCTGTATTTCTGAAGTGTCTGTTGTGATATTGTCTTTTTCATCCCGTATGCTGGTAATATGAGTTCTCTCTCTTCTTCTCTTCATTAGCGTGGCTAAGGGTCTGTCGATTTTTTTTATTTTTTCAAAGAACCAACTTTTAGTTTTGTCAATTTTTTCTATTGTTTCTTTCGTTTCGATTTCATTAAATTCAGCTCTGATTTTAATTATTTCTTGTCTTCTACTTCTTTTGCTGTTGTTTTTCTCTTCTTTTTCTAGGATTTTGAGTTGAAGTATTAGATCATTTATTTGTTGGTTTTTTTCTTTTTTTAAGTAATGAACTCCAAGCAATAAATTTTCCTCTTAGAACTGCTTTCAATGTGTCCCATAGATTCCAATATGTTGTGTCTGTGTTTTCATTTATCTTTAAGAATTTTTTAATTTCCTCCTTGATTTCTTCTATAACCCATTGATCATTCAGTAACCTATTGTTCATTCTCCAAGTGATGCATGATTTTTCCTTACTTCTTTTATCGTTAATTTTCAATTTCATTCCATTATGATCAGATAAGATGCATAGTATTATCTCTACTCCTTTATATTGTCTAAGAGTTGCCCTGTGACATAATATATGATCTATTTTTGAGAAGGATCCATGTGCTGCTGAGAAAAAAGTGTAACTGCTTGATGTTGGGTGGTATATTCTATATATGTCAATTAAGTCCAGGTTATTAATTGTGTTATTGAGCTCTATAGTTTCCTTATTCAACTTTTGTTTGGAAGATCTGTCCAGTGGTGAGAGAGGTGTGTTGAAGTCTCCCATGATTATTGTATGGTTGTCTATTAGACTCTTGAACTTGAGAAGTGTTTGTTTGATGAACATAGCTGCACCATTGTTTGGGGCATATATATTTATGATTGTTATGTCTTGTTGGTGTATGGTTCCCTTGAGAAGTATGTAGTGTCCATCTTCATCCCTTTTGATTAACTTTGGCTTGAAATCTATTTTATTTGATATGAATATGGACACTCCTGCTTGTTTTCGAAGTCCATATGAGTGATATGATTTTTCCCAACCTTTCACCTTCAGTCTAAGTATGTCTTTTCCTATCAAATGCGTCTCCTGAAGGCAGCATATTGTTGGGTCTTGTTTTGTGATCCATTCTACTGGCTTGTGTCTCTTAATTGGTGAGTTTAAGCCATTAACATTTAGGATTATTATTGAGATATGGGTGTTCTTCCAGCCATATTGGTTTATTTATGTTACTAAACATGGTTTGTTTTCCTCTTTGATTATCCCCCCCCCCTTCACTGTACTACCTCCCGCTGTTGGTTTTCATTGACATTTTCCATTTCCTCTTCCTGTAATATTTTGCCGAGGATGTTTTGAAGAGATGGTTTTCTAGCTGCAAATTCTTTTAACTTTTGTTTATCATGAAAGGTTTTAATTTCATCTTCCATCCTGAAGCTTAATTTCACGGGATACACAATTCTTGGTTGGAACCCATTTTCTTTTAGTGTATGAAATATGTTATTCCAGGATCTTCTAGCTTTCAGAGTCTGTGTTAAAAGATCAGCTGTTATCCTGATTGGTTTACCCCTAAATGTAATCTGCTTCCTTTCTCTTGTAGCTTTTAAAATTCTCTCCTTATTCTGTATGTTGGGCATCTTCATTATAATGTGTCTAGGTGTGGATCTCTTATGATTTTGCACATTCGGCGTCCTGTAGGCTTCTAGGATTTGGGATTCTGTCTCATTCTTCAAGTCTGGGAAGTTTTCTCGTATTATTTCGTTGAATAGATTGCTCATTCCTTTGGTTTGGACCTCAATACCTTCCTGTATCCCAATGACTCTTAAGTTTGGTCTCTTTATGTTATCCCATATTTCTTGAATGTTCTGCTCATGGTTTCTTAACAGCTTTGCTGGGCTGTCTATGTTCTTCTCCAGTTGAAATACTTTGTCTTCATTGTCTGATGTTCTATCTTCTAAGTGTTCTACTCTGCTGGTAGTATTCTCAATTGAGTTTTTAAGTTGGTTTATTGTTTCCTGCATTTCCAGGATTTCTGTTTGTTTGTTTTTTATAACCTCTATCTCCCTGAATAATTGATCTTTTGCTTCTTGGATTTGTTTATGTAATTCATTGTCGAAGTGGTCGAAGTGGTCTTTCATTGTCTGATTTTGATGTCTAATGTCTTCCTTGAGACTCCAGATCATCTGAAGCATGTATATCCTGAATTCTTTATCTGACATTCCATCTGCTGCAGATATTACCTCTTCTAAAGTTGAATTGACCTGCATTGCTTGTGGTCCTTTTTTTCCTTGTCTTTTCATACTGATCGCGTTTCTTTCTGCTTGGTGAAACTGTTGTGTTATTGATTTTTCCCCCTATATATTTATATTGCTTTTGTATAGCTGCATCGTCTCCCTTGCAGGCTTTGGCGGTGGTTAGGCCCCTCCTTCAATTGAGGCAATGTGCCTACCACGCCGGGAGGCCGCTGTGCCTGTACTTTCGATGGGCCTGTTCTTTCGGTGGTCACAGGTCCGCCTACCTTGCAGGAGTGAGCAGCGGTTTTGCCCCTCTGCTGGCCACTAGGCCTGTTCTGTCTGTCGGTTGCAGGTCTGTCTACCTAAAAGGCGCTGGTGGCGGCTCTGCCCCTCCCCCAACCGGGGTGATGTATCTGGCGGGCCACTGGGCCTGTTTTGTCGGTGGTCACGGTTCCGCCTACATTGCACGTGCGTGGAGCAGCTGTGTCCCTCTGAGAGTTGCTGAGCCTGACCTGCCCGTGGATGGCAAGTGTGCCTACCTTGCAGGCGCAGGGGTGGCTCTGCCGCTCCGTGGGTCACTGGGCCTGATCTGCTGGTGAGTTGCAGGTCTGCCTAACTTGCAGGCGCCCGGCGGCTCTGCCCCTCCCCCAACCGGGGCGGGGCGATGTGTCTGGCTGGCCCCTGGGCCTGTTCCGTTGGTGGTCACGGTTCAGCCTACCTAGCAGGCACGTGGGGCAGCTGTGTCCCTCCGCAGGTTTTTGGGCCTGACCTGCCGGTGGGTCGTAGGTCTGCCTACCTTGTAGGCTCGGGGGGTGGCTCTGCCGCTCTGTGGATTGCTGTGCCTGTTCTGCTGGTGGGTCGCGGGTCCGCCTACCTTGCAGGCACCCAGCGGCTCTGCCCCTCCCCCAACCGGAGCTATGTGTCTGGCGGTCCACTGGGCCTCTTTTGTCGGTGGTCACGGTTCCGCCTACCCTGCACGCGCGTGGAGCAGCTGTGTCTCTCTGAGAGTTGCTGGGCCTGACCTGTCGGTGGGTGGCAAGTGCGTCTACCTTGCAGGCCCGGGGGTGGCTCTGCCGCTCCGCGGGTTGCTGGGCCTGATATGCTGGTGAGATGCAGGTCTGCCTAACTTGCAGGCGCCCGGCGGCTCTGCCCCTCCCCCAACAGGGGTGGGGCAATGTGTCTGGCCGGCCTCTGAGCCTGTTCTGTTGGTGGTCAGGGTTCTGCCTACCTAGCAGGCTCGTGGGGCAGCTGTGCCCCTTCGCAGTTTCTTGGGCCTGACCTGCCGGTGGGTGGCAAGTGCGCCTATCTTGCAGGCCCGGGGGTGGCTCTGCCGCTCCACAGTTGCTGGGCCTGATCTGCTGGTGAGTCGCAGGTCTGCCTACCTTGCAGGCGCCGGGCTGCTCTGCCCCTCCCCCAACCGGGGCGGGGCGATGTATCTGGCCGGCCTCTGGGCCTGTTCTGTCGGTGGTCAGGGTTCTGCCTACCTAGCAGGCTCGTGGGGCAGCTGTGCCCCTCCGCAGTTTGTTGGGCCTGACCTGCCGGTGGGTGGCAAGTGTGCCTACCTTGCAGGCCCGGGGGTGGATCTGCCGCTCCGCGGTTGCTGGGCCTGATCTGCTGGTGATTCGCAGGTATGCCTAACTTGCAGGCGCCCGGCGGCTCTGCCCCTCCCCCAACCTGGGCGGGGCGATGTGTCTGGCCGGCCGCTGGGCCTGTTCTGTTGGTGGTCACGGTTCAGCCTACCTAGCAGGCACTTGGGGCAGCTGTGCCCCTCCACAGGTTTTGGGCATGACCTGCCGGTAGGTCACAGGTCTGCCTACCTTGTAGGCTCGGGGGGTGGCTATGCCGCTCTGTGGATTGCTGTGCCTTTTCTGCTGGTGGGTCGCGGGTCCGCCTACCTTGCAGGCGCCCGGAGGCTCTGCCCCTCCCCCAACCGGAGGGATGTGTCTGGCGGTTCACTGGGCTTGTTTTGTCGGTGTTCACAGTTCCGCCTACCTTGCACACACGTGGAGCAGCTGTTTCATTAGTGCCTGGGCACACTCTTCTTGTTGGCCTCCCTCAGGCCCTAAGTTTGTAGAGCTTGGGGCTGAGAACCCCCAGCCAATTTGCTTACCTTCTGGTAGCCACGCCCCCGTATCTGGTGCAAGAGACCTCAGTTGTCAGCACTGGTGGGAGCGGTAGCCGTGAGTCCCACGCCGAGGCGAGTCGGTGCAAGAGACCTCAGTTGTCAACACTGGTGGGAGCGGTAGCTGGGAGACCCGTGCCGCGCAGCTCCCGCCGGCTCCTGTGCCAGCGCTGCCTCCGGGTTTTCTTGACTACCACGCCGGCAGGTCGCTGGACCTGTTCCGGGCCCGGGCGGCGGCTCTGTTCGGCCCCTCTGGCCTCCACAGTATTCAGCAGGACCCGGACCGAGAAACAGTTTCCGCGGGTTCTTTATCACCGGGCCAAAACAGTTCCGGGAGCCAGAATTCGGCCTCTCCGAACTTGGTGCATGCTCCGACAGGAGCAGGCTCCAAGAAGCAGTTTCAGCGGGTTCTATAGCCCTGGGCCAGAGCAGCTCCGGGAGCCGGAACTCCGACACTCCGGGCTCGGTGCGTGTTCTGATAGGAGCAGGCTCCAAGAAGCAGTTTCCGCGGGTTATTTAGCACTAAGTCTGAGCAATTTGTTTGCGAGATGCAGACAATTGTCAGCCTGAAATTACCTGTTCTATAGCTGAAAGAGCTGCAATCAGTCGAAAACAAGGATGGTGACGTCAGCTCTCCAAGATGGTGGCCGCTGGCTTCCTCCGTGGTCTGACCGGTGTGGAGAACCAAACTGGACCGTTTCCTTTCCCCGTCTCCAACCCAGAATTCAGCTCCGAGCTCAGCAAATGCCTAGCTGGCAGGAGCCCACAGAATCAGCATCGCTGTATCTCTGCGCCACCAGCCTGTCGTTTCCCAGCGCGCGCCACAGACTCCAGCCATGGGGTGATCTGCCGAACAAGCAGCGCTCCATACAGACGGACAGATCGCTCGCATTTGAGCCCCTGAAGCTGATCCTTCCACTAGGTTTTGGAGCACCCCAATTTTGCTGGAAATTCCTAACAAGATAGCTTTTAGCCGTTCTAACTCGTCATTTTCCCTCACAGTGACGCAGTACACGGAGTTACTGCACTCCCTTTGCGGCCATCTTGCCTCTCAAGAAATCATATATTGATATAGAATCATTCATAACAACTAGTTATACGTCTAATTGTAATCCTAGGCTTATGGTTTATCATGAAGAGTGTGTGAGTTTTGCTTCAAAAGTGATTATGGAAATCAAAAATAATGTGTTTTAAAAGAAGTCTCATGAAAAGACCAGTTTGAAACATGGCGGAACACGTGTTTTCTGAAGCAGAAAGTGATTGAAAGTGAAATATATGCCTATAAATTTGTGAACTTGTGGATGAAATATATATCCTATAATGTGCATAAACTGAAGAAATAGTAATGTACCAGTGTTGAAATAAAAATGAACTTCAAAATACATATCATGTCCCATAGGAATCTACTTGCATTGATGTGAAACTGGATCAGTTACTGTAGAAATATTAGGATTCATATGCACCATTCACTGAAGTTAGTTTTCAATACTAGGAAAAAAATACGTATATCAGGTGAATGAATATTTCTGAGAATAATCTTGTGAAAAGTTTTTTATAAATCCACATACATATTCATGAATGAATTTAGGGAGTGTATAATAAGACACATATATTAAATATTTTGAAATATCTGGAGAGAATATATATATATATATATATATATATATATATATATATATATATATATATAACCACACACAGATTTTAAAAATTAGCAATATATATGCCAATCGAATTACACCGTGAAATACATATCATCCACAGATCCAAAAATATTCATTTTACTGGATATGGATTTATGTATAACTTTTTTCAACTAGGAAGCTCACCCATAGTTTGAATTTTCAGTTCAAACAGCGTTTAGGAGGAGTGATCTCTTCTCACACTTTGTATCTGCCAAGTTATGTAACTCACAAGAATGTACGTGTGATACCAGGTAGGATTCTATATGTGCATATAAAAATACAAGTGCTGAATAGAATACAGAGAAAGGGAGACAGGAATTCACATATTTGTTAACTTTAAAAGCACATGGAAAACTATTTCAACAAAAAATTTACTAGATTTATAACTCCTACCCTATATAATGCAAAAGGCAAGTCCAAGTATACAACGTGCCTCCTCTGAACTGCTTGTATTTCTATTCTGTTTCGGTTATTTTTCTCCATCATATTATGATTAGTATTCAGAATCTAGTAGGGTATGTGTTAGTGTCAGGGATTCAGTATATCAAATGTAAAATAGAAAAATGAAACCAATGTTTATGCAAATATGTGCTAAACAAAATCTTCCCACTCTCATCCAGAACAATTCCTTGACATTTCCTTCCCCCAAAGTAAGACACAATTAGAGGAGTAGAGTAATAAAATCTGTGAATAATATGCTCAGGGGTTTACAACCTTGGAAGTGGTAGAGGAGTTTTCCTAGTATGGGACAGGATAAACACACCATATATATGGAGCTCTGCTGGCCTAAATACTTCTTGAGAAAATGCCTCTGAGTTTGGGCACTTGAAATATATGTTTTTGTCAGTGTCTCTTTCTAGTGAGACCATCAAAGCTGTTTCTGCATCTATGTGACCTGGAGGACATGATTCTTATTTTCCAATGAACATGAGGCAGCAGTGCTGAATTCTCTCTTTGTAAGTAAACTGTGGCCACTGGTGGCTAAGGGTATTCCCATGTGGACTGGGAAGCCATTTGGTCATCCTCCACTTTTCGTGGTGTTTCTTGCTGCTGCACTGGGACTTTGGCATTTGCTTCATGAAATAAAAGAAGTTCAACTGGGACACAGTTCTGTAGGCAATTCTGTCATGTGTGGTTGGTCAGGGTCTGCAGGAGAATGCACCAACCAGGCTTCTATCCCACATAGCTTGACCACATGTCCATAGCAACCTGATTCTGAACATTGCCCGGAAACATCTCCATATAACAAGAAGCCTTTACATGGAAGGGTCTGCTGGCTGCACCATGTCAGTCACAAGCCATTTGGAAGCCAATGGCAGATCCACATGGCCCCACCACAAATTTTTTATCACACATCTGCCTACCACTGCTCTAGGCCCACTACTCAGCAGGTTCCAACATACTGGCATCTCTGTTCTACACCATTTTCATGAAACCCACTCAATCAAGGCACTGTCTTGCATATTTACGATCAGCAACAGGACATCCAAAGTTTCTCCAGTGCCACCTGGTCATGGGAATTTCAAAATTTCATGGTATTTATCTAGGCATTTTTCAAGGATGACGTTGCAGGCACTGTGGGTTTCAATTCAATTAGGAACCATTAAATGGTGAGGAAGCTCATTTCAATGAATGCTCTGTAGAACTCTCACAGGCAAGGCTTCCCAAAGAGTGGCCAAAATGTCACATGAAGCCAGGCCCATTGAGGTCTACAATGTGACGTCCATGGGTGTTGTGACTCTCAACTATGGCTGCCAAGTCTTTCAGAATTAAATCATGTGATATCCTGGCTGAGATACCCAGGGCTCTGTGGAAAGCCAACCTGGGCCTAGATCTCAGATTCCAAGGGTGATTCTCATGGGTGGACTCCTAAAATCCCAACAAAATTCATGGCAATACTTCTCTGAATTCAGTCTCTAAGGGGAATCACACCAGAGTTCAAGCCCAGGTGGTCCAGGTCATGTCTTCATACTGGACACAAATGACCAAATTTAAAACCAAAACCCTCCCATATGGCCCTCATCTTCTTCCATATAGACACTAATCACAACCTCTGGCGGAAGGTTTCCATGAGTGGCGGAGTCCAAGAGAGTGTCCAAAATAACTCCCTTGCCCCTCATTGGAATAAATTCAGGGTGGTCTGGACACCCTTCATGTGAAACAGGAGTGATCAAATATGCTAGACGTTAATACTTCTATGCTTCTCCAATTTGTGGAAAACTGAGTGTCAGGTATATATTTTTATGTGATTTGCAGTCATGAGAAATCACAAGCACCTCTGCAGGTCTTTGAAGAACCCATTTGACCCAAAGGATCCCTAGTCTCATTTGATGGATTTCAAGAACTTTAAAGAGGAAGGCGACAGACTTCATCCACAAGGACTGCTTTTTGGCCATTTTGGTTTTGGATGCACACATGGGATCTCTCTTTACATCCACCAGGTGCTGAGAATCTAAGCCACAACCTCACACAGGGCCAAGAGGCTGATTCAGACACATCCCTTTCCAAAGCAATTAAGCAAAGAGCCACAGGTGATGCCCATTCATTTCCATTTGAAAACTGTTTTCTTTAGGCTTCACAAAGGGGTGGCCTGAGGCAAAGACCTTCCTAACATTCAGGGGAACAGAACAATAGGTTAGCAAATGGCCCAAAGCAGTGTTTCTCCACTGAGACTTTCCTGGTCACACTGATATCTGAATTTTCTGAGATGCTCACCATTCCCTTCAGCTATCCAGTACATGGCCATGTCACAGAGCTTGGAGGTGGTACTTATCTTGGTCACAAAATCATGAGCCTATTCTGGAGAGTGGCCAGAATTCAGGAAGAAAACAGGAACTTAGGAAGATAGCAGGTGTTACCCATCCATAAGGCAAGCCGCATTCCTTTCATACATTGGGCAGAAAGAATTCTGGTAAGCTTTCTACTAGCCTGGACACATCCTTTGATGCATTCTCTTTTCTAATGTCTACAACCATGGACACAGTGGGATACACAGACTTAAAAACACTCGCCTTGTCAAATCACTTGTTAGAAATCGTGCACTCCAAACCAAACAAACTGCCTTTCCTACCTATTCTCAAAACATGAGACAAAATCACAAACACACACTCACACCCACAAAGTCACCTCCTTTCCCAAAGTAGGTCTCTGACTATCAGGTGTGACCTCTGACTGGTGGGCCGTACTATGTTCCCATCAAATGGCCTGTTCTGTCTCAGATCTGGTTTCCTTGGCCAACTCTGGAAAGTTGTCAGGAGACAGCGGTGAGCCACTTCCTGCTTACTCAGGAAAGGCCACTCTTCAGAGCTTTCCTGGCATTTGGCCATCCTCACATCAGTAGATACCAAGAAATACTGACTCTGTCCTTGGTAAATCAAAAGAAGGGAGACCACTGGGACTGGGCCTGGGACTAGATTTGTGTGCCTGGATGCCTGGATCCCAAGTTCAGAGAGTTCATTCACCAAGAATGTGAGGTGAGGTCACTTCCTTCAGGAACTGAATGAGGTCAATGCCTTGGCAAGCACGTTGTCCTAACATTTGCTTCCAAAGGTCCCATGAAATGGAGGCTGTCCCTAATTCCTTTGACACTTTCACAAGTTAGAATGGTATATCAAACATTGGTAACCAGGAACAGCTCTCCACAGAGGTCTCGTTTTGTCCTTCTTCTCTACATAAAGAAGAGAGAGGCTGATTCAGACACATCCCTTCATGCTGACCAGGTTGTTTGCAATGAAAGATGACTTTTGCTCTCTCAGTTCCTTCATAGGTGCCTACAACTTCTCTAGGGATCATTTGTGCATTGACCTTTGAGTTTCTCAGCAGTTGGAAGATACCCTACATTCCTGTATTTTAAGACCAACTCTGTCCTTGCTCTTCTCTAAAGTTAGATTGGTTAGGGTTAATAACAGGTTTGATTTGGAATAGAAATCATTCTGCTGGATGAATAATGGTATTGGGAATCTGCGATATTTTCAAGAATATATAGGTAAAATATAGGAATCTGAAAACAGAAATCTAGGTAAGATTTGAAGCCCAGAAGGGCATTGGGCCCTTGATTGCGGTATTAAGCATAGGACCTTGTAACTTGGATGATTGATTTTCAAAGAGAACTTCCAGTCAAAATGGATAGTCAGGAGTATTAGGAAGATAGTCGGTATGTTTATAAAGGAGAGTGAGTATAGGATTTGGACCAAAAGTTCTTTAGCTATAGGGTTTCGGGTATTGAGTGAATGTAAATGTCAGCACATGTGAAGAATTAATCACAATGATGAACTGGGGAAAATATGTAGGAATGCAGATATCAATAGAGACTTTAGGAAATCTGGCAAAGTATAGTCGGTAGTGAAATGTTAATAAAATAGATTCTTGTCACTTCCTGTTTTTCTGTATGCTTAATAAAACACTGTTGAAATCTTGAGAAGCGTTTTCTAATCTTTTTCCCTGAATGTGCTGTCCCCAACTGCCAAACTTCAGAATGTACTCCCTCACCCAGTTGCATGCAAACTGCTCACCCGCCCAGGCCCATCAATAAACTTTCCTCCCTGCCCTCTTCAAGGAAAGTATATAAGCTCTGCTTAAGCTGTTCTCAGGGTTCTCTGCTCTATTCAAATGAGCTCTGAGCCCCAGCATGCTGGACCCCCAATAAACCCTTTGTTTTTGCATGAGAGAGTCTCTTAGTGGTCTCTTCCCCCAATGCTCTTCCGATCTTTATATATGGAGGTTCCACCGAAATCCAGCAGCGGTGAACGAGAGACCCCAATGGGCTACTCTCAGGGTAAGTAAGGCGCCTCTTTCTGGTACAGGTTTCAGGTTAGGGCTTGGCAAAATGGCTGTCGATGAAGTGTGTGAGCTCTCTTTGATGGTGGCTGGCAGACGTGTCACAGAGCCACAAGCCAAGTCCCTGGGGGACGCCACAGAGGACTCGGGAATCGAGGAATAATAGTCTCCTCGACTCAGTGATACTTTGTTTCAGATTCGGTATTGCCAGCCCATCGGGTTTTGCCACCTGCTCAGTCTTGGTCTCAGTGTTGGACGTCCTTTGCCTGTCTTTATTGTTTTCTCTTGTCTGTGTCCTGTGCCGTTCCTTTTACTGTTTGTGTATCTTTCATTATGGGACAGATCACTTCAATGCCTCTGTCCCTGACCCTTGATCTATGGACCAAAGTCTGCTTAAGGGCTCAGAATGTTTCTTTTTCAGTAAAACGCTGGACCTGGCAGACTCTGTGTGCCTCAGAATGGCCCACCTTTGGATTCGGATGGCCCCTAGAAGGATCTTTCTACTTCCCACTAATTTAAAAAGACAGAGATATTGTCTTACAGCTAGGGCCACATAGCCATACTGATAAACAGGAATATACCTTAACTTGGCAGGACCTCTGCAAATCTCCTCTTCCGTGGGTGAAGCCTTTCCTTGCTGTGTCCCCGTTCCTACTCCTTCCCCCACGATCTCTCAACCCCTCTGCTCCTCCTCCTCCTCCACCCTCTGTTCTCCCTGAGTCACAAGATTTGACTCTACTGGACTCTCCTCCCCTTCCTTATCTTCTACCCTTGTCCCACAACCCCCAACACCCTCTAAGTGATTCTCCAGCTGCTGACTCAGCCTCTCCGCAATTGGAGGACGCTAAGCCAGCCCAGGGCCCTCCAGATAACTCCCCTGCGTCACACACAGCCCCTCCTCCCCTGGAGGAAGCTGGACTTGCTAAAGGAACTCGCCGGTGGCAAATGATTGAAAACCCTGGAACTCCCGTGTTGCTTCCCTCCATCCCTAAGGACCAATGATTGACGATGTCCATGGGGAAAAAAATGGAAGCCTACCAGTATTGGCCTTCTCCTCTTCAGACCTATATAAATGGAAAAATAACAATCCCCCTTTTACCGAGGACCCAACCTGGCTCTCAGGTCTGGTGAAGTCATTGATGTTTTCACACCAACCTACTTGGGATGACTGCCAACAACTCCTAGGGACTCTCTTCATGACAGAGGAACAAAAGAGAATCCTCCTGGAGGCTTGAAAAAAGTATCCTCGGACCAAATGCGTGACCGACACAACTTCCCAACATATTCAAAGCCGGCTTTCTCTTGAAACGACCCAACTGGGACCCCAACACCTTTGAAGGTAGGGAGCATCTGTCCACTTATCGCCGGGCTCTAATAGTGGGTTTCTTAGTGGCCGCTAGGTGACCAACTAATTTGGCCAAGGTAAGAAAGATGATTTAAGGGCCTGATGAATCTCCCTGTATGTTTCCTAGAGATAATTATGTAGCATATAAGAGACATACTCCCTTTCGATCCTCAGGCAGAGGATCAAAAGGCATCTGTCACAATGGCCTTTATTGGGAAAGCTGCCCTGGATATTAAAAGAAATTTACAATGCTTACATGGATTACAAGATATGACTTTGAGGGATTTAGTCAGAGAACCCGAGAAGGTATACTTTAAGAGAGAAACTGAGGAAGAGAAGGGAGCTGAGTGAGGATAAAAGAAACAAAAGACAGACTAAGGCATTGACTAAGGCCTGGTCACAACAACAAATAGGCCAGAAACTAAGAACAGAGAGACAGGAAGGGATACCTGGGCACACACTAGAGGCCACCCCTGGCCTCAGATCAATGTGCCTACTCTAAGGAAAAAGGACACGGGCCAAAGAGTGCCCTAAGAAAGAGACAGCCCATGCCAGCCAGATATTCTGACTCTGGAGGAATACTTAAGAAAGTCGGGGCTCAGATCCTCTCCCTGACCTCAAGGTAACTTTTGAAGTGGAGGGGAACACAATAAACTTTGAAGTAGATACAGGGGCAATATACTCAGCCCATAAGGCCCATTGGGCCCTCTACCGAATAAAAGGTCTCTAATTCAAGAGTCTAACAGAAGTAAATATTGGGCTTTGTCAACTAAGAGGACCATGGACCAGGGAAAAGGAAAAATCCATCACTCCTTCCTAGTAATCCCAGAATGCCTGGCCCCATTGATGGGCAGAGTTCTGCTCACCAAGCTCTGGGCCAAAATAACTTTTAACCCTGAAGGCCCTCAAGTGGAATTTTTTAATCCTTCAGTAACTACTCCTATAATCATGGCTCTAACTATGTCAGTAGCAAATGTTCATCAACTCACTCACCTTTGTTCAAAGAAACTGCATTCATTCGTGAAGGATCAAGAACACAGTTTTCCACTAACCTACTCACAGCAAAAGGAAATAACTGAATGGGTAACAAAAGCCTGTCAGGTCCATTAATTGGTTAAAGCTTACACTTCCAAGCTTCCTGCAGGAAAGCACCTATGAGGAACCAGACGAGGACAATTCTGGGAAGTGGACTTTACTAAAATTAAGCCAGTAAGGTATGGACTTAAATAACTCCTAGTCTTTGAACATACATTTTCAGGATGTATTGAAGCCTTCCCCACACACACAAAAAAAAAGAAATAAAAAAGAAGAAAAAAGAAACATCGCAAATGGTTGTAAAGAAGATCCTGGAAGATATTTATTCTCCCCTTGACGACCAGTATTCTTAACCCTCATCAGCCCCTTAAGCTGCGATGGCTGATCACAAATCCTACTGGACATGAAGTATGGCCTATCTCGAATACAGGCCCCTTACGAACCTGGTGGCCATCTCTCCACCCAGTCATTTGTCAGCTGGCTATAGGTCTTTCCTATTGGGATATCCCTGATTAACAGGATCCCACTAAAATTCCATTAAATCCCTTCCGTACGATAGATAATGGAAACAAACATTATAGATGTAGGGACACGTGAGCCAGATGCAGGTTGGCTAGCCTAGATTACTATGTTTGCCCGGCAGACTATCAAAGCCACAAACAGTCACGGCTGTGGGGGGGGAGAGCAAACTTCTATTGTAAGTCATGGGGATGTGAGCATACAGGGACTGTCAGATGGAACCCAAACTCCTCATCAAATTCTGTACACAGCATTGGCCATATTACGAATTAGATAACCAAAACCGATGGCCCCCAGAGGGGTCTCTAGATCCTCAAATTCTGTGTGACCTTTTTAACTTCTGCAAGTGCTCAAAAGGGTGAAAGGAGATTCCGCTATGTGGAGGCCTTCTCTCTCCTTTGCTCACATCCTGAACTATGCTTCTCCAATAGATGCTCACCCTCAGCCTTGTGCTCCAGACTCTCTGCTGTCACTCCCACCTCAGCAACTTGATTTCTCCCCTCCAATATCTAGATCAAAAACCCAAATCTCGACTGGTTCTCAGACCATTGCTCCCTTGCTGAGGTTGCAGGTACTGAGGTACCACTCCATTCACTCACTCCTCTCCTCTCCTGTCAGTGCCCGCACCGGGTCCCACCCAGTCCTCTTACCACCTAATGCAAAGCTCAAACCCGCTGAGAAGAATCCTCAGACCCTAATACAACATGTAATGAAAATGGCCTTTAATGTTGCTTTGTCATCACTAAAAACAGGTTACTAAGAATTTAAAGTCCCTCACAGGCTTTTTGGAATCTCACTCCCGTCTCCCCCTCTGTTCTATCTGTTCTACTGCTCAAGTTTTTGTTGCTATTAAGATCCCAAAGCCCTCTCCCAATATTCTTTTACATCTCTCCTTCCTCATTCTCAGATCCACAGAGCTGCTCTTATCCCTGCCTTCCAAATTGTCCCCCTCCGTACCAGGCCCACAGAAAAGTCTTAACTGACCTTCTCCAGAAGTCTTCACCATGGCTGATTTAGGACTTTCAGCAAAAGAGTCCTGATAAAAGAGTTCACTGTAGATAAACTTCCTATTTTTGTGTTGCCCTGGTCTCCTTGGCAACTGGCTAAAAAATTCAGCAGTCCTGATCTAGACACACCCTTACTAGTTTTTCACAAAATATTTGAAAAAAAGGCCTCTGGCCTTGAGCTGGGGCTTCACAGAGATGGCTACATTTCTAAGATAAAGAAGTTACAAACTGGGCTGTATGGAAACAGCTGGAAGGGGGAAAAAAAGAAAGGGAAGACACCCCCACCCAGGTGTCCTTGAAAAGTTAACTTGCCCAAACTGAGGAAAAAACAGAAACAAAAACTGCTTTTTGTGAACTTCTGCAGACTGTGAACTTCTGAGCCCCTTCCCTTACGTGTTGGGTACAAAATTCTGAAACTACGTAATTTGGGTTTCAGGGGATTAATTGATTACAACAGAAGCAATGCCCTCTGAATCTGGTTGAAACCAAAAAAGACTGTTTCCGTGTCTTTGGTGCTATCTTAGGTGCCTTGCCTTGTCCGTCCCTACAACAGTATAATTCTATATACTTAAACATTGTTTATGTTTTCATGAAATGGTCAACAGATGTGATTAATTGTGAAATGGTGCAGATGTTTCCCAGAGTGCTCTATCATGACGCAGGTTCATTTGAAGATCAAAGAGGGGGACATACAACCCGGTTCCGCTGGGAACATATGACCCTCACCTTAGCCATTCTATTACGAATAGGAGTTGCTGCAGGGTTGGGCACAAGAACCACTGCTCTGGTCCATGGGACACAACAAGTGACCCAATTAGAAGCAGCAATAGATCAAAACTTAAAGATTTTAGAAACCTCCATCACAGCTTTGCAGGAATCTTTAACCTCTCTCTCTGAAGTTGTTTTACAGAAAAGGCGAGTGTTGGACCTCCTTTTCATGACAGAAGGGGGCCTTTGTGCTTCATTGAGGGAAGAATGTTGTTTTTATGTCGACAATACTGGAGTTGTAAAAAAATCTATAAGTAAATTAAAAAGATGCCTTGAAGAGCAACAATGAGAGAGAGAGGCACAAAAAGGGTAGTTTGAGTCTTTTTTTACACAGTCCCCCTGGTTAATTACGTTTTTATCAACCCTGGCCGGTCCAATAATAATCCTCATAGTATTACTAACTATAAAACCCTGTTTCCTCAATCATGTAATTTCTTTTCTCCAAGCTCAAATTGGAAAAATTAAAATTATGGTAATACCCCACTAGCAGACATAGAATGTGACACCCCACAACGATCACTTTTATGATTAAAAGTAGCCAGAAAAAGAAGTGGGGAATGAAAGGTTAATAAAATATGTACTTGTCACTTCCTGTTTTTCTGTACGCTTAACAAAACACTGTTGAAATCTTGAGAACTCTTTGCTAATCTTGTTGCCAGAATGTGCTGTCCCCAATTGCCAAACTGCAGAATCTACTCCCTCACCCGGTTGAATAGAAACCTGAACTGTACTTGGATCATTGAATGTAGAAGAGAACATCCATTCAAAAAGTTATAGTCAGTTGTATTAGAAAGATAGTCGGTAAGTTTAGGAAGAAAAGTGAGTATAGGATTTGGAACAAAAGTTCTTTAGCAATAGGGTTTTGGTTAGAGAGTCAATGTAAATGTCAACACAAGTGAAGAGTCAGTCACAATGATGCACAGGGCAAAATATGTAGGAAAGCAGATATCAATAGAGACATTAGGAAATCAGGAAAAGAATAAAGTGAGTGATGGGATTAGATATTTTCAACAGGGTTGAGGATAAATATGTGAGCTTAGGATAAAACAAATATGAAGTCAACAATAGGATTGACATTTGATAGCATTAGCGTAGCCCAAGACAGTGTCCAAAATAAGCTCTGTTGCCCCTCATTTGCCTAAATTCCCAGTGGCCTGTACACCCTTCCTGTGTACCAGGAGTGATCAAATAGGCCTGCCCTTAATACTGCTCTGCTTCTCCAATTTGAGTCCTACTGAGTGTCGGGTACAGATTCTTTATGTGAATTGGAAAGATGAGAAAACTCAAGCACCTATTGGATAGCCTCTGAATAGATTTGAAGAACTCATTTGACCCAAAAGATCCCTATTCTCACTTGATGGAATTCAGGAACCTTACAGAGGAAGGCAAAATACTTCATCAACAATGACTGCTCTTTTTGCCATTTTGGATTTTATGCACCCATGGGATCTTTCTTTAGATCCATCAGGTGCTGAGAATCTAAGTCAAAGAATCACACTGGGCCAAGAGGCTGATTCACAAACATCTCTTTCCAAATCAATTAAGGAAAGAGCCAAAGGTAAAGCATATTCATTTCCATTTGAAAAATCTTTCCTTCAGGATTCACGAAGGGTTGGCCTGAGACAAAGACCGTCCTGACTCTCAGGGCAACAGAACAATAGGTAAGCAAATGGCCCAAAGCAGGGATTCTCCACTGAGACTTTACTGTTCACACTGATATCTGAGTTTTCTGAGATGCTCGCCATTCCATTCAGCTATCCAGTACATGGCCATGTCACAGAGCTTGGAGGTAGTACATATCTTGGACACAAAACCATGAGCCTATTCTGGAGATTGGCCATAATTCAGGAAGAAAACAGCAACTTAGGAAGGTAGCAGGTATCGCCCATCAATAAGGCAAGCCACAGTCAATTCATAAATTGTGCTGGATGAATGCTGGGAAGCTTTCTATGAGACAGGACACATCCATTGATGCATTCTCTTTTCTAATGTCTACAAGCACGGACACAGTGGGATACACAGACATAGAAACACTTGCATTGTCAAACGACTTACTAGAAACAGTTCACTCCAAACCAAACAAACTGCCTTTTCTACCTATTCTCAGAACATGAGACAAAACCACAAACACAAACCCGCAATGGCACCTCCTTCCCCCAAATAGGTCTGTGACTCTCCGGAGTGTGCTCTGGCTGATGGGCCATACTATGATCCTCCGAAATGGCCTGCCCTGTCTCAGATCTGATCTTCTTGGCCAACAATGTGAAGTTGTTAGAAGCCAGGAGTGAGCCACTATCTGCTTTCTCAGGAAGAGCCCCTCTTCCGAGCTTTCCTGGCATTTGGCCATCCTCACATCAGTAGGTATCAAGAAAGACTGACTCTGTCCTTTGTTAATCCATAAAAGTGAGACCACTGGGACTAGGACTGGGACTGGCTCTGGGTGCCTGGCTTTCTGTATACCAAGTTAAGAGAGTTCCATCACCAAGGAAGTGAGATGAGATCACTTCCTTCAGGAACTGAATGAGATCACTGCCTTGGCAACCACTTTGTCATAACAATTGCTCCCAACGGTCCCATGAGATGAGGGCTGCCCCTACTTCCTGTGACACTTTCACAAGTTAAAATGGTATATCACCCGTAGGCAAAAGGGAACAGCTCTCCACACAGGCCGGGTTTGGTCCATCTTCTCTATATTAAGAAGAGATAGGCTCATTCTGACGCAACCCTTAATCCTGACCAGGTTGTTTGCCATGGAAGATGATTTTTGCTCTCTCAGGTCTTACATAGCTGCCTACATCTTCTCCAGAGATCATTTCTGCATGGAGCTTTGAGGTTCTCAACAGATGGAAGATCCACTGAATTCCTGTATTGTAAGACCAACACTGTCCCTGCTCTTCTGTAAACATAGATGTGAATTGGAGTCATGAGAAAACCCACGAACCTATGGGATAGCCTCTGCAGGGCTTTAAAGAATTCACTTGACCCAAATGATCCCTATTCTCACTTAATGGAGGTCAGGAACCTTACAGAGGAAGGCGAGAGACTCTATCCACCATGACAGTTCTTTGTCCATTTTGGTTTTGGATGCACACATGGGATTTTTCTTTAGACCCATCATGTACTGTGAATCTAAGCCACAGCCTCACATAGGGCCAAGAGGCTGATTCAGACACATCCATTTCCAAAGCAATTAACCGAAGAGGCACAGGTAATGACCATTCAATTCCATTTGAAAACTATTTTCTTCAGGCTTCACAAAGTGTGGCCTGAGGCAAAGACCTTCCTGACATTCAGGGCAACAGAATAGGTAAGCAAAAGGCCCAAAGCAGGGTTTCTCCACTGAGACTTTCTTGGGCATACTGATATCTGACTTTTCTGAGATACTCACCATTCCCATCAGCTATCCAGTACATGGCCATGTCACAGAGATTGAGGTGGTACATATCTTGGACACAAAATCATGAGCGTATTCTGGAGAGTGTCCAGAATTCAGGAAGAAAACAGGAATTTAGAAAGATGGCAGGAATTGCCCATCCATACGGCAAGCTGCAGTCCATTCATAAATTGCACAGGATGAATGCTTTGAAGCTTTCTCGTAGACAGGACACATCCATTGATGCATTCTCTTTTCTACTGTCTACAATCACGGACACAGTATGATATATAGACACAGAAACACTCACGTTGTCAAAGGACTTACTAGAAACAGTTCACTCCAAAACAAACAAACCAGCTTTCCTAACTATTCTCAGAACATGAGACAAAACCACAAACTCACACTCACACCCAAAATGGTACCTCTTTCCCCAAAGTAGGTCTGTGTCTATCCGGAGTGTCCTCTGACTTGTGGGCCATACTATGTTCCCCAAAAATGGCGTGTCCTGTCTTCAATCTGGTCTCTTTAGCCAACTCTGTGAAGTTGTTAGGAGCCCGTGGTGAGAAACTACCTGCTTTCTCTGGAAAGGCCAGTCTTCATAGTTTCCAGGCATTTGGCTGTCCTCACATCAGTTGGTACCAAGAAAGAGTGACTCTGTCTTGTTAAATCCAAACAAGTGAGCCCACTGGGACATGGAGTGGGTTTGACTCTGTGTGCCTGGTTTCCTGGATCCCAAGATCACAGACTTTCATCACCAATAATGTAAGGTGAGGTCACTTCCTTCAAGAACTGAATGAAGTCACTGCCTTGGAAACCACTTTGTTTTAACAGTTGCTTCCAAGGTTCTCAAAAGATGGAGTCTGCCTCTACTTGCTGTGACTCATTCATAAGTTAGAATGGTATATCAACCATAGGCACCGGGGAACAGCTCTCCACACAGCCATGGTTTGGTCCATCTTCTCTACATTAGGAAGAGAGAGGCTAATTCAGACACATCCCTTCAACCTGACCAGGTTGTTTGCCATGGAAGATGACTTTTGCTCTCTCAAATCCTTCATACCTGCCTACACCTTCTCCAGGGATTATTTCTGCAGGGACTTTTGAGGTTCTCAACTGGTGGATGATACCCTACCTTCCTGGATTTTAAGACCAACTCTGTCCTTGCTCTTCTGTAAAGTGAGATTGAGGGAACAGTGTATGGTTAGTGTTAATAGCATGTTCGATTTGGGTTAGGAGTCATTCTGCTGAATGAATTATGGTATTGGGAACCTGTGATATTTATAACAATACAAATGTGAAATATATGTATGAGAACAGAGATCTAGGAAAGATTTGAAGCCCAGAAAGGCATTGGGCCCTTGATTGGTATACTTAGATTGAATCATGTTCTGCACCGAGGTCTCAGATAAATTGATATACAATGGCATAGGACCCTATACCTCGGATGATTGAAAGTAGAAGAGAACATCCAGTCAAAAGGGATAGTCTGTAGGATTAGGAAGATAGTAAGTAGGTTTAGGAAGAAGAGTGAGTCTCGGAGTTGGACCAAAAGTTCTTTAGCAATTGGTTTTCAGTTAGAGGGTGAATGTAAATGTCAGCACATGTGAAGAGACAGTCACAATGATGAACTGGGAAAAATATGTAGGAAAGCAGATATCAATAGGGGCATTAGGAAATCAGGAAACGTATAAAGTGAGTGATAGGATTAGATATTTTCAAAAGGCTTGAGGTTAAATATATAATCTTAGGAAGAAACAAATATGTAGTAACCAATTGGATTGACATTTGAGAGCAGTAGGCACCCTGGACATAGATGCTTTTAGTAATCCATGGTCACTTCCCATTTAGGCTTTGGTACAATCATATGTGTGACCTTTGCATTTTGTGTACAGAATACTACTGTGGTAAAATGTATATGTAGATCAGGTGACATGAGTATTTCTTGCACCATAAAGGGGAGTAATATTCTGGAAACTTATAAATTAGTACTGGGGATACAAATAGGTGTACCTTGTGTTGATGATTATTGAGATGATGCATGAATAGACCATATTGTGAATAAAGTATGTAACTGGATCCAACATTAAATAATGGTTTGAGTTTGCATCTGAAAATATATTGGAAATCTTATATTGATATATATACCATCATTCCAACGAGTTATATATGCAATGGTATTATTAGGGTTACGGTTTATCGTGAAGAGTGAGTTTTGCTTCAAAAATGATTATGGAATCGAAAATAATGTGTTTAGAAAGAAGTCTAGTGAAAAGACCAGTAAAGAAACATGGAGGAATACATGTGTTCTGAAGTAGTAAGTAATTGAAAGTGAACCAAATGCCAAAAAAATTTGTGAAGTTGTGGATGAAAAAATACATCCTATGATGTCCATAAACTGAAGAAATAGTAATGTACCAGTGTTGAGTAAAAATGAACTTCAAATTACACATCATGTCCCATAGCAATCTACTTGCATTAATGTTAAACTGGGTCAGTTACTGTAGAAATATTAGGATTTTTAAGCACCATCCACTGAACTTAGTTTTCAGTAGTAGGAAACCAAAATATATTTCAGGTGTATGAATATTACTGAGAATAATCTTGTGAAAATTTGAATTTAAATGAACATAAATGAATATGAATGAATTTAGGGAGTGTATAATAAGACACATATTTTTCATATTTTTTTAAAATCTGGAGAATATACACACACACACACACACACGCACACACACACACACACACACGCACACACACACACATTAATATTTAGCAATATATATGCCAATCGATATTCATCATGAAATATAATTCATTCACAAATCCAAAAATATTCATTTTACTGAACATGGATTTATGTATAGTGTTTTTCACTAGGAAGCTCACCCATAGGTGGAATTTTCAGTTCCATCATTATTTAGGGAAAGTCATCTCTTCTCACAATTTTTATATTCCAAAGCCAGTGATCTTTCAGGAATGTACGTGTGATACCAGGTAGGATATTGTATATGCATAAAAAAATTACATGTGCTGAATAGGATACAGAGAAAGGGAGACAGGAATTTACATATGTGATAACTTTAAAAAATCATGGAGAAATATTAAAATGAAAAGTTTACTAAATTTAAAACACATACTCTTGATAAAGCAGAAGACAAATACAAATATACACCATGCTTCCTATGAAAGGACTGTACTTCTATTCAGTTAGGTTTTTTTTTCTCCATGATATTAGGATTAGTAGTCAGAGTCTAGTAGGGTATGGGTTAGTGTCAGGGATTCAGTATTTCAAATGGAAAATAGGAAAATGAATCTAATGTGTATGCAAACATGTGATACACAAAAATCTTCCCTCTCTTATCCAGAACAATGCCTTGACATAACCATCGCTAAAAGTAAGACACAATTAGAGGAGAGGAGTTAGAAATCCTGTGAATACATATGTGGAATAAAAAATGCTCAGGAGTTCACAACACTGGAGGTGGTAAAAGAGTTTACAAAAGTATGGGAGAGGGTAAACACTCCAGAAACATGGAGCTGTGCTGACCTAAAGACTTATTGAGAAACTTCCTCTGAGGTTAGGCACAAGAAATATATGTATGGCAATATGTAAATCAATGGTTCTGCAACTGATGTGATTCTGCAATCTGTATACGGAGTAAAAATGGGAGCTCATATCCCACTTGAATCAAAGTGTGAAATATCCCACTTGAATCAAAGTGTGAAATATGATATATCAAGAAGTATGTAATGTTTTGAACAACCTACAATGAAAATTAATTAAAAAAAGAAAAAGAAATATATGTAATTGTCAGGAGATTTAGCTTCGTTTATAGTGACACCAAAAATCTGGGTCTGCATCTATGTGACCTGGAGGACATGGTTCTTTATTTTGTAATGAACATGAGGCAGCAGGTCTGAATTCTCCCTTTGTAGGTAAACTGTTGCCACTGGGAGCTAAGTGTCTTCCCGTGTGGTCTGTGAAGCCATTTGGTCATCCTCCACTTTTCAGGGTGTTTCTTACTGCTGCACTGGGAATTTGGTATTTGCTTCACGAAATACAATATGTTCAACTGGGACACAATGCTGGAGGGAGTTCTGTCATGTGTGGTTGGTCAGGGTCAGAAAGAGAATGTATGAACCAGGCTTCTATCCCACATAGCTTTCCCCTTGACTATAGCAACCTGATTCTGAACATTGCCCTGAAACCTCTACATATAACAAGATGCCTTTACATATAAAGGTCTGCTGCCTGCACCATGTCAGTCGAAAGTTTTGGAAGCCAATGGAAGATCCAGGTGGTCCTACCAAAAATATTTATTTACACACCTACAGTCCACTGCTCTACACCCACTACCCAGCAGGCTCCAACTTACTGGCATTTCTGTTCTACACCATTTTCACGAAACTCAGTCAATCAAGGCACTGTTTGTTATACTCATGATCAGCAACAGGATATCTAAAGGTTATCCAGTGCCACCTGGTCATGGGGATTTCAAAAATTTCATGGTATTAATCTAGTCATTTTTCAAGAATGAAGTTGGAGGCACTGTGGGTTTCATTTAATTCAGGAACCATTAAATGGTGAGGAAGCTCATTTCTATGAAAGCTCTGGAGAACACTCACAGGCAAGCCTTCCCAAAGAGTGGCCAAAAGGACACATGAATCCAGGCCCATTGAGGTATACAATGTGAGGTACATGTGTGTTTGGACTCTCAACTATGGCTACCAAGTCTTTAAGAATTAAATCATGTGATATCCTGGCTCAGAATCCCTGAGCTCTGTGGAAAGCCATCCTGGGCCTAGATCTCAGTTTCCAAAACCGATTCTCATGCGTGGTCTCCTAAAATCCCAACACTATTCATGGCAATAGTTCTCTGAGGTCAGTTACAGAACTCAGTCTCTAAGGGGAATCACACCAGAGTTCAAGCCCTGGTGGACCCAGTCATCTCTTCCAACTACCACACAAATTACCACAATTAAAACAATAAACCTCCCATATGGCCCTCATCTTCTTTCATATAGACACTCATCATAATCTGGCTGGAGGTTTCCATGAGGGGCGCAGACCAAGACAGTGTCCCAAATAAGCTCCTTTGCCCCTCATTTGCCTAAAGTCAAGGTGGCCTGGACACCCATCCTGTGAACCAAAAGTGATCAAATAGGCCTGCCAGTAACACCGCTCCAATTTGAGGACTACTGTCTGTGGGGTTTAGATTCTTTATGTGAAATTTAGTCATGAGAAAACCCAAGAACAATGGGCTAGCCTCTGCAGGTTTTGTAGAACTCTTTTGACCCAAAGGATCCCATTCTCACTTGATGGAGGTCAGGAACCTTACAGAGGAAGTCGAGAGACTTCATCCCAATAATTGTTCTTTTGGCGAAATTTCTTTTGGATGCACACATGGTAACTTTCTTTAGATCCATCAGGTGGTGAGAATCTAAGCCACAGCCACACACAGGGCCAAGGGCCTGATTCAGACACATCCCTTTCCAAAGCAATTAAGGAAAGTGCCACAGGTATGCCCATTCATTTCCATTTGAAAGCTGTTTTCTTCAGGCTTCACAAAGGGGTGGCCTGAGGCAAAGACCTTCCTGACATTCAGGGCAACAGAACAATAGGTAAGCAAAAGGCCCAAAGCAGGATTTCTCCTCTGAGACTTTCCTGGTCACACTGATATCTGAGTTTTCTGAGATGCTCCCATCCCCTACAGCTATCCAGTACATGGCCATGTCACAGAGCTTGGAGGTGGTACATATCTTGGACACAAAACCATGGGCCTATTCTTGAGATTGGCCAGAATTCAGGACGAAAATAGAAACTTAGGAAGGTAGCAGGTGTTGCTCATCGATAAGGCAAGCTACAGTCCATTCATAAACGGGGCAATATGAATGCTGAGAAGCTTTCTACTAGACACGACACATCCATTGATGAATTCTCTTTTCTAATGTCTACAACCACGGAAACAGTGGAATACACAGACATAGAAACACTCGCCCTGTGAAAAGACTTACTAGAAACAGTCCACTTCAAATGAAACAAACCGACTGTCCTACCTATTCTCAGAAAATGAGACAAAACCACAAACCCACAACCACACCCACAAAGGCACCTCCTTCCCCTAAGTAGGTCTGTGAATATCCAGAGTGTCCTCTGACTTGTGGGCCATAATATGTTCCCCCAAAATGGCCTTTCCTGTCTCAGATCTTGTCTCCTTGGCCAACTCTGTGAACTTCTTAGGAGCCAACGGTGAGCTACTACCTGCTTTCTCATGAAAAGCCCTGCATCCGAGCTTTCCTGGCATTTGGCCTTCCTCACATCTGTAGGTACCAAAAAATACTGACCCTGTCCTTGGTAAATCCAAACAAGTGAGACCACTGGGACTGGGACTTGGATTGGCTCTGTGTGCCTGGCTTCCTGGATCCCACGTTCAGAGAGTTCCATCACCAAGAAAGTGAGGTGAGGTCACTTCCTTCCTGAACTGAATGAGGGCACTGTCTTGGCAGCCACTTTGTCCTAACTGTTGCTTCCAAGGGTCCCAAGAGATTGAGGCTGCCCCTACTTCCTGTGACATTTTCACAAGTTAGAATGGTATATCAACCAAAGGCACCCAGGAATAGATCTCCACACAGGCCTGGTTTGGTCCATGATCTCTACATTAAAAAAAATCTGATTCAGACACAACCTTTTATCCTGACCGGGTTGTTTGCCATGGAAGATGACTTTTGGTCTCTCAGGTCCTTTATTGCTTCCTACATCTTCTCCAGGGATCATTTCTGCATGGACCTTTGAGGTTCTCAGCAGGTGGAAGTTTTTCTACATTTCTGTATTGTAATATCAACTCCTTCCCTGCTCTTCTGTAAAGTTAGATTGAGGGAACAGTGTCCGGTTATGGTTAAAAACATGATCGATTTGGGTTAGAAATCATTTTGCTGGATGAATGATCGTATTGAGAACTTGCTATGTGTAGAAGAATATATAGGTGAAATATATGTATGAAAAAAGAAATCTAAGTCTGATTTGAAGCCCAGAAGGGCATTGGGCCCTTGATAGGGATACGTGGTGTTGAATTACGTTCTGCAGAGTTGTCTCAGATAAATCGATACACAATGGCATAGCACCTTGTATGTTGCATGAATTAATGTAGAAGGAACATCAAGTCAAAAAGGCATAGTCGGTAGTGAAAGGTTAATAAAATTAATAAAATAGGTACTTGTCACTTCCTGTTTTTCTGTATGCTTAACAAAACACTTTTGAAATCTTGAGAAATGTTTGCTAATCTTGTTCTAGAATGTACTGTTCCCAACAGCCGAACTGCAGAATGTACTCCCTCACTCGGTGTCATGCAAACCGCCCACTCGCCCTTACCCATGACTAAACTTCCCTCTCTTCCCTCTCCAAGGAAAGTATATAAGCTCTGCTTAAGCTGTTCTCAGAGGTCTCTGCTCTATTTAATTTAGCTCTGAGCTCCAGCATGCTGGACCACAAATAAACCCTTTGCTGTTGCATGAGACAGTCTCTTGGTAGTATCTTCCTCTGACACTCGCCTGACCTTTACATATTGAGGTTCCACTGAGTTCCAGCAGTGGCGGACGAGAGACCCCAACGGGCTCCTCTCGGAGCAAGTAAGGCGCCTCTTTCCGGTTTCAGGTTTCTTGTTAGGGCTTGGCAAAATTGCTGGCGATGAAGAGCCTGGGCTCTCTCCGACGGTGGCTGAGAGACGTGTCACAGAGACAAAGGGCACCTCTCTGGAGGACCCCGCAGAGAACTCGGGAAATCAAGGAACAATAGTCTTCTCGACTCAGTGATATTTTCTTTTAGATTCGTTATTGCCATACCATTGGGTTTTGCCGGCTACTCATTCCTGGTCTCAGTGTTGGACGTTCATTGCCTGTCTTTATGGTCTTGTCTTATCTGTGTCGTGTGTCCTTGCTTTTACTGTTTGTGGAACTTTCATTATGGAACAGAGCACGTCAATGCCTCTGTCCCTGAGCCTTGATCACTGGACCAAAGTCCGCTTAAGGGCTCAGAATCTTTCTTTTTTTAGTAAAACGCTGGACCTGGCAGAATCTCTGTGCCTCAGAATGGCCCATCTTTGGAGTCGTATGGCCCCTAGAAGGATCTTTCTACTTCCCACTAATTTAAAAAGTCAGAGGTATTGTCTTTCAGCCAGCGCCACATAGCCATCCGGATCAACAGCCATATATCTTAACTTGGCAGGACCTCTGCAAATCTCCTCCTCCATGGGTGAAGCCTTTCCTTGCCCCTACCTCTGCTCCTACTCCTTCCCCCATGATCTCTCAAACCCTCTCAACCTCCTCCTCCTCCACCCTCTGTTCTCCCTGAGTCACAGATTTGACTCTACTGGACTCTTCTCCCCCTCCTTATCCCCTGCCCTCGTCCCCTAACACACAACACACTCTAAGTGATTCCGCTGCTGCTGACTAAGCCTCTCTACCATTGGAGGAAGCTAAGCCGGTAATAGGATCTGACAATGGACCGATGTTCATGGCCCAGGTAAGTCAGGGGTTAGCCAGGAACCTGGGGATTAATTGGAAGTTAAATTGTGCTTATAGACCACAGAGTTCAAGACAAGTAGAAAGAATGAATAGAACCATTAAAGAGACCTTAACGAAATTAAGCTTAGAGACCAGCATAGGATTGGACTATGCTCCTGCCTTATGCAATGTTTCATGCAAGAAAAAATCCCTTTGTTTCTTTGAGTAACCTTACCACGTGTGAAATTCTTTATGGTGGCCCTCCTCCAGTAGGGGACCTAAGCCCAACTGTAAGACCTAAATATCCTTTCCACACCCCCTTGCTTGACAGACTTAAAGATCTTGAAAGAACTCAGTAATACCTGTGAAAACAGCTTTCCACTGCCTACCCAACTGGGAACCAGGGGATTCCACATCCATATCAAGTAAGAGATTTCATCTATGTAAGATGATATCAGGTGTCATCCCTGGTACCCCGCTGAAAAGGACCATACCAGGTGCTATTATAACACCTACAGTGGTAAACGTAAACAGAATCACTTCCAGGATCCATGCCTCTCATCTCAAGCCTGCTCCCTGTACAGAATCTTTCTGGAAACTGAAAAAGACTGGTAACAGTTTCAAATTGTGTATTCGCAATGTGAATAAGGTTATATACTCTCCCCTTGGCTACAGGTAGTCCTAACCCTCATCAGCCCATTAAGCAGTGATGGCTGATCACAAATCCTACTGGAAAAGAAGTATGGTCTATCTCGCATACAGCCCCCTTAGGGACCTGGTGGCCATCTCTCCACCCAGACATTTGTTAATTGGCTATAGGTATTTCCTATTGTGATATCACTGATGAAGAGGATCCCACTAAAATACCATTAAATCCCTTCTGTACCATAGATAATGGAAACAAACATTATGGATGTAGGGACACGCAAGCCAGATGCAGGTTGGCTAGTCTAGATTACTAAGTTTGCCTGGCAGACTATCAAAGCCACAAAGAGTAACGGCTGTGTGGGGGAAAAGCCGACTTTTTCTGTATGTTATGGGAATGTGTACATACAGGGGCTGCCTGATGGAACCCCAATTCTTCATCAAATTCAGTACACAGCATTGGCCACATTACCAATTAGACAACCAAAAACTATGGCACCCAGAGGGGTCTCTAGATCCTCAAATTTTGCGTGACCTTTTTGACTTCTGCAAGTGCTCAAAAGAGTGAAAGGAAATTCCCCTATGTGGAAGCCTTTTCCCTCCTTCACTCACATCCTGAACTATGCTTCTCCAATAGATCATTATCCTCAGCCTTCTGCTCCAGACCCTCTGCTGTCACTCCCATCTCAGCAACTTGATTTCTCCCCTCCAATAACTAGATCAGAAACCCAAAGCTCCACCAGTTCTCTGACCATCGCCCCCTTGCTGAGGTAGCAGGTACATAGGTACCGCTCCACCGACTCATTCCTCTCATCTCCTGTCAGTGCCCTCACCGGGTCCCACCAGGTCCTCTTACCAGCTAACCCAATGCTCAAACGAGCTGAGGAGAGCCCTGAGACCCTTATCCAAGATGTAATATAATTGGCCTTTAAAGTTGCTTTGTCATCACTGAAAACAGGTTACTAAAATTTAAAGTCCCTCACAGGATTTTGGGATCCTCACTCCCTTCTTTCACTCTGCTCTACCTGATCTACTGATCAAGTTTGCTGCTAGGAAATTCCCAATACCCTTTCGCATTATTCTTTTACATCTCGCTTTTCCCTCATTCTCAGATCCTCAGAGGTGCTCTCAGCCCCAACTTCCCCGTCTTTCCCCCTCTGTACCAGGCCCACAGAAAAGTCTTAAATGACCTTCTTCAGAAGTCTTCACCATGGCTGAGTTTTGAACTTTCAGCCAAACAGTCCCAATAAAGACTTTAATGTAGATAAACATTCTCTTTTGTATTGCCCTGTTCTACTTGGCCACTGGCTAAAAATCTCAGTACTTCTAAGCTAGACAATCCCTAACTAGTTTTTCACAAAATATGTGAACAAGTCCTCTGGCCTTCCGCTGGGGCTTCACAGAGATGGCTACATTTCTAAGATAAAGAAATTACCAACCGGGCTCCATGGTAACAGCTGGCAGGGGGGAAATAAGAAAGGGAAGAAAAAGCTCTCCTCCTCCCAGGTGTCCTTGAAAAGTTAACTTGCCCAGAACAGAAGGAAAAACAGAAACAAATACTGCTTTTTTAAACTTCTGAAGACTGTGAACTTCTGAGCCCCATCCCTTATATGTTGGGTACAAATTTCTGAAACTACCTAAACATGAGTTTCAGGGGATTAATTGATTACAATAGAAGCAATGCCCTCTGAATCCGGTTGCAACCAAATAGGACTGTTTCCCTCTCTTGAGTGCTATCTTAGGTGCCTTGCTTTGTCAGTGCCTACAACAGCATAATTCTATATACTTAAACATCGTTTATGTTTTCATGAAATGATCAAGATATGTGATAAATTGTGTAATGGTGCAGATGTTTCCCAGAGTGCTCTATCATGATGCAGGTTCATTTGAGGATCAAATAGGGGGGGCATACAACCGGTTCCACTGGGAACATATATCCCTCACTTTAGCCATCCTATTAGGAATAGGAGTTGCTGCACGGGTGGGCAGAGGAACCAGTGGCATTGTCCATGGGACACAAAAGATGACCCAATTAGAAGCAGCAATAGAGCAAAAGTAAGATATTAGAAACCTCCTTCAGGGCTTTGCATGAAACTTTAACCTCTCTCTCTGAAGTTGTTTTACAGAACAATTGAGGGTTGGACTTCCTCTTCATTAGAGAAGGGGGCCTTTGTGCTGCATTGAGGGAAGAATGTTGTTTTTATGCTGACTATACTGGAGTTGTAATAAAATCTATGAGTAAATTTAAAAGACACCTTGAAGAGCATCAACAAGTGAGAGAGGCCCAAAAAGGGTGGCTTGAGTCTTGGTTCACACAGTCCCCCTGGTTAACTACGTTTTTATCAACCCTGGCCGGTCCAATAATAATCCTCATATTATTGCGAACTATAAAACCCTGTTTGCTCAACCGTGTAATGTCTTTTCTCCAGGCTCAAATTGGACGAGTTAAACTTATGGTAATACCCCACTAGCAGACATTGAATGTGACACCCTCCAATGATCATTTTTATGATTAAAATTAGCCAGAAGAAGAAGTGGAAAATGAAATATTAATAAAATAGGTACTTGTCACATCTTGTTTTTCTGTATGCTTAACAGAACACTGTTGAAATCTTGAGAAATGTTTGCAAATATTTTTCCCAGAATGTTCTATCCCCAGCTGCCAAATTGCAGAATGTACTCCCTCTCCCAGTTGCATGCAAACCGCCCACTCGCCCTGACCCATCAATACAATTCCCTCCCTTCCCTCTGCAGGGAAAGTATATAAGCTCTACTTCAGCTATTCTCAGGGCTATCTGCTCTATTCAGGTGAGCTCTGAACCCCAGCATGCTGGACACCCAATAGACCCTTTGATGTTGCATGAGATAATCTGTTGGTAGTCTCCTCCTCTGAAGCTCGCACCACATTTACTTGGATGATTAAATGTAGAAGAGAACATCCAGTCAAAAAGGGATAGTCTGTAGCATTAGGAAGATAGTCAATAAGTTTAGGAAGAAGGGTGAGTATAAGATTTGGAACAAAAGTTTCTTAGCAATAGGATTTCGATTAGAGAGTGAATGTAAATGTCAGCACAGGTGAAGAGTCAGTCACAATGATGAACTGGGGAAAATATGTAGGAAAGCATATATCAATATAGACATTACAAAATCAGGCAGAGTATAAAGTGAGTGATAGGATTAGACATTTTGAACAGGGTTGAGTTTAAATATATAATCTTAGGAAGAAACAAATATGTAGTCACAAATAGGATTGACATTTGAGAGCATTGGGCAAATTTCAGGTGGATGAATATTTCTGAGAATAATCTTGTGAATAGTTGAATATAAATCCACATACATGAACATGAATGAATTTAGGGAGTAAATATAAGACACATATATTTCATATTTTGAAAAATCTGGAGAGTGTATATATATATATATATATATATATATATATATATATATATACATATATATACATATACATAAAACAAACACACAGACAAAAAAGTAGCAATATATAAGTCAATCAAAATTCATTATAAAATATATACCATCCACAGATCTAAAAATATTCATTTTACTGAACATGGATTTATGTATAATGCTGTTCAACTAGCAAGCTCACCCATAGGTTGAATATTCAGTTCCAACAGGGTTTAGTAGGAGTGATCTCTTCTAACAATTTGTATCTGCCAAGTCAGCCACCTCACAAGAATGTACGTGTGGTACCAGATAGGAATCTATATGTGCATATAAGAATACAGAGAAAGGGAGACAGGAATTCACATATTTGTTAACCTTAAAAATACTAGGACAACTATTTCAACAAACAATTGACTAGATTTATAACTCCAACTCTGTATCATGCAAAAGGCAAGTCCATCTATACACCATGCCTACTCTGAACTGCTTGTATTTCTATTCTTTATGGGTTATTTTTCTCCATCATATTAGGATTAGTAGTCAGAGTCTGGTAGGGTATGGGTTAGAGTCAGGTATTCAGTATTTTGAATTGAAAATAGGACACTGAATCCAATGTGTATGCAAATATATGCTACGGAAAAATCTTCCCACTCTCCTCCAGAACAATGCCTTGACATTACCTTCGCCCCAAGTAAGACACAATTAGAGGAGAAGAGTTAGAAAATCTGTGAATACATATCTAGAATGGAAAATGCTCCAGATTTCACATCTTTGGAGGTGGTAGAGGAGTTTGCAAAAGTAAGGGACAGGGTAAACACTCCACAAACATGGAGCTCTGCTGGCCAATAGACTTTTTGAGAATCTGCCTGTGAGGTTGGGCACTTGAAATATATGTTGTTGTCAGGAGCTTTAGCTTTATTTGTAGTGAAACCATCAAAGCTGTATCTGCATCTATGTGACCTGGAGGAAATGGTTACTTATTTTCAAATAAAAATGAGGCAGCACTGATGAATTCTCTTTTTGTAGGTAAACTTTGGCCACTGAGGGCTAAGGGTCTTCCCGTGTGGACTGTGAAACCAATGGTCATCCTCCAATTTTCGTGGTGTTTCTTGCTGCTGCACTGGGAGTTTGGTATTTGCTTCATGAAATACAACGAGTTCAAATGGGACACAGTGCTGAAGGGAGTTCTGTCAGGTGTGGTTGGCAGGGTCTCCAGGAGAATGCACCAACCAGGGTTTTATCTCAAGTAGCTTTCCCCCTTGACAATAGCAACATGATACTGAACATTGCTCTGAAACCTCTCCATATAAAAATATGCCTTTACATATATGGGTGTGATGGTTGCACCATGTCAGTCACAGCCATTTGGAAGCCAATGGAAGATCCACATGGCCCCACCACAGATGTTTTATCACACATTTGCATAACACAGCTCTAGGCCCACTACTTACCAGGCCCCAACATACTGGCATCTCTGTTCTACACCATTTTCATGAAACCCAGTCAATCAAGGCCCTGTCTGTTATACTCATGATCATCAACAGGACATCAAAGGTCCTCCAGTGCCAGCTGGTCATCGGAATTTCTAAAATTTCATGGTAATTATCTAGCATTTTTTCTCAGATGCATTTGGAGGCAATGTTGGTTTCAATTCATTCAGGAACCATTAAATGGTGAGGAAGCTAATTTCAGGGAAATCTCTGGAGCACTCTCACAGGCAAGTCTACCCAAAGAGTGGCCAAAAAGTCACATGAAACCAGGCCCATTGAGGTCTACAAAGCGAGGTCCAAGTGTGTTTTGAATCTCAATTATGCCTGCCAAGTCTTTCAGAATAAAATCATGTAATATCCTGGCTGTGATTCCCAGTGTTCTGTGGAAAGCCACTCTGGGCCTTGATCCCAGGTTCCAATGGCAACTCTCATTCCTGGCCTCCTAAAATCCCAACACAATTCATGTCAATACTTCTCTGAGGTCAGTTCCAGAACTCAGTCTCTAAGGAGAATCACAGCAGAATTCATGCCCAGGTGGACCCAGTCATCTCTTCCAACTGCCACACAAATGACCACAATTATAACCAAAACACTCCTATATGGCCCTCATCTTCTACCATAAAGATACTCATCATAACATCTGGATGGAGGTTTTCATGAGAGGCACATCCCAAGACAGTGTCCAAAATAAGCTCCCTTGCCCCTCATTTGCCGAATGACAGGGTGGCTTGGACACCCTTCCTGTGAACCAGGAGTGATCAAATAGGCCTGCCCTTAATACTGCTTCGCTTCTCCAATTTGAGGCTCTCTGACTGTGGGGTCTAGATTCTTTTTGTGAATTGGAGTCATGAGAAAAGCCAAGCACCTCTGCAGAGATTTGAAGAACTCATTTCACCCAAAGGATCCCTATTCTGACATGATGGATTTCAGAAACCTAACAAAGGAAGGCAATATAATTCATGCACATTGATTGAACGTTTTTCCATTTTGGTTTAGGTGCACATATGGGATCTTTCTTTACATCCATCAGGTGCTGAGAATCTAAGTCACAGCCTAAAACAGGGCAAAGGGCCTGAATCAGACACATCCTTTTCCAATGAAATTAAGCAAAGAGCCAGAGGTGATGCACATTCATTTCCATTTGAAAACTGTTTTCTTCAGGCTTAACAAAGGGGTTGCATGAGACATAGACCTTTCTGATATTCAGGGCAACAGAACAATAGGTAAGCAAAAGGCCCAAAGCAGGGTATCTCCACTGAGACTTTCCTGGTCACACTGATATCTGAGTTTTCTGAGATACGGGCCATTCCATTCAGGTATCCAGTACATGGCCATGTCAAAGACCTTGGATTTGGTACATATCTTGGACACATAACCATGAGCCTATTCTAGAGAGTGGCCAGAATTCAGGAAGAAAACAGGGACTTAGGAAGGTATTAGGTGTTGCCCGTGCATAAGGCAAGCCACACTCCATTCATAAATTGGGCAGGATGAATGCTGGGAAGCTTTATACTAGACATGACACATCCATTGCTGCATTCTCTTTTCTCATGTCTACTACCACAGGCACAGTGGGATACACAGACATGGAAACACTCACCTCGTCAAACGACTTACCAGAAACAGTTCACTCCAAAACAAACAAACCGCCATTCCTACCTATTTTCAGAACATGAGACAAACCACAAACCCACACCCACTCCCAAAAAGGCACCTCCTTCCCCAAGTAGGTGTGTGACTAACCAGAGTGTCCTCTGACTGGTGGCCGTACTCTGTTCTTCCGAAATGGCCTGTCCTCTCTCAGATCTGTTTTCCTTGGTGAAATCTGTAAAGTTGTAAGGAAAAAATGGAGAGCTACAACCTGCTTTCTCAGGAAAGTTCCCTCTTCAGAGCTCTCAAGGCATTTGGTAATCCTCACTTCAGTAGGTACCAAGAATGACTGACTCTATCCTTGCTAAATCCAAACAAGTGAGCCCACTGGGACTGGGACTGAAACTGCCTCTGGGGGCCTGGCTCCTTGGATACAAAGTTCAGAGAGTTCCATCACCAAGGAAATGAGGTATGTCACATTCTTTGGAACTGAATGAGGTCACTGCCTTGGCAAATGTATATCTTATGATGTACAAAAACTGAAGAAATAATAATGTACCAGTGTCGAATACAAATGAATGACAAATTACATATCATGTCCCATAGGATTCTACTTGCATTGATGTTAGACTGCGTCAGTTACTGTAGAATAATTAGGATTTGTATGCACCATTCACTGAAGTTAGTTTTCAGTACTAGGAAACAAATATGTATTTCAGGTGGATGAATATTTCTGATTATAATCTTGTGAAAAGTGGATTATAAATCCACATACATGAACATGAATGAATTTAGAGAGTGTATATTAGACACATATATTTCATATTTTGAAAAATTTGGAGAGTATATCTATATCTATATCTACATCTATACACACACACACACACACACACACAGACACACACAACACTCACAGACATTAAAAAGTACCAATATAAATGCCAATCGAAATTCATCAGTAAATATATATCATCCACAAATGCAAAAATATTTATTTTACTGAACATGAGTTAATGTATAATGTTGTTCTACTAGGACGCTCTCCTATAGGTTGAATTTTCATTTCCAACAGCATTAAGGAGGAGTGAACACTTCTCACAATTTGTATCTGCCAAGACAGCCACCTCACAAAAATGTACGTGTGATACCTGGTAGGATTCTATATATGCATATAAATATACATGTGTGAATAGGCTACAGAAAAGGGAAACAAGAATTCACATATTTGTTAAGTTTAAAAACACGTGGAGAATATTTCAATTAAAATTTGACTAGATTTATAACTCCTACCTTATATAATGCATATGTCAAGCCCAACTATACAACATGTCTCCTCTGAAGTGCTTGTATTTCCATTGTGTTGGGTTAATTTTCTCCATTATATTAGGATGAATAGTCTGAGTCTACTAGGTATGGGTTAGTGTCAGGGATTCAGTATTTCGAATGGAAAATTGGAAAATGAATCCAATGTGTATGTAAATATATGCTGCACAAATATCCTCCCGCTCTCATCCAGAACAATGCCTTGCCATTACCTTCACCCCAAGTAAGACACAATTAGAGGAGAAGAGTTACAAAATCAGTGAATACATATCTGGAATGGAAAATGCTCAGGAGTTCACAACCTTGGAGGTGGTAGTGGAGTTTCCAAAACTAAGGGACAGGGTAAACACTCCACAAACATGGAGCTCTGCTGGCCTAAAAACTTTTTGAGAAACTGCCTCTGAGCTTCCACACTTGAAATATATGTTGTTTTCAGGAGATTTGGATTCCTCTGTAGTGAGACCATCAAAGCTGGGTCTGCATCTAAGTGACCTGGAGGACATGGTTTCTTATTTTCCAATGAACAAGATGAAGCAGTGCTGAATCCTCTCTTTGTAGGTAAACTGAGGCCACTGGGGACTAAGTGTCTCCCCGTGTGGACTGTGATGCCATTTGGTCCTCCTCCAATTTGTGGTGTTTTTGTTGCTGCACTGTGAGTTTGGTATTTGTTTCACGAAATACTAGGAGCTAAACTGGGACACAGTGCTGGAGGGAGTTCTGTCACGTGTGGTGGGTCAGGGTCTGCAAGAGAATGCACCAACTAGGCTCCTATCTCTCACAGCTTGCCCCATTGCCCCCTTGTCCATATCAACCTGATTCTTAATTTTCCTCTGAAAACTCTCCATATAACAAGATGCCTTTACATATAAGGGTCTGCTGGCTGCACCATGTCAGTTACAAGACATTTGGAATCCAATGGTAGATCCACATGGCCCTACCATGGATGTTTTATCAAACACCTCCCCACCACTGCTCTAGACCCACTACTCAGCAGGCTCCAACTTACTGGCATCTCTGTTCTACACCATTTTCATGAAACTCAGTAAATCAAGGCACTGTCTGGTATACTCATGATGAGCAACAGGACATCCAATATTTCTCCAGTGCCACCTGGTCATAGGAATTTCTAAAATTTCATGGTATTTATCTAGCCATTTTTCAAGCATGAAGTTGGAGGCACTGTGGGTTTCAGTTCATTCAGCAAACATTAAATGGTGAGGAAGCTCATTTCAATGAAATCTCTGGAGAACTCTCACAGGCACGGCTTCCCAAAGAGTGGACAAAAGGTCACATTAGGCCAGGCCCATTGAGGTCTACAATGTGAGGTCCATGTGTGTTTTGACTCTCAACTATGGCTGCCATTTCTTTAAGAATAAAATCATGTGATATCCTTGCTGAGATTCCCAGGCCTCTGTGGAAATCCACCCGGGGCCGAGGTCTCAGTTTCCAAGAGCGACTTTCATGCGTGGCCTCTTAAAATCCCAACAAAATTCATGGCAATGCTTCTCTGAGTTCAGTTCCAAAACCCAGTATCTAAGGGGAATCACACCAGAGTTCAAGCCCACGTGGACCCAGTCATTTTTTCCAATGCCACACAAATGACCAAAATTAAACCCAAAACACTCCCACATGGCCCTCATCTTATTCCATAGAGTCAATCATCTTAACCTCTGGCTGGAGGTTTCCATGAGGGGCGCAGCCCAAGACAGTGTCCAAAATCAGCTCGTTTGCCCCTCATTTGCCTAAAGTCAGGGTAGCCTGGACACCGTTTCTGTGAACCAGGAGTGAACAAATAAGCCTGCCGTTAATAGTTGTGTGTTTCTCCAATTTGAGGCCTACTGATTTTAGGTATCGATTCTTTATGTGATTTAGAGTCATGCGAAAACACAAGCACCTCTGCAGGGCTTTGAAGAACTCATTTGACCCAAAGAATCCCTATTGTCATTTGATAGAGTGCAGGAACCTAACAGAGGAAGGCAAGAGACTTCATCCACAATGAATGATATTTTTTGCCATTTTGGTTTTGGAAGCTCACATGGGATCATTCTTAAGATCCCTCAGGTGCTGAAAATCTAAGTCACAGCCACACACAGGTCCAAGAGGCTGATAAAGAGCCACAGGTGAGGCCCATTCATTTCCATTTGAAAACTGTTTTCTTCAGGCTTCACAAAGGGGTGGCCTGAGGCAAAGACCTTCCTGACATTCAGTGAAACACAACAATAAGTAAGCAAATGGCCCAAAGCAGGGTTTCTGCACTGAGACTTTCCTGGTCACACTGATATCTGAGTTTTCTGAGATGCTCGCCATTCTCTTCAGCTATCCAGTACATGGCCATGTCACAGAGCTTGTAGGTGGTACATATTTTGGACACAAATCCATGAGCCTATTCTGGAGAGTGGCCAGAATTCAAGAAGAAAACAACAACTTAGAAAGATAGCAGGTGTTGCACATCGATAAGACAAGCTGCAGTCCATTCATATATTGGGCAGGATGAATTATGGGAAGATTTATACTAGACAGGACACATCCATTAATGCATTCTCTTTTCTAATGTCTACAACAACGGACACAGTGGGATACACAGAAACAGAAACACTCGCCGTGTCAAATGACTTACTAGAAACTGTCCACTCCAAACCAAACAAACCGCCTTTCCTATCTATTCTCAGAACATGAGACAAAACAACAAACCCACACCCACTCCCACAAAGGCACCTCCTTCCCCCAAGTAGGTCTGTGACTATCCGGAGTGTCCTCTGACTGGTGGGCCATACTATGTTCCCCCGAAATGGCCTGTCTTCTCTCTGATCTTGTTTCCTTGACCAACTCTGTGAAGATGTCAGGAAAAAGTGGTTAGCCACTACCTGTTTTCTCAGGAAAGGTCCATCTTCAGAGCTCTCCTGGCATTTGGCCATCCTCACATCATTAGGTACCAAGAAAACTGACTCTGTCCTTGGTAAATCCAAACAAGTGAGCCCACTGGGACTGGGACTGGGACTGCCTCTGGGTGCCTGGCTTCTTGGATACCAAGTTCAGAGAGTTCCATCACCAAGGAAATGAGGTATGTCACATTCTTTGGAACTGAATGAGGTCACTGCCTTGGCAACCACTTTGTCCTAACAGTTGCTTCCAAGGGTAACATAAGATGGAGGTTGCCCCTACTTCCTGTGACACTTTCATAAGGTAGAATGTATATCACCATTGGCACCCGGGAACAGATCTCCACTCAGCCCTGGTTTGGTCCATCTTCTGTACAATAAGAAGAGAGAGACGCAGATTCAGACACATCCCTTCATCCTGACCAGGTTGTTTGCCATGGAAGATGACTTTTGCTCTCTCAGGTGCTTCATACCTGCCTACAACTTCTCCAGGTATCATTTGTGCATGGACATTTGAGGTTCTCATCAGGTGGAAGGTCCCCAACTTTCCTGTATTGTAAGAACCACTCTGTCCCTGCTCTTCTGTAAAATGATTGAGGGAACAGTGTATACTTGGGGTTAAAAACAGGTTTGATTTGGATTACGAGTGATTCTGTGTGATGAATAATGGTATTGGGAACCTGCAATATTTACAAGAATATAGAGGTGAAATATCAGTAGGAAAACAGAAATCTAGGTATGATTTGAAGCCCAGAAGGGTTTTGCCCTTGATTGGGATACTTAGCTTTGAATGATGTTCTGCAAGGATGCCTCAGATAATTCGATATACAATGGCATAGGACCTTGTACATTGGATGATTGAATTTAGAAGAGAACATCCAGTCAAAAAGGGATATTCAGTAGGATTAGCAAGATAGTCGGTAGGTTTAGGAAGAAGAGTGAGTATAGGATTTGGACCAAAAGTTCTTTAGCAATAGACTTTCGGTTGTTGAGTGAATGTAAATGTCAGCACATATGAAGAGTCAGTCACTATGTTGAACTGGGGAAAATATGTAGAAAAGCAGATATCAATAGAAACATTACGAAATCAGGCAAAGTATAAAGTGAGTGATAGAATTAGACATTTTCAACAGGGTTGAGTTTGAATATATAAATTAGGAAAAAAACAAATATGTAGTGACCAATAGGATTGACAATTGACAGCATTAGGCAACCTGGACATGGATGTTTTTAGAAATCCATGTTCACTTTCCATTTAGGCTTTGGTACAATCATAAGTGTGACCTTTCCATTTTTTGTCCAGAATATTACTGTGATAATGAGGTGACATGAGTATTTCTTTCACCATTACTGGGAGCAATATATTGAAGATGTAAAATGAGAATCGGGGGTACAAAGAGGTGTACCCTGTTTCTAGGAACATAGAGAAAAAGCATGAATAGACCATACTGTGAATAAATAATATAACTTTTTTGAACTTTAAATAATGAATTGAACTGATATCTGAAAAATTAAAGGAAATCGTATATTGATATACAATCATTCATTCCAACCAGGTATATATGTAATGGAAATATTTGTGTTTAGGTTTATCATGAAGAGTGTGTGAGTTTTGCTTCAAAATGATTATGGAAATTCAAAATAATGTGTTTGGAAAGAAGTCTCATGAAAAGACCAGTCAAGAAACCCTGACAATACATGTGTTCTGAAGCAATAAGTGGTGAAAGTTGAAACAAATGCTTATTAATATGTGAACTTGTGGATGAAATGTATATCCTGTGATGTGCAAAAACTGAAGAAACAATAATGTACCAGTGTCGAATACAAATGAATGACAAATTACATATCATGTCCCATAGGAGTCTACTTGCATTGATGTTAGACTGGGTCAGTTACTGTAGAATAATTAGGATTTGTATGCACCATTCACTGAAGTTAGTTTTCAGTACTAGGAAACAAATATGTATTTCAGGTGGATGAATATTTCTGATTATAATCTTGTGAAAAGTGGATTATAAATCCACATACATGAACATGAATGAATTTAGAGAGTGTATATTAGACACATATATTTCATATTTTGAAAAATTTGGAGAGTATATCTATATCTATATCTATATCTCTATATATACACAAACACACACACAACATTCACAGACATTAAAAAGTACCAATATAAATGCCAATCGAAATTCATCAGTAAATATGTATCATCCACAAATGCAAAAATATTTATTTTACTGAACATGAGTTAATGTATAATGTTGTTCTACTAGGACGCTCTCCTATAGGTTGAATTTTCATTTCCAACAGCATTTAGGAGGAGTGAACTCTTCTCACAATTTGTATCTGCCAAGACAGCCACCTCACAAAAATGTACGTGTGATACCTGGTAGGATTCTATATATGCATATAAATATACATGTGTGAATAGGCTACAGAAAAGGGAAACAAGAATTCACATATTTGTTAAGTTTAAAAACACATGGAGAATATTTCAATTAAAATTTGACTAGATTTATAACTCCTACCTTATATAATGCAAATGTCAAGTCCAACTATACAACATGTCTCCTCTGAAGTGCTTGTATTTCCATTGTGTGGTTAATTTTCTCCATTATAATAGGATGAATAGTCTGAGACTACTAGGTATGGGTTAGTTTCAGGGATTCAGTATTTCGAATGGAAAATTGGAAAATGAATCCAATGTGTATGTAAATATATGCTGCACAAATATCCTCCCGCTCTCATCCAGAACAATGCCTTGACATTACCTTCACCCCAAGTAAGACACAATTAGAGGAGAAGAGTTACAAAATCAGTGAATACATATCTGGAATGGAAAATGCTCAGGAGTTCACAACCTTGGAGGTGGTAGAGGAGTTTCCAAAACTAAGGGACAGGGTAAACACTCCACAAACATGGAGCTCTGCTGGCCTAAAAACTTTTTGAGAAACTGCCTCTGAGCTTCCACACTTGAAATATATGTTGTTTTCAGGAGACTTGTATTCCTCTGTAGTGAGACCATCAAAGCTGGGTCTGCATCTATGTGACCTGGAGTACATGGTTTCTTATTTTCCAATGAACAAGATGAAGCAGTGCTGAATCCTCTCTTTGTAGGTAAACTGAGGCCATTGGGGACTAAGTGTCTCCCCGTGTGGACTGTGATGCCATTTGGTCCTCCTCCAATTTGTGGTGTTTTTGTTGCTGCACTGTGAGTTTGGTATTTGTTTCACGAAATACTAGGAGCTAAACTAGGACACAGTGCTGGAGGGAGTTCTGTCACGTGTGGTGGGTCAGGGTCTGCAAGAGAATGCACCAACTAGGCTCCTATCTCTCAGAGCTTGCCCCATTGCCCCTTGTCCATATCAACCTGATTCTTAATTTTCCTCTGAAAACTCTCCATATAACAAGATGCCTTTACATATAAGGGTCTGCTGGCTGCACCATGTAAGTTACAAACCATTTGGAATTCAATGGTAGATCCACATGGCCCTACCACGGATGTTTTATCAAACACCTCCCCACCACTGCTCTAGACCCACTACTCAGCAGGCTCCAACTTACTGGCATCTCTGTTCTACACCATTTTCATGAAACTCAGTAAATCAAGGCACTGTCTGGTATACTCATGATGAGCAACAGGACATCCAATGTTTCTCCAGTGCCACCTGGTCATAGGAATTTCAAAAAATTCATGGTATTTATCTAGCCTTTTTTCAAGCATGAAGTTGGAGGCACTGTGGGTTTCAGTTCATTCAGCAAACATTAAATGGTGAGGAAGCTCATTTCAATGAAATCTCTGGAGAACTCTCACAGGCACGGCTTCCCAAAGAGTGGACAAAAGGTCACATTAGGCCAGGCCCATTGAGGTCTACAATGTGAGGTCCATGTGTGTTTTGACTCTCAACTATGGCTGCCATTTCTTTAAGAATAAAATCATGTGATATCCTTGCTGAGATTCCCAGGCCTCTGTGGAAATCCACCCGGGGCCTAGGTCTCAGTTTCCAAGAGCGACTTTCATGCGTGGCCTCTTAAAATCCCAACAAAATTCATGGCAATGCTTCTCTGAGTTCAGTTCCAAAACCCAGTCTCTAAGGGGAATCACACCAGAGTTCATGCCCACGTGGACCCAGTCATTTTTTCCAATGCCACACAAATGACCAAAATTAAAACCAAAACACTCCCACATGGCCTTCATCTTATTCCATATAGTCAATCATCTTAACCTCTGGCTGGAGGTTTCCATGAGGGGCGCAGCCCAAGACAGTGTCCAAAATCAGCTGGTTTGCCCCTCATTTGCCTAAAGTCAGGGTAGCCTGGACACCGTTTCTGTTAACCAGGAGTGAACAAATAAGCCTGCCGTTAATACTTCTGTGTTTCTCCAATTTGAGGCCTACTGATATTAGGTATCGATTCTTTATGTGATTTAGAGTAATGCGAAAACACAAGCACCTCTGCAGGGCTTTGAAGAACTCATTTGACCCAAAGAATCCCTATTCTCATTTGATGGAGTGCAGGAACCTAACAGAGGAAGGCAAAAGACTTCATCCACAATGAATGATATTTTTTGCCATTTTGGTTTTGGAAGCTCACATGGGATCATTCTTAAGATCCATCAGGTGCTGAGAATCTAAGTCACAGCCAAACACAGGTCCAAAAGGTTGATAAAGAGCCACAGGTGAGGCCCATTCATTTCCATTTGAAAACTGTTTTCTTCAGGCTTCACAAAGGGGTGGCCTGAGGCAAAGACCTTCCTGACATTCAGTGAAACACAACAATAAGTAAGCAAATGGCCCAAAGCAGGGTTTCTGCACTGAGACTTTCCTGGTCACACTGATATCTGAGTTTTATGAGATGCTCGCCATTCTCTTCAGCTATCCAGTACATGGCCATGTCACAGAGCTTGGAGGTGGTACATATTTTGGACACAAATCCATGAGCCTATTCTGGAGAGTGGCCAGAATTCAGAAAGAAAACAACAACTTAGAAAGATAGCAGGTTTTGCACATCGATAAGACAAGCTGCAGTCCATTCATATATTGGGCAGGATGAATTATGGGAAGATTTATACTAGACAGGACACATCCATTAATGCATTCTCTTTTCTAATATCTACAACAACGGACACAGTGGGATACACAGAAAGAGAAACACTCGCCATGTCAAATGACTTACTAGAAACTGTCCACTCCAAACCAAACAAACCGCCTTTTCTATCTATTCTCAGAACATGAGACAAAACAACAAACCCACACCCACTCCCACAAAGGCACCTCCTTCCCCCAAGTACGTCTGTGACTATCCGGAGTGTCCTCTGACTGATGGGCCATACTATGTTCCCCCGAAATGGCCTGTCTTCTCTCAGATCTTGTTTCCTTGACCAACTCTGTGAAGATGTCAGGAAAAAGTGGTTAGCCACTACCTGTTTTCTCAGGAAAGGTCCATCTTCAGAGCTCTCCTGGCATTTGGCCATCCTCACATCATTAGGTACCAAGAAAACTGACTCTGTCCTTGGTAAATCCAAACAAGTGAGCCCACTGGGACTGGGACTGGGACTGCCTCTGGGTGCCTGGCTTCTTGGATACCAAGTTCAGAGAGTTCCATCACCAAGGAAATGAGGTATGTCACATTCTTTGGAACTGAATGAGGTCACTGCCTTGGCAACCACTTTGTCATAACAGTTGCTTCCAAGGGTAACATAAGATGGAGGTTGCCCCTACTTCCTGTGACACTTTCATAAGGTAGAATGTATATCACCATTGGCACCCGGGAACAGCTCTCCACTCAGCCCTGGTTTGGTCCATCTTCTGTACAATAAGAAGAGAGAGAGGCAGATTCAGACACATCCCTTCATCCTGACTAGGTTGTTTGCCATGGAAGATGACTTTTGCTCTCTCAGGTGCTTCATACCTGCCTACAACTTCTCCAGGTATCATTTGTGCATGGACATTTGAGGTTCTCATTAGGTGGAAGGTCCCCAACTTTCCTGTATTGTAAGAACCACTCTGTCCCTGCTCTTCTGTAAAATGATTGAGGGAACAGTGTATACTTGGGGTTAAAAACAGGTTTGATTTGGATTACGAGTGATTCTGTGTGATGAATAATGGTATTGGGAACCTGCAATATTTACAAGAATATAGAGGTGAAATATAAGTAGGAAAACAGAAATCTAGGTATGATTTGAAGCCCAGAAGGCTTTTGCCCTTGATTGGGATACTTAGCTTTGAATGATGTTCTGCAAGGATGCCTCAGATAATTCGATATACAATGGCATAGGACCTTGTACATTGGATGATTGAATTTAGAAAAGAACATCCAGTCAAAAAGGGATATTCAGTAGGATTAGGAAGATAGTCGGTAGGTTTAGGAAGAAGAGTGAGTATAGGATTTGGACCAAAAGTTCTTTAGCAATAGTCTTTCGGTTGTTGAGTGAATGTAAATGTCAGCACATATGAAGAGTCAGTCACTATGTTGAACTGGGGAAAATATGTAGAAAAGCAGATATCAATAGAAACATTACGAAATCAGGCAAACTATAAAGTGAGTGATAGAATTAGACATTTTCAACAGGGTTGAGTTTGAATATATAAATTAGGAAAAAAACAAATATGTAGTGACCAATAGGATTGACAATTGACAGCATTAGGCAACCTGGACATGGATGTTTTTAGAAATCCATGTTCACTTTCCATTTAGGCTTTGGTACAATCATAAGTGTGACCTTTCCGTTTTTTGTCCAGAATATTACTGTGATAATGAGGTGACATGAGTATTTCTTTCATCATTTCTGGGAGCAATATATTGAAGATGTAAAATGAGAATCGGGGGTATAAAGAGGTGTACCCTATTTCTAGGTACATAGAGAAAAAGCATGAATAGACCATACTGTGAATAAATAATATAACTTTTTTGAACTTTAAATAATGAATTGAACTGATATCTGAAAAATTAAAGGAAATCGTATATTGATATACAATCATTCATTCCAACCAGGTATATATGTAATGGAAAGATTTGTGTTTAGGTTTATCATGAAGAGTGTGTGAGTTTTGCTTCAAAATGATTATGGAAATTCAAAATAATGTGTTTAGAAAGAAGTCTCATGAAAAGACCAGTCAAGAAACCCTGACAATACATGTGTTCTGAAGCAAGAAGTGGTGAAAGTTGAAGCAAATGCTTATTAATATGTGAACTTGTGGATGAAATGTATATCCTGTGATGTGCAAAAACTGAAGAAACAATAATGTACCAGTATCGAATACAAATGAATGACAAATTACATATCATGTCTCATAGGAGTCTACTTGCATTGATGTTAGACTGGGTCAGTTACTGTAGAATAATTAGGATTTGTATGCACCATTCACTGAAGTTAGTTTTCAGTACTAGGAAACAAATATGTATTTCAGGTGGATGAATATTTCTGATTATAATTTTGTGAAAAGTGGATTATAAATCCACATACATGAACATGAATGAATTTAGAGAGTGTATATTAGACACATATATTTCATATTTTGAAAAATTTGGAGAGTATATCTATATCTATATCTATATCTATACACACACACACACACACACACACACACACAACACTCACAGACATTAAAAAGTACCAATATAAATGCCAATCGAATTTATCAGTAAATATGTATCATCCACAAATGCAAAAATATTTATTTTACTTAACATGAGTTAATGTATAATGTTGTTCTACTAGGACGCTCTCCTATAGGTTGAATTTTCATTTCCAACAGCATTTAGGAGGAGTGAACTCTTCTCACAATTTGTAAATGCCAATACAGCCACCTCACAAAAATGTACGTGTGATACCTGGTAGGATTCTATATATGCATATAAATATACATGTGTGAATAGGCTACAGAAAAGGGAAATAAGAATTCACATCTTTGTTAAGCTTAAAAACACATGGAGAATATTTCAATTAAAATTTGACTAGATTTATAACTCCTACCTTATATAATGCAAATGTCAAGTCCAACAATACAACATGTCTCCTCTGAAGTACTTGTATTTCTAATGTGTTGGGTTAATTTTCTCCATTATATTAGGATGAATAGTCTGAGTCTACTAGGTATGGGTTAGTGTCAGGGATTCAGTATTTCGAATGGAAATTTGGAAAATGAATCCAATGTGTATGTAAAAATATGCTGCACAAATATCCTCCCGCTCTCATCCAGAACAATGCCTTGACATTACCTTCACCCCAAGTAAGACACAATTAGAGGAGAAGAGTTACAAAATCAGTGAATACATATCTGGAATGGAAAATGCTCAGGAGTTCACAACCTTGGAGGTGGTAGAGGAGTTTCCAAAACTAAGGGACAGGGTAAACACTCCACAAACATGGAGCTCTGCTGGCCTAAAAACTTTTTGAGAAACTGCCTCAGAGCTTCCACACTTGAAATATATGTTGTTTTCAGGAGATTTGGATTCCTCTGTAGTGAGACCATCAAAGCTGGGTCTGCATCTATGTGACCTGAAGGACATGGTTTCTTATTTTCCAATGAACAAGATGAAGCAGTGCTGAATCCTCTCTTTGTAGGTAAACTGAGGCCACTGGGGACTAAGTGTCTCCCCGTGTGGACTGTGATGCCATTTGGTCCCCCTCCACTGTTTGTGGTGTTTTTGCTGCTGCACTGTGAGTTTGGTATTTTTTTCACGAAATACTAGGAGCTAAACTGGGACACAGTGCTGGAGGGAGTTCTGTCACGTGTGGTGGGTCAGGGTCTGCAAGAGAATGCACCAACTAGGCTCCTATCTCTCACAGCTTGCCCCATTGCCCCCTTGTCCATATCAACCTGATTCTTAATTTTCCTCTGAAAACTCTCCATATAACAAGATGCCTTTACATATAAGGGTCTGCTGGCTGCACCATGTCAGTTACAAGACATTTGGAATCCAATGGTAGATCCACATGGCCCTACCACGGATGTTTTATCAAACACCTCCCCACCACTGCTCTAGACCCACTACTCAGCAGGCTCCAACTTACTGGCATCTCTGTTCTACACCATTTTCATGAAACTCAGTAAATCAAGGCACTGTCTGGTATACTCATGATGAGCAACAGGACATCCAATGTTTCTCCAGTGCCACCTGGTCATAGGAATTTCAAAAATTTCATGGTATTTATCTAGCCATTTTTCAAGCATGAAGTTGGAGGCACTGTGGGTTTCAGTTCATTCAGCAAACATTAAATGGTGAGGAAGCTCATTTCAATGAAATCTCTGGAGAACTCTCACAGGCACGGCTTCCCAAAGAGTGGACAATAGGTCACATTAGGCCAGGCCCATTGAGGTCTACAATGTGAGGTCCATGTGTGTTTTGACTCTCAACTATGGCTGCCATTTCTTTAAGAATAAAATCATGTGATATCCTTGCTGAGATTCCCAGGCCTCTGTGGAAATACACCCGGGGCCTAGGTCTCAGTTTCCAAGAGCGACTTTCATGCGTGGCCTCTTAAAATCCCAACAAAATTCATGGCAATGCTTCTCTGAGTTCAGTTCCAAAACCCAGTATCTAAGGGGAATCACACCAGAGTTCAAGCCCACGTGGACCCAGTCATTTTTTCCAATGCCACACAAATGACCAAAATTAAAACCAAAACAATCCCACATGGCCCTCATCTTATTCCATAGAGTCAATCATCTTAACCTCTGGCTGGAGGTTTCCATGAGGGGCGCAGCCCAAGACAGTGTCCAAAATCAGCTCGTTTGCCCCTCATTTGCCTAAAGTCAGGGTAGCCTGGACACCGTTTCTGTGAACCAGGAGTGAACAAATAAGCCTGCCGTTAATACTTCTGTGTTTCTCCAATTTGAGGCCTACTGATTTTAGGTATCGATTCTTTATGTGATTTAGAGTCATGCGAAAACACAAGCACCTCTGCAGGGCTTTGAAGAACTCATTTGACCCAAAGAATCCCTATTCTCATTTGATGGAGTGCAGGAACCTAACAGAGGAAGGCAAGAGACTTCATCCACAATGAATGAAATTTTTTGCCATTTTGGTTTTGGAAGCTCACATGGGATCATTCTTAAGATCCATCAGGTGCTGAGAATCTAAGTCACAGCCAAACACAGGTCCAAGAGGCTGATAAAGACACATCCCTTTCCAAAGCAATTAAGCAAAGAGCCACAGGTGAGGCCCATTCATTTCCATTTGAAAACTGTTTACTTCAGGCTTCACAAAGGGGTGGCCTGAGGCAAAGACCTTCCTGACATTCAGTGAAACACAACAATAAGTAAGCAAATGTCCCAAAGCAGGGTTTCTGCACTGAGACTTTCCTGGTCACACTGATATCTGAGTTTTATGAGATGCTCGCCATTCTCTTCAGCTATCCAGTACATGGCCATGTCACAGAGCTTGGAGGTGGTACATATTTTGGACACAAATCCATGAGCCTATTCTGGAGAGTGGCCAGAATTCAGGAAGAAAACAACAACTTAGAAAGATAGCAGGTGTTGCACATCGATAAGACAAGCTGCAGTCCATTCATATATTGGGCAGGATGAATTATGGGAAGATTTATACTAGACAGGACACATCCATTAATGCATTCTCTTTTCTAATGTCTACAACAACGGACACAGTGGGATACACAGAAACAGAAACACTCGCCGTGTCAAATGACTTACTAGAAACTGTCCACTCCAAACCAAACAAACCGCCTTTCCTATCTATTCTCAGAACATGAGACAAAACAACAAACCCACACCCACTCCCACAAAGGCACCTCCTTCCCCCAAGTACGTCTGTGACTATCCGGAGTGTCCTCTGACTGGTGGGCCATACTATGTTCCCCCGAAATGGCCTGTCTTCTCTCAGATCTTGTTTCCTTGACCAACTCTGTGAAGATGTCAGGAAAAAGTGGTTAGCCACTACCTGTTTTCTCAGGAAAGGTCCATCTTCAGAGCTCTCCTGGCATTTGGCCATCCTCACATCATTAGGTACCAAGAAAACTGACTCTGTCCTTGGTAAATCCAAACAAGTGAGCCCACTGGGACTGGGACTGGGACTGCCTCTGGGTGCCTGGCTTCTTGGATACCAAGTTCAGAGAGTTCCATCACCAAGGAAATGAGGTATGTCACATTCTTTGGAACTGAATGAGGTCACTGCCTTGGCAACCACTTTGTCCTAACAGTTGCTTCCAAGGGTAACATAAGATGGAGGTTGCCCCTACTTCCTGTGACACTTTCATAAGGTAGAATGTATATCACCATTGGCACCCGGGAACAGCTCTCCACTCAGCCCTGGTTTGGTCCATCTTCTGTACAATAAGAAGAGAGAGACGCAGATTCAGACACATCCCTTCATCCTGACCAGGTTGTTTGCCATGGAAGATGACTTTTGCTCTCTCAGGTGCTTCATACCTGCCTACAACTTCTCCAGGTATCATTTGTGCATGGACATTTGAGGTTCTCATCAGGTGGAAGGTCCCCAACTTTCCTGTATTGTAAGAACCACTCTGTCCCTGCTCTTCTGTAAAATGATTGAGGGAACAGTGTATACTTGGGGTTAAAAACAGGTTTGATTTGGATTACGAGTGATTCTGTGTGATGAATAATGGTATTGGGAACCTGCAATATTTACAAGAATATAGAGGTGAAATATAAGTAGGAAAACAGAAATCTAGGTATGATTTGAAGCCCAGAAGGGTTTTGCCCTTGATTGGGATACTTAGCTTTGAATGATGTTCTGCAAGGATGCCTCAGATAATTCGATATACAATGGCATAGGACCTTGTACATTGGATGATTGAAGTTAGAAGAGAACATCCAGTCAAAAAGGGATATTCAGTAGGATTAGGAAGATAGTCGGTAGGTTTAGGAAGAAGAGTGAGTATAGGATTTGGACCAAAAGTTCTTTAGCAATAGACTTTCGGTTGTTGAGTGAATGTAAATGTCAGCACATATGAAGAGTCAGTCACTATGTTGAACTGGGGAAAATATGTAGAAAAGCAGATATCAATAGAAACATTACGAAATCAGGCAAAGTATAAAGTGAGTGATAGAATTAGACATTTTCAACAGGGTTGAGTTTGAATATATAAATTAGGAAAAAAACAAATATGTAGTCACCAATAGGATTGACAATTGACAGCATTAGGCAACCTGGACATGGATGTTTTTAGAAATCCATGTTCACTTTCCATTTAGGCTTTGGTACAATCATAAGTGTGACCTTTCCATTTTTTGTCCAGAATATTACTGTGATAATGAGGTGACATGAGTATTTCTTTCACCATTTCTGGGAGCAATATATTGAAGATGTAAAATGAGAATCGGGGGTACAAAGAGGTGTACCCTGTTTCTAGGAACATAGAGAAAAAGCATGAATAGACCATACTGTGAATAAATAATATAACTTTTTTGAACTTTAAATAATGAATTGAACTGATATCTGAAAAATTAAAGGAAATCGTATATTGATATACAATCATTCATTCCAACCAGGTATATATGTAATGGAAAGATTTGTGTTTAGGTTTATCATGAAGAGTGTGTGAGTTTTGCTTCGAAAAGGTTATGGAAATTCAAAATAATGTGTTTGGAAAGAAGTCTCATGAAAAGACCAGTCAAGAAACCCTGACAATACATGTGTTCTGAAGCAAGAAGTGGTGAAAGTTGAAACAAATGCTTATTAATATGTGAACTTGTGGATGAAATGTATATCCTGTGATGTGCAAAAACTGAAGAAACAATAATGTACCAGTGTCGAATACAAATGAATGACAAATTACATATCATGTCCCATAGGAGTCTACTTGCATTGATGTTAGACTGGGTCAGTTACTGTAGAATAATTAGGATTTGTATGCACCATTCACTGAAGTTAGTTTTCAGGACTAGGAAACAAATGTGTATTTCAGGTGGCTGAATATTTCTGATTATAATCTTGTGAAAAGTGGATTATAAATCCACATACATGAACATGAATGAATTTAGAGAGTGTATATTAGACACATATATTTCATATTTTGAAAAATTTGGAGAGTATATCTATATCTATATCTATATCTGTATACACACACACACACACACACAACATTCACAGACATTAAAAAGTACCAATATAAATGCCAATCAAAATTCATCAGTAAATATGTATCATCCACAAATGCAAAAATATTTATTTTACTGAACATGAGTTAATGTATAATGTTGTTCTACTAGGACGCTCTCCTATAGGTTGAATTTTCATTTCCAACAGCATTTAGGAGGAGTGAACTCTTCTCACAATTTGTAAATGCCAAGACAGCCACCTCACAAAAATGTACGTGTGATACCTGGTAGGATTCTATATATGCATATAAATATACATGTGTGAATAGGCTACAGAAAAGGGAAATAAGAATTCACATATTTGTTAAGCTTAAAAACACATGGAGAATATTTCAATTAAAATTTGACTAGATTTATAACTCCTACCTTATATAATGCAAATGTCAAGTCCAACTATACAACATGTCTCCTCTGAAGTACTTGTATTTCTAATGTGTTGGGTTAATTTTCTCCATTATATTAGGATGAATAGTCTGAGTCTACTAGGTATGGGTTAGTGTCAGGGATTCAGTACTTCGAATGGAAATTTGGAAAATGAATCCAATGTGTATGTAAAAATATGCTGCACAAATATCCTCCCGCTCTCATCCAGAACAATGCCTTGACATTACCTTCACCCCAAGTAAGACACAATTAGAGGAGAAGAGTTACAAAATCAGTGAATACATATCTGGAATGGAAAATGCTCAGGAGTTCACAACCTTGGAGGTGGTAGAGGAGTTTCCAAAACTAAGGGACAGGGTAAACACTCCACAAACATGGAGCTCTGCTGGCCTAAAAACTTTTTGAGAAACTGCCTCTGAGCTTCCACACTTGAAATATATGTTGTTTTCAGGAGATTTGGATTCCTCTGTAGTGAGACCATCAAAGCTGGGTCTGCATCTATGTGACCTGAAGGACATGGTTTCTTATTTTCCAATGAACAAGATGAAGCAGTGCTGAATCCTCTCTTTGTAGGTAAACTGAGGCCACTGGGGACTAAGTGTCTCCCCGTGTGGACTGTGATGCCATTTGGTCCCCCTCCACTGTTTGTGGTGTTTTTGCTGCTGCACTGTGAGTTTGGTATTTGTTTCACGAAATACTAGGAGCTAAACTGGGACACAGTGCTGGAGGGAGTTCTGTCACGTGTGGTGGGTCAGGGTCTGCAAGAGAATGCACCAACTAGGCTCCTATCTCTCACAGCTTGCCCCATTGCCCCCTTGTCCATATCAACCTGATTCTTAATTTTCCTCTGAAAACTCTCCATATAACAAGATGCCTTTACATATAAGGGTCTGCTGGCTGCACCATGTCAGTTACAAGACATTTGGAATCCAATGGTAGATCCACATGGCCCTACCACGGATGTTTTATCAAACACCTCCCCACCACTGCTCTAGACCCACTACTCAGCAGGCTCCAACTTACTGGCATCTCTGTTCTACACCATTTTCATGAAACTCAGTAAATCAAGGCACTGTCTGGTATACTCATGATGAGCAACAGGACATCCAATGTTTCTCCAGTGCCACCTGGTCATAGGAATTTCAAAAATTTCATGGTATTTATCTAGCCATTTTTCAAGCATGAAGTTGGAGGCACTGTGGGTTTCAGTTCATTCAGCAAACATTAAATGGTGAGGAAGCTCATTTCAATGAAATCTCTGGAGAACTCTCACAGGCACGGCTTCCCAAAGAGTGGACAAAAGGTCACATTAGGCCAGGCCCATTGAGGTCTACAATGTGAGGTCCATGTGTGTTTTGACTCTCAACTATGGCTGCCATTTCTTTAAGAATAAAATCATGTGATATCCTTGCTGAGATTCCCAGGCCTCTGTGGAAATCCACCCGGGGCCTAGGTCTCAGTTTCCAAGAGCGACTTTCATGCGTGGCCTCTTAAAATCCCAACAAAATTCATGGCAATGCTTCTCTGAGTTCAGTTCCAAAACCCAGTATCTAAGGGGAATCACACCAGAGTTCAAGCCCACGTGGACCCAGTCATTTTTTCCAATGCCACACAAATGACCAAAATTAAAACCAAAACACTCCCACATGGCCCTCATCTTATTCCATAGAGTCAATCATCTTAACCTCTGGCTGGAGGTTTCCATGAGGGGCGCAGCCCAAGACAGTGTCCAAAATCAGCTCGTTTGCCCCTCATTTGCCTAAAGTCAGGGTAGCCTGGACACCGTTTCTGTGAACCAGGAGTGAACAAATAAGCCTGCCGTTAATACTTCTGTGTTTCTCCAATTTGAGGCCTACTGATTTTAGGTATCGATTCTTTATGTGATTTAGAGTCATGCGAAAACACAAGCACCTCTGCAGGGCTTTGAAGAACTCATTTGACCCAAAGAATCCCTATTCTCATTTGATGGAGTGCAGGAACCTAACAGAGGAAGGCAAGAGACTTCATCCACAATGAATGAAATTTTTTGCCATTTTGGTTTTGGAAGCTCACATGGGATCATTCTTAAGATCCATCAGGTGCTGAGAATCTAAGTCACAGCCAAACACAGGTCCAAGAGGCTGATAAAGACACATCCCTTTCCAAAGCAATTAAGCAAAGAGCCACAGGTGAGGCCCATTCATTTCCATTTGAAAACTGTTTACTTCAGGCTTCACAAAGGGGTGGCCTGAGGCAAAGACCTTCCTGACATTCAGTGAAACACAACAATAAGTAAGCAAATGGCCCAAAGCAGGGTTTCTGCACTGAGACTTTCCTGGTCACACTGATATCTGAGTTTTCTGAGATGCTCGCCATTCTCTTCAGCTATCCAGTACATGGCCATGTCACAGAGCTTGGAGGTGGTACATATTTTGGACACAAATCCATTAGCCTATTCTGGAGAGTGGCCAGAATTCAGGAAGAAAACAACAACTTAGAAAGATAGCAGGTGTTGCACATCGATAAGACAAGCTGCAGTCCATTCGTATATTGGGCAGGATGAATTATGGGAAGATTTATACTAGACAGGACACATCCATTAATGTATTCTCTTTTCTAATGTCTACAACAACGGACACAGTGGGATACACAGAAACAGAAACACTCGCCGTGTCAAATGACTTACTAGAAACTGTCCACTCCAAACCAAACAAACCGCCTTTCCTATCTATTCTCAGAACATGAGACAAAACAACAAACCCACACCCACTCCCACAAAGGCACCTCCTTCCCCCAAGTACGTCTGTGACTATCCGGAGTGTCCTCTGACTGGTGGGCCATACTATGTTCCCCCGAAATGGCCTGTCTTCTCTCAGATCTTGTTTCCTTGACCAACTCTGTGAAGATGTCAGGAAAAAGTGGTTAGCCACTACCTGTTTTCTCAGGAAAGGTCCATCTTCAGAGCTCTCCTGGCATTTGGCCATCCTCACATCATTAGGTACCAAGAAAACTGACTCTGTCCTTGGTAAATCCAAACAAGTGAGCCCACTGGGACTGGGACTGGGACTGCCTCTGGGTGCCTGGCTTCTTGGATACCAAGTTCAGAGAGTTCCATCACCAAGGAAATGAGGTATGTCACATTCTTTGGAACTGAATGAGGTCACTGCCTTGGCAACCACTTTGTCCTAACAGTTGCTTCCAAGGGTAACATAAGATGGAGGTTGTCCCTACTTCCTGTGACACTTTCATAAGGTAGAATGTATATCACCATTGGCACCCGGGAACAGCTCTCCACTCAGCCCTGGTTTGGTCCATCTTCTGTACAATAAGAAGAGAGAGACGCAGATTCAGACACATCCCTTCATCCTGACCAGGTTGTTTGCCATGGAAGATGACTTTTGCTCTCTCAGGTGCTTCATACCTGCCTACAACTTCTCCAGGTATCATTTGTGCATGGACATTTGAGGTTCTCATCAGGTGGAAGGTCCCCAACTTTCCTGTATTGTAAGAACCACTCTGTCCCTGCTCTTCTGTAAAATGATTGAGGGAACAGTGTATACTTGGGGTTAAAAACAGGTTTGATTTGGATTACGAGTGATTCTGTGTGATGAATAATGGTATTGGGAACCTGCAATATTTACAAGAATATAGAGGTGAAATATAAGTAGGAAAACAGAAATCTAGGTATGATTTGAAGCCCAGAAGGGTTTTGCCCTTGATTGGGATACTTAGCTTTGAATGATGTTCTGCAAGGATGCCTCAGATAATTCGATATACAATGGCATAGGACCTTGTACATTGGATGATTGAAGTTAGAAGAGAACATCCAGTCAAAAAGGGATATTCAGTAGGATTAGGAAGATAGTCGGTAGGTTTAGGAAGAAGAGTGAGTATAGGATTTGGACCAAAAGTTCTTTAGCAATAGACTTTCGGTTGTTGAGTGAATGTAAATGTCAGCACATATGAAGAGTCAGTCACTATGTTGAACTGGGGAAAATATGTAGAAATCAGATATCAATAGAAACATTACGAAATCAGGCAAAGTATAAAGTGAGTGATAGAATTAGACATTTTCAACAGGGTTGAGTTTGAATATATAAATTAGGAAAAAAACAAATATGTAGTCACCAATAGGATTGACAATTGACAGCATTAGGCAACCTGGACATGGATGTTTTTAGAAATCCATGTTCACTTTCCATTTAGGCTTTGGTACAATCATAAGTGTGACCTTTCCATTTTTTGTCCAGAATATTACTGTGATAATGAGGTGACATGAGTATTTCTTTCACCATTTCTGGGAGCAATATATTGAAGATGTAAAATGAGAATCGGGGGTACAAAGAGGTGTACCCTGTTTCTAGGAACATAGAGAAAAAGCATGAATAGACCATACTGTGAATAAATAATATAACTTTTTTGAACTTTAAATAATGAATTGAACTGATATCTGAAAAATTAAAGGAAATCGTATATTGATATACAATCATTCATTCCAACCAGGTATATATGTAATGGAAAGATTTGTGTTTAGGTTTATCATGAAGAGTGTGTGAGTTTTGCTTCGAAAAGGTTATGGAAATTCAAAATAATGTGTTTGGAAAGAAGTCTCATGAAAAGACCAGTCAAGAAACCCTGACAATACATGTGTTCTGAAGCAAGAAGTGGTGAAAGTTGAAACAAATGCTTATTAATATGTGAACTTGTGGATGAAATGTATATCCTGTGATGTGCAAAAACTGAAGAAACAATAATGTACCAGTGTCGAATACAAATGAATGACAAATTACATATCATGTCCCATAGGAGTCTACTTGCATTGATGTTAGACTGGGTCAGTTACTGTAGAATAATTAGGATTTGTATGCACCATTCACTGAAGTTAGTTTTCAGGACTAGGAAACAAATGTGTATTTCAGGTGGCTGAATATTTCTGATTATAATCTTGTGAAAAGTGGATTATAAATCCACATACATGAACATGAATGAATTTAGAGAGTGTATATTAGACACATATATTTCATATTTTGAAAAATTTGGAGAGTATATCTATATCTATATCTATATCTGTATACACACACACACACACACACAACATTCACAGACATTAAAAAGTAAAAATATAAATGCCAATCAAAATTCATCAGTAAATATGTATCATCCACAAATGCAAAAATATTTATTTTACTGAACATGAGTTAATGTATAATGTTGTTCTACTAGGACGCTCTCCTATAGGTTGAATTTTCATTTCCAACAGCATTTAGGAGGAGTGAACTCTTCTCACAATTTGTAAATGCCAAGACAGCCACCTCACAAAAATGTACGTGTGATACCTGGTAGGATTCTATATATGCATATAAATATACATGTGTGAATAGGCTACAGAAAAGGGAAATAAGAATTCACATATTTGTTAAGCTTAAAAACACATGGAGAATATTTCAATTAAAATTTGACTAGATTTATAACTCCTACCTTATATAATGCAAATGTCAAGTCCAACTATACAACATGTCTCCTCTGAAGTACTTGTATTTCTAATGTGTTGGGTTAATTTTCTCCATTATATTAGGATGAATAGTCTGAGTCTACTAGGTATGGGTTAGTGTCAGGGATTCAGTACTTCGAATGGAAATTTGGAAAATGAATCCAATGTGTATGTAAAAATATGCTGCACAAATATCCTCCCGCTCTCATCCAGAACAATGCCTTGACATTACCTTCACCCCAAGTAAGACACAATTAGAGGAGAAGAGTTACAAAATCAGTGAATACATATCTGGAATGGAAAATGCTCAGGAGTTCACAACCTTGGAGGTGGTAGAGGAGTTTCCAAAACTAAGGGACAGGGTAAACACTCCACAAACATGGAGCTCTGCTGGCCTAAAAACTTTTTGAGAAACTGCCTCTGAGCTTCCACACTTGAAATATATGTTGTTTTCAGGAGATTTGGATTCCTCTGTAGTGAGACCATCAAAGCTGGGTCTGCATCTATGTGACCTGAAGGACATGGTTTCTTATTTTCCAATGAACAAGATGAAGCAGTGCTGAATCCTCTCTTTGTAGGTAAACTGAGGCCACTGGGGACTAAGTGTCTCCCCGTGTGGACTGTGATGCCATTTGGTCCCCCTCCACTGTTTGTGGTGTTTTTGCTGCTGCACTGTGAGTTTGGTATTTGTTTCACGAAATACTAGGAGCTAAACTGGGACACAGTGCTGGAGGGAGTTCTGTCACGTGTGGTGGGTCAGGGTCTGCAAGAGAATGCACCAACTAGGCTCCTATCTCTCACAGCTTGCCCCATTGCCCCCTTGTCCATATCAACCTGATTCTTAATTTTCCTCTGAAAACTCTCCATATAACAAGATGCCTTTACATATAAGGGTCTGCTGGCTGCACCATGTCAGTTACAAGACATTTGGAATCCAATGGTAGATCCACATGGCCCTACCACGGATGTTTTATCAAACACCTCCCCACCACTGCTCTAGACCCACTACTCAGCAGGCTCCAACTTACTGGCATCTCTGTTCTACACCATTTTCATGAAACTCAGTAAATCAAGGCACTGTCTGGTATACTCATGATGAGCAACAGGACATCCAATGTTTCTCCAGTGCCACCTGGTCATAGGAATTTCAAAAATTTCATGGTATTTATCTAGCCATTTTTCAAGCATGAAGTTGGAGGCACTGTGGGTTTCAGTTCATTCAGCAAACATTAAATGGTGAGGAAGCTCATTTCAATGAAATCTCTGGAGAACTCTCACAGGCACGGCTTCCCAAAGAGTGGACAAAAGGTCACATTAGGCCAGGCCCATTGAGGTCTACAATGTGAGGTCCATGTGTGTTTTGACTCTCAACTATGGCTGCCATTTCTTTAAGAATAAAATCATGTGATATCCTTGCTGAGATTCCCAGGCCTCTGTGGAAATCCACCCGGGGCCTAGGTCTCAGTTTCCAAGAGCGACTTTCATGCGTGGCCTCTTAAAATCCCAACAAAATTCATGGCAATGCTTCTCTGAGTTCAGTTCCAAAACCCAGTATCTAAGGGGAATCACACCAGAGTTCAAGCCCACGTGGACCCAGTCATTTTTTCCAATGCCACACAAATGACCAAAATTAAAACCAAAACACTCCCACATGGCCCTCATCTTATTCCATAGAGTCAATCATCTTAACCTCTGGCTGGAGGTTTCCATGAGGGGCGCAGCCCAAGACAGTGTCCAAAATCAGCTCGTTTGCCCCTCATTTGCCTAAAGTCAGGGTAGCCTGGACACCGTTTCTGTGAACCAGGAGTGAACAAATAAGCCTGCCGTTAATACTTCTGTGTTTCTCCAATTTGAGGCCTACTGATTTTAGGTATCGATTCTTTATGTGATTTAGAGTCATGCGAAAACACAAGCACCTCTGCAGGGCTTTGAAGAACTCATTTGACCCAAAGAATCCCTATTCTCATTTGATGGAGTGCAGGAACCTAACAGAGGAAGGCAAGAGACTTCATCCACAATGAATGAAATTTTTTGCCATTTTGGTTTTGGAAGCTCACATGGGATCATTCTTAAGATCCATCAGGTGCTGAGAATCTAAGTCACAGCCAAACACAGGTCCAAGAGGCTGATAAAGACACATCCCTTTCCAAAGCAATTAAGCAAAGAGCCACAGGTGAGGCCCATTCATTTCCATTTGAAAACTGTTTACTTCAGGCTTCACAAAGGGGTGGCCTGAGGCAAAGACCTTCCTGACATTCAGTGAAACACAACAATAAGTAAGCAAATGGCCCAAAGCAGGGTTTCTGCACTGAGACTTTCCTGGTCACACTGATATCTGAGTTTTCTGAGATGCTCGCCATTCTCTTCAGCTATCCAGTACATGGCCATGTCACAGAGCTTGGAGGTGGTACATATTTTGGACACAAATCCATGAGCCTATTCTGGAGAGTGGCCAGAATTCAGGAAGAAAACAACAACTTAGAAAGATAGCAGGTGTTGCACATCGATAAGACAAGCTGCAGTCCATTCGTATATTGGGCAGGATGAATTATGGGAAGATTTATACTAGACAGGACACATCCATTAATGTATTCTCTTTTCTAATGTCTACAACAACGGACACAGTGGGATACACAGAAACAGAAACACTCGCCATGTCAAATGACTTACTAGAAACTGTCCACTCCAAACCAAACAAACCGCCTTTCCTATCTATTCTCAGAACATGAGACAAAACAACAAACCCACACCCACTCCCACAAAGGCACCTCCTTCCCCCAAGTACGTCTGTGACTATCCGGAGTGTCCTCTGACTGGTGGGCCATACTATGTTCCCCCGAAATGGCCTGTCTTCTCTCAGATCTTGTTTCCTTGACCAACTCTGTGAAGATGTCAGGAAAAAGTGGTTAGCCACTACCTGTTTTCTCAGGAAAGGTCCATCTTCAGAGCTCTCCTGGCATTTGGCCATCCTCACATCATTAGGTACCAAGAAAACTGACTCTGTCCTTGGTAAATCCAAACAAGTGAGCCCACTGGGACTGGGACTGGGACTGCCTCTGGGTGCCTGGCTTCTTGGATACCAAGTTCAGAGAGTTCCATCACCAAGGAAATGAGGTATGTCACATTCTTTGGAACTGAATGAGGTCACTGCCTTGGCAACCACTTTGTCCTAACAGTTGCTTCCAAGGGTAACATAAGATGGAGGTTGTCCCTACTTCCTGTGACACTTTCATAAGGTAGAATGTATATCACCATTGGCACCCGGGAACAGCTCTCCACTCAGCCCTGGTTTGGTCCATCTTCTGTACAATAAGAAGAGAGAGACGCAGATTCAGACACATCCCTTCATCCTGACCAGGTTGTTTGCCATGGAAGATGACTTTTGCTCTCTCAGGTGCTTCATACCTGCCTACAACTTCTCCAGGTATCATTTGTGCATGGACATTTGAGGTTCTCATCAGGTGGAAGGTCCCCAACTTTCCTGTATTGTAAGAACCACTCTGTCCCTGCTCTTCTGTAAAATGATTGAGGGAACAGTGTATACTTGGGGTTAAAAACAGGTTTGATTTGGATTACGAGTGATTCTGTGTGATGAATAATGGTATTGGGAACCTGCAATATTTACAAGAATATAGAGGTGAAATATAAGTAGGAAAACAGAAATCTAGGTATGATTTGAAGCCCAGAAGGGTTTTGCCCTTGATTGGGATACTTAGCTTTGAATGATGTTCTGCAAGGATGCCTCAGATAATTCGATATACAATGGCATAGGACCTTGTACATTGGATGATTGAAGTTAGAAGAGAACATCCAGTCAAAAAGGGATATTCAGTAGGATTAGGAAGATAGT